>NC_082625.1:6058504-6358504 GCF_030936135.1 Gavia stellata
AGGTGTATATCAGTTTTTTGTTTCTGAATCATGGACACATTGAGCCATTTGTATTAAACTCAAGGTAAGGGGACCTTTTTTTCATTGAGGTGAAATAGGGTAATGCGGAATAGATGGGAGAAAAATAGAAGAGCATGGAGCCCAGGGGGAATAATCTATAGGGAAGGAATGCAAGAACAAAGTCATGCAGAAGCAGATGTAAGTTGTGATTTCAAATTGCATCTTTTCCATAATTGTTAGCGTGTTTTTCAGAAAATTTTTTGTGACCCTTAGATTGTTCTTACTGCTGTAAAAGCTTAGCAGAAAAACTGCTGGCTGTGTCTGGTTCAACAACAGACTTGGCTGATGAGAATCAGTGCATCTGTAGTCCTGTGATCCTGACTTTCCTTTGTGCTGGCACGAGCTCTTGCTTGACACATCGCTAGGCCAGTTTAGCTTGCTAAGCCAGCAGAACGCCAACCAGCAGTAAAAAATGAATGTTTTCTGCTGACTTGGTGCCCTGAATCGGTTCAATGACGTGTCGGACAGGTGCTGGCGGAGAAGAGGAGAAATGGTAGGATTGCGTGGAAGAGAGATATGGATGTTATAGGATTGCTGATATAGATTGGCTTGTGCTGTCCTGAGCCCTTGGCTTGCGTTGAAATGGGCCCAAACCTGTACCAAGGGAGCAAATTCTGGTTTTGGATTACGGGCTTGTGGGTAAGTGTCAAAATAGCCCAGAGTCCCTCCCCCTCTTTAATTTTTAAGTGGGACAGGAGGTATTTCAAAGATCAGCAACAAATACTGACGTTTTACTAAGGACTATTTTCCTAGCAGAAAGATAAGCTTTAACTTCACAAAAACCTTCTAGCAGTACTGATTCTGAAATGCATTGTGAATTTTCTTGCACAGTTTTAACGGACTAAAAATGTCATGGCTTCTGCAGTCTCTTCAGCATTTTATTACATACATTGGAATTTTTTAGCAACGCCATTAAAAAACCCCAGCATTTGGAACCTGGTTTTAGGCTTAAAAACACCCCAGCAACAGCATTTGCATCAGCACAACTTTTTCCAAAGCGGGGGGAATGTTTTTAACTTTTTAGTAGTAACTGGTATAGAAGAGCGAGATAAGAGGTCTGTTGGTATAAGTTGGACAGAGCTCTTTGTAACGGTATGTGCCTTATGGTTTCAGATACTACCGCGGTGCTGTTGGGGCTCTTCTTGTCTATGACATTGCCAAACATCTCACCTACGAGAATGTGGAGCGCTGGCTAAAGGAGCTTAGAGATCATGCGGACAACAATATTGTCATCATGCTGGTGGGTAACAAGAGCGACCTCCGCCACCTGAGAGCTGTGCCCACTGATGAGGCCCGGGCTTTTGCAGGTTTGTAGACAGCGTGTTCTGGGTTGGTGCTTTCTGAACTTGATGTTGGTGCAAGCTGTAATGACGCTATTGTTGTCCAGGACTGAACTTCCACCTGAGTTTTTATTTTTGACCCTAAAAAAGGCATTTAGACCCTAAAAAAGGCATTTAAGACTTTTTAAAATGAAAATATCTTGCAGTATTAAATAACGTGTGTGGTTGGTTGTTTTTTCTTTTTAAATCTGGTGGTAGTACATGTTTTTGAAACACTGTCCTTGAGCTGCCTGATAGCTGGAGATTAAACACTTCCTGTAGCAAGGCTAGAAACAGTAAGCAACATTTAGAAGAGAAAATGTCACAGTATAAATATAAAATAGCACAACACAAAATGTCTTTCCTTCCTTCCTAGCGGCCTGGTTCTACTGAGTACATATCAATGTGGACAGCTGCAAATGAATACTGAACCTTCTCTTAGGTGGTGTAGTTTCTGCTCCAGAGCACTGATGCATATAGTAGTGTCATCTAGTTTCATTTAAATGCAGTGATCGTCAGACTTGGAGATTATCGGTTGTTGGCAGAAATCAAGTGGGTTATGTGAGCTGCTGCTGCTGCATTACTTCTCTCTTCCTTATCTTGCAGAGCTCTGGTCAAATACTCTTTTTGCCCTTGTAGGCCTAGGGATGTTCAGCTTTCTTCTTTGTGGCTATCAGTCTTGGAGGTGGAATGTAAATGCATAGCCTTTAAAATCCTGCTAGGAATATTACTAGGGCTTGCTTAAACATGTTTTCTGAAGTTTGCTAGCAAGCAAGTACCCTGTGGTTAGTAAAACCACTTTACATTTTCAGATGAATGAGAAGTGAAGTCTATATAAGAGAAGCAAAACTAGTTAGCAGGCACCCTAGATAGTGCATTACTTTGGTCACTTGGTTCAGCATCTGATTTCTTGCTGCTGACTTCTACTAAGGCTGTTTTAAATAGCTGGTGATGGTACAAGTGTTGCTGTTTAAGCTCTATGACTGAAATTTGCCTGTTTCTGGGCAGGTGGTACAGTACCATTCTAGGTGTCATGTTTGGGTGTTAATCACAATCTCTCTTTTTTTAAAAATAAATTATATATATTTTGCATTGTAAGAGGAAAGAAGAAAATAGACTGTGTGACTTGAAGTTTTATTGTAATTTGGAGGTGGGGTCTGATTAGGAAAGTGTAGATCTGTTTATCTTTTTGGGGTTGCAGAGGAGAATTGTGACTCCTGTTGGGGCCAATGTGCTTTTGCCTGTGCTCTTGCTCAAGGCTTTTCTAGGAGTGATCTCTAGCCAAATGAAAATAATACTGTATTGCTTGACTGAACAAGGGCTGCAGTGAGGAAAATGTTCTCACACTATGGAAAGGCAGTGGTCGAAGGTGATGCTGCTGAAACGCTAGCAGCTAAAGAAATGGTGCACCAAGTTGTTCCTAGTGTAACAGGGAAAAAAAAAAGACTGTGCCCCAGCTGATTTGGCCTAAAAATAAAGGTGAAAACCTCAAAGTAAAGGTGAAATAAAGTGCTATTAAAGTTTTTAACTGAACCGCTTGTTGTTTATTACAGAAAAAAATAACTTATCTTTTATTGAAACTTCCGCTCTGGATTCAACAAATGTAGAAGAAGCCTTCAAGAACATCCTTACAGGTATGGTTTGTTATGGATTCAGAGGACCTCCTGAGGTAGTGGATCTTCTTCACGGGCACGTTTTGCAGTTATCTAGAATGTTTTGGAAATTAATGTTGGGAATGATGGTTAGTTTGCAAGTCTTCTAATCTTACCTTTGTGTTCTGCCTCCCACCCCACACGTACCTTTCTGCCCAAGAATCTGGAGGTTTCTTGTCTCCTGATGTTCCATAAATTCAAGCTGTTGCAAATAGCACTGGTGTAAAAGCACTAGTAGTTCTGTGCCTGCACAAAATCTAGGCAGTGAAGTCAGTCGTGCTAGGAAGTTAGATGTTCCAGTGTGTTCTTTTGCACCAAAGCAGACTGGTACGTAATATTTTTGTCCAGACTACTGAACTCTTGTTCTCAGCTGATGGCAAGGGTTGTAGGTGACTGTGCACCAAAAGCATAGCTGCATACAGGCTGCCTTCTGCGAATGTCCCTGAAGAGTTCCAGGAATTGTCTAGGAACATGATAGTGGTCACAGGCCAAAATGAGGCCAGGGCTTATGATTTCCACTGCCCAGGAATGTTCCTCAGCATGTATAACTGCTGTAGATGTGGCTACTGAGTGCACAGGGTCCAGCTGCAGCTTCAGATTTGCTGTATGTGTGGGAAAGCTATGCGGCTCATGCAGTAGGTCCATTGCATGTAGTGTCAGAGGTATTCTAGGTAGTTAGTACTCTACTACTTGCTTTTTTCCTCTTTCACACTGGGGCTTAGAATTTCCATTCCTTAAGATGGGGCTGTTGCCTGCATGTATTTTCTTGGCCCCGGAGTAAGGGAGCACCCTACTGCACATGAGGCCTAGGATTCACCAGTAAAGCTTTATTACTGTAGGTACACCGGCAAGTCCTCCTTACTGCACGAAGCCACGGCCAAAGCACTTTTAGTAGGCTCACAGGGTTTTCCAGCTGGTGTTTTGCAAATTCGAGCTGGGCACTCAGTTGGCGTCTAGAAAAGTGCAGCTCTGTTCTGGGTTAAATGCAGCACATGGAGAACTTGCTGATTTCCTTCAAAGTGAGGTTGGCAAAGAGGTGTGAGTTGTATGGGCGACAGAGCTGCTGAGGGGTCTGGAGCACAAGTCTGATGAGGAGCAGCTGAGGGAACTGGGGTTGTTTAGTCTGGAGAAGAGGAGGCTGAGGGGAGACCTCATCGCTCTCTGCAACTACCTGAAAGGGCGTTGTGGTGAGGTGGGTGTTGGTCTCTTCTCCCAAGTGAGTAGCGACAGGACAAGAGGAAATGGCCTCAAGTTGCGCCAGGGGAGGTTTAGGCTGGATATTAGGGAAAATTTCTTTACTGAGAGAGTGGTGAGACACTGGAATAAGCTGCCCAGGGAGGGATGGTGGAGTCACCATCACTGGAGGTGTTCAAGGAACGTGTGGACGAGGCATTGTGGGACATGATTTAATGGGTATGGTGGTAGTTGATGGTTGGACTTGATTATCTTACAGGTCTTTTCCAACCTTAGTGATTCTGTGATTCTGTATGGTCATGAGGTAGGAGAAGGAGGAAGGACAGGGTTGAAGTGATGAGGATATGTCTGGGAGATATGTAGCCTACAGGCAGTAGAAGTGGGAAGCACACAGAGCAAGAGAGATGCTTAAAATAAGTGCTGCTCATCTCTGTGTTGTTACTTCAGTTGGGGTGGGTAACTTTTCCTAAACTTGGGGTTTGGCCTAATCTTACTCTAATTTTAGTTAGTTTAGTTTGTATGAGCGTGTCAGCACTGTATGCTTTAGCACTTTGTGTTCCAGAGGATGTATTGTTCTGGCACCAGTCTGAGGTGACTCTGCATCTGGGTAGCTCTGTGCCTGAGCTAATCCTCAGAAGCAGAGTCCTGGGAAGCATGGTGCTGTCACACCCAAGGGTGTCTGAAGGAAACCAGCATGGGCCTGCAGGACTGCCAAATTGGAGCTAACAAACCCTGATAAACCTCAGCATCTCTGCTTTCAGAGACTCCGCCTTCCACTCTGTGTTCTGCAGTAGTCGTATCTCAAAATACTGTTTGAGGTGACAGGGAAGTTGATGTTTCAAAGCATAGTCTTCCACTCCTAAAATGGAGTAATTGGTAATTGGCCAAGGACCCTTAAAAATCGTATCTAAATAGGAAGAGGGCTACCAAACAAGTATTGGATTACTGCTCTACCTCTGGCTGCCCCATGAGATCAGAATCTTGTCCTAAAGAGGGGAAAACACCGTATAATTTGTCAATGTGTTTGTTCTGTCTCTTGAAAAGCTCTTTAAGATCCATACTGTGAAAATGAAGAGTTGGCAAGATCCAATTCCTGACTATTGCTTATCATACCTGAATTCTAGACCGATAAACTGTTTCTATAGTCTCACCCCGTACATTGTTTTGTGAAGTTGTGCCTGATTTACATGTCCCACAGCTTCTCAAGATGAGCATTTTCTCAGCTGTGTTGTGACCAGATACTGATTTCAGCTGAATGAGAATGAGCCTTTGTTCTGGTTCTACTTGATTATCAGGAAGTGTCTGGTGCATGTTGCTTATTGGACACTGACCAAAGAATTGGCTTTGTATTACTGTTTTTTGATTATGTGTGAATGAGAGCCTATTACTAGGAAAAAAGCTGAGTTTTAGTGTGGTAAATTCTGTAAAGCAGGCTCTTTTAGGTTTCTTTTGCGGAGGTGTGCAGGGAAGCAGCAAGAAGTGTTGGGATCACTAGGTCTGGTGCTGGCCAACTCTGTTGGTACCAGAAATGTGTTGCAATTAGAGGAAGATGACCAAGAAGAGGCAGGCAGGAGAAAAAGGATAGCCAGGCTGCTCCTATAAGTAAAAAGCCTGACAGACTTTTTACAGACAGGAATGGGCTATATTTGCTGCCCAGCAAGATTTGCGTTGAGTTCTTGGAGCTACTGGCGAAGCAACTGGGAGAATAACGGCGTTGAGCCAAAGCCGTAGAGAAGACCACCCGGTGCCTGAGCTGGGACCGTCTCTTGCACAGGGCAGCCTTATAGCAGCTTCACTGCTTATCTGTGACACTTGGCGGGATCTGAGGCAACTTGCCTGGCACTTTGAGATGGTATCCATGGTTTCAGTGCTCTGAGCATAGTTCGGCAGTCGCCATCCATCCTGTCTTCCTTTGCAGTGTTGTCCTGAGACTGACCCTGGGTAGAGAAGATGGCCTAAGGTTGCTCTAGGAGAGCGCCCCAATATGGTCTGCTGTAACAGATAAGATACTTAGGGAGCCACAACTCCAGCTGAGGTCAGGCGTGGGCAAACTGAACTCAAAACATTATCTCTTGGCAGCATTCTGGGCTCCCAAAAGTGTTGAGATTGTCCAGTTCAGGTACAGTGGGGATGTGGCTAGTAAGACTGAGTAGTCCTGAAAAGGCTATTCCTAAAGTGATTACCTGAGGGAGAATCATCCTTCTGACGGAGAAGAAACCTTGGAAAATGTGCTGTGTAGAGCAGTAAGTTTGGAGCAACTGTGGGAGACTTGGAGGAGGGAAGAGGGTGGGAACAGCAGGACAGGAGTTTCCTTACTGGCCACCAGTTTGAGGGATCACTAAAGACTGGGGCTGGGGGGGAACCCAAACAGATGCGACGCTAAATAAAAGAGGGCTTGGCAATGACTCTGACCAGGTAGTTTTAAAATACACCACTGAGCATGCAAGAAGGGGGATGTGACAATCTCTGTACAAATCTCCTCATCTCTTTCAGCAAAAAGAGCTGAAGGTAGCCGATGGCAATGATATCAGTCTTGGGTTAAAGGTTTCCATTTTAAACAATGTCAATATGTGCAGCTTCTTTAAAAAAACCAAAAGCCATAAACAAAACTGACATAGTCCTCCATGATTTTTAATTCTTACTAAAGACTTTGGGTGTTGCTGTTTTGAGGCTGTGGCTGTATGAATGTGACCATAATATTTACCGCAGACTTCCAGGGAGGTACTTGCCCTTTTCCTGTCTCACAATGGAGGGAAGTTGGAACCAGGGCTTATAGTCAGTGAAGTTAAGTAATTTAAAAACCCTTCAACTTAAATTATTTCTACAAACTATGCAGTTGAAATGGTTTGTTTCTGAAAGCTTTTAACCTGGCAGTCTCCTTTCAGCGGTTACAGCTTTGTGGATCTGTCTGCTTTCAGGCATAAATTGAGTCAAATAAATTAATTTATCTCAGGAAAAGCATTTTCGGATCAATATGGGGCTTTACGGAACCATGTGGCTTTTTACTGTCATAGGTGGGAGAACTGATTTGTTGCAGAGAGGAAGTAGACATTTCTGTCATTTGGTAGTAGCAGCTTGCAGAAGCTAAAGTGTGAAGTAGAGAGCCGTCATGGCTGCTGCGCAATGATGTTTTGCAAGCATCCTGTTGATTGGCATTTCTAGATTGTTGCCCATTTTTTTATCAAAAAATAAGATGATTCCCTATTTTAGAAATAAGCATTCCTGCTCCTTTCTCACTTAAAAAGCTTTTTAATAATACCCATGTTCATGGAGTCATTGAAAAAGAACAAGATAGGAAGTGCTGTTGTGGAAGACAGTAAGGAATCTTGTCTTAACTTTTCCAGACAGAGCTGGTGTGTCCGTTACAGAGCTGGAAAGCCAGACAGATGTTACATGCCACAGCTGGTCAGACTAGATTCCCTTTCACAGCTCTCAAGTTAAAATCTTCTCATTCTTGGGTTCAAGCATCTCCTTTGACAGCTTGCTTTGATATGTGCATGTGCTCTGTTGGAGGCAATGTCTTTCTGGGCTCTAACAAGTCTGTTCTCATTTCAGAAATCTACCGCATTGTTTCGCAGAAGCAGATTGCAGATAGGTCTGCACACGATGAGTCTCCTGGCAACAATGTCGTCGACATCAGTGTCCCGCCAACCACCGATGGACAGAAATCCAACAAACTCCAGTGCTGTCAGAACCTGTGACCTCCTGTAGATGACTCTTGTGCCCTTCACTTCGTCTGTGCTTCATTTAGAAACTTGTGTGCACTTCTTATCTCCTGTGATTCAGTGACTCCCTCTTCCCTCCTTTACCCCATTCCCAAGTCCCCCCTTTCATCTTAGAGCTTTAATTGTAGGGCTAACATTCCCCTGCCTCTGAAATCCCCTTCAATGTGGTGACTTTTGGGCTTGAAATGTAGGCACTGATCTGATAGACGTGTTTGTGTTGGAACATCTGCTGCTGGATATTATCCCATGAAACACTCTCCTCAAATGGTTTTGGTTTTTTTCTGGGGGGAAAACCCATGGGGACTTGACTATAACAGTTGAAGAAATAACTACATTTAGGTGACAAGGTTTTTTCTTCCCATAGTCAGGTTTTTTTCTTGTGTTTCTATAAACATGGGGGAGAAATTAAAAGAAAATAGCTATTCTACCAAATGCTCTGTTTTCTGTCCTGATAAAGTCTCACAGTGAGGTTTTTAGTGGCTGCACACACATAAGAAAGCTGTTGAAAATAACATTACTTATTATGTAATTACCCATAATACAGTTAGTCTGGCTGTGTAGTTTACTGTTTCCTGCTTGGGAAATCTCTCTTTTCTTGTTTTATTTGGGAACAATGAAGTATGTCTGCATTGCTTTTTCTGCCACCATGAAAGCCTGTGCTGCTTGTGCAGGCTTTATGAAGTGGCTTAATATTTATTCATGGCTTATGTTAATCAGTTAACATTATTGTACAGTAAGTGCCAGCATATTGATTTCGGAAACCTTTTGCAATCTGTACAAGTAGGCTTATTTTGTACTGTAGATCAGTGTCTGAAAGCAGGATCTTCTGTAGTTCCAGGATTTTTTTGCATGCTGCTTTTTCTCTAGATCTCTCTTACCCTTGTTTGAGTGAGTGAAGCAATATTTTCATGTCATGTATATACCTGCACTTGTAAGGGTTTTGGTTGTTGTAGAGAAACACAATACTTTATACATTTTGTAAAACTTCTGCAGAACCATAGCATCTTGAACTTTCTCTTCATGATCTTTCACTATTGACCTTGTGCATAATCTTCTTGACCTCTACTAAAATGCATAATATTAAGATTTCACATAATAACTACTAACCTATTGTTTTCCTCTTACTCTGTTTTACTGAATTGCAGACTGTAATTCTCAAATGATTGTATTCATCTGATGTAACAGATTTGTCATCAGCAGGGCTAACTACTATAATACTTTGTTTTGCTGAATGGGAAGAATGTTATCACAACTTCGTGTAGTCAGTCTCTTGCTAGCTTGTGAAAATCTTCTGTGATGGCTTTTCATCATTCACTAGCTCTTACACACTTGCATCCCCTCCAGTATATGCTGAATGTTATGATGAGGCAAATACTGTGTGAAACGTATCTAAAGGAAGAGTTGGAGACCATCTGCTGCTCTCTGAAGGCTAGTGAAGCAATTTGCAGTGAATTTTTGCTCTGTATTCCGAGACTGTACCTCACTTGATGAATCCTACCTGCATATTAGTGAGTTGATTTTTCTTTTCTGATACAAAGCAAATATGAAACTGTGAATTGTGCTTGAAAGGGAAATCTGACATTCCAGTCTCAACTGTTCTGTCTGGTTATGTAATAAAATTAAGGGCGGTTAACTCTGATGGCTTTTCTTTTATAAGATTTCCAGACCAATGCCTTTAATTTTGTACTGCATGCACCTGGAGAGTTACTGTTCATAGCAAAGCGTGCACATGGTGCCTAGCACTTCCACTTTTCAACTTTGTTTAGGGGATACCTTCAAGGTGGAGGGGTGCATGCTTGCAGCCTAATCCTATTGAATGAGGATATGAGTTCCTCTTCAGGCATCACAGTGGTCTGTCCTAAGGGTGTCCCAGTTTGGGAAGCACTTTCAACACTTGGTATTTACTTTAATAGCATCCTGTTGAGAGAAGGTGCGTGCAGCCAGTGGGAACTGGAGGCATCTCCTTTTTGGTGGTGCCAGACCAGAATGTGATGTGCAGTCAGTATTTGGAAGGCTGGCAGATGAGCACACCATCAGAGAGAATGGAAAATTCTGAGATATTACAAATATTTCATTCAAGAACAGGTGGACACTAGTGGAGCTGGGCTCCTTAATTTTTGAACAAAATTTTTGTAAAGAAATGAGTTGAATAGCGTGAGGAAGAATCATGCTGTTAAGAAGATTTATTAGTTCAGGGTGATGTATTAATGTGTTTACTCTGCAAATCCTGTTCTTAACATGAAATTTCTAGAATGAATCTGGCCTGGTATAAGAAGCTGAGAAGCAGTTTAGTCACTTCCTTGTCTCTTAAAAGAGATTTTCTGTAGGCTTTGACTTTGTGGATGGCTCTAAAATTTGCCTCAGAGTCCCAACAAAAGGTTCATGTCCAGGGTTTAAGTGCTGTCAAATTTTATGGGTATTGAAGAGACCTTGTACAACTTCATTGTGCGTGGCCCAAAGCCCCCTCAGAGCAGGTGGGTCTTGGACCTATAGTGTTCATGCCGGGGGGGTGGGGGGTGGGTTGGTTTTGAGATCTGTTGTGTGATGTGGAAAGGCCTACTGCGTTTTGCTGCAGGACTGTTTGGTACACTTGAGATGTGGGAAGCATGTGTGTGCATGCACATTGACACGCACATAGCTTACGTGAGCACTGTAAACTCAGCGGTGGTTTTATCCCCTGCAGTCACTCAGTTTATTAGACTAGGTATTGACTCTTTCCCAGATGGCTGTGCTGCTCTCCAGGCAGTTAGAGAGACAGCCCTGCTGTGCGTTTGAGATGCTCTTGCCTAGACTGAGCACAGGGCCATTAGTGCCAATAGAAAAAGGACAGTGGACCGTTTCTGCCTGGTAAAACCATCTTCCTGTGCATAGACAGGGGAAAATGCTTTTGATCTTGAGTACCCTGCTGTCCTGCTGAAAGCGTTGTGCACTCCTCGGAAACTATAGCTACGAACCCACCCCACTGTTGGTGATGGCTACTGAAATTGCAGAGGGGAAGACTTGGAGGAATCCTGAGGAAGCTTGAACTGTTGAAGAGCTGTCTGACATTCAAAGAAGCTCTCCAATAGGCCAGACTCCTTAGCCATGCTTTCCTGATGTGAAAATAACAGTTAAATGTAACCTCACCTGGATTGCTTCATACTGCAGCTTCGCTGGCTCTGTGTCTCTCAGTATTACTGTCAAGAAAATAGAAAAGGTTCCAGCTCTCTTCCATCTGCCGTAAGAGGTTTGAGGGCAGAATTTGGCTTATGTAAAACTCCTGATGACAGGAAAGCTGCCTGTGAAAGAAGGAACATGTGCTATGCTTGCTTTACTTAGATGTTGAGGATGACTTCCATTTAACTATTGAAAAGTAACACTAAAAAGCACCGAGTGCTTACCAGTAATATAAACCTCAGTTGAAGGCTCCTGCTGATATTTAGAACAGGTCCTCCGATGCAGATCAGACAGGAGTCTTTTCTGCTAACCACCCTGTTAATTATGGGGAGAGTAAAGGCCAAAATTCACACACAAAAGTGATTTGGTGGTGAGCACACAAACAGGTCATTGGTAAAATAAATTCATTGGGTAGACCGCCTCAATCTAACTTCTTTTCTTCCTGTTGAGTCCGATGCTTACAGACAGGTGAGTTAAAGTCTGGGATCTCCACCGAAAGTTGGTCTGTAGCCTGCACAGGGCAAGAAAGTTTGGTTCATAGGAAAGTTTTAAAGCTCTATACCTGTGTAAATATAAAAATCCAGTTGAGTGACTGCTTGCTACTTTGTTAAAAAGATTTTTGTGTGTGCTGCAGAAACCATCAAAATTTGGTATAAGGAAAAGGCACTATGATACCTTCTTCCCCTTCTCGGCACTTCTAGCAGGTTAGAAGCAGTAGAAAGACTGCTGCATCCTAGAGATCCCCCCTGTTTGGGTGCTGTTCCATTAGATCACTTGTAATGACCCCACAGTATGTGGAAGGGCTGGTAACGGGGTATTCTTGTGCGAACAGGAGAGAGCTCTCTCAGCTGGACATGCCAGGATTGTAAGGATTGGTCTGTGCCTTTTACTTGAGTAGGTCACTTACTTTTTTTTTTCAAGTGGATTTTGGTATAGTAAGTATTTTTGCTTCCTGATGCTTTGATTCTTGCATGCTGTACCGTTCCAGAAGTTGTGGATGTGATCTGTTTGTGGGCTGTTAATGGTTGAGTCTTAACCTGTGCTTGGTGATGGTTTCCCTTCCAAGCATGAAGGAAGAACTTGCTTAGAGGTTCTGGACTCTGTAGAAGAAAAAAGATCCTAATGAAGTGACTCAGTCGCTTAGGGAGGCCTTTTTCCTTCATTTAAAAAACTAGGAAAAACAGTATTAAAGGTAGAGGCCTGAATTTCAAAAGAAAAATCAGGCAATTAGAGGTGAAGACTAACTGTCCTTCAAGTAAAATACAGTGAGTCAGGGCTGAGGTTGGATTCTCTTGACTTGCAGACTCTTAATAGAGTCTTAATAGATAATACAGTTTGAATGGTGATTAATGGAATGTTTCCATGAAATGAGTATCTCCAGGGCTGCACTGTTTCAATAAATAACAGTAATTTTTATTTTAAACTGGTCAGATAATGCACGGTAGTGTTATCAGGCTTTGTAGGCTATAAATAGCACTGGACCTTTATGCAACCCAGAAGAGAGGTTCCTTTCATTTACTTTTATTCCTGGTTCCTGTGTTAAGTGCAATTCACTTTGTAAATATACCCATCACTTGATTTTTGTGCATGGTTATGATGTTATTGTGGATATAAAGATTGCCAAATCATACCGTGTGTGTAAAGTTCTGTTCCAAACACAATTGTAGAATAAGGTGGGAACGTCACTTCGGTCCTGGTGCCTTGCCAGCTCCGAAGCCCAAGGGCCGTGGTTCATATTAGCCTGGGTAGCCCGGCCACGGCCACGGGTGGGGTGATGCACGCTTGGGACTGCGCAGTCCAGAGCCGCGAGTTAATGACCCTGCAGCAGATGTTCTTGAGAGGGCTCTTCCATCGCTCCAGGACTTTGGAGGGGCTCCTGGTGCCCTCTCGCCCCCGGCCTGGCACTGAGAGCGGTCACTGCCGGCCCGGCTCACCGCCCCCGGCCCGCGGAGGTGGGGGCGCGCCGCCGTGCCCTGGTGGCCCTCCACGGAGGGACGGGGGAGTCCCGTCTGGGGTTCAGCCGTCCGCTGCTCCAAAAACAACTCTCCGAGTAAGGCGGGCGTGAGGCCGGCGGGACCCGAGGCGCAGGGCTCCGGCGAGGGCGGGAGGCCCGAGGCCGCACCGGCTCCCCCCTGGGCGGTTCGGGCCCTGCCAACTGCGGCCCGAGGGGAGGAGGCACCGCCGAGTCGCGCCCCCGCTCGCTGCTCTCCGGCCTCCCGAGCCTGGGCTGGGGGCGAGGGGGACGGGGGCGCTCCCACCGCGGCGGGGCCGCCCCGCGCTGCCGGGGACACCCTGAGGCGACGGGGGCGGGGCCGGACCGCCGGCCGGGGTGGGGCCGGGCGCGCGTGCCCTTGGCCGGTGGGCGGGGCGCCACCGCCCTGCCGGGGCACTATTGGCCAGCGGCTGTTGCCAGCGGGGTCGCGTTGCGACGCCGGCCGGGCTCCGCGCAGCCCATTGGGTGCTCCGGCGCTGGCGTCAGCGCAGTGCGGCGCGGGGATTAGCGAGCGGCGGCGGTGCCGCCGCTGTGAGGGCGGGCGGTGGCGGGTGGGCGGTGCCCGGCGGCCGCAGGAGCCGACGATGGAGCGGCGCGCGCCGCGCTGAGGGGCCGCGGGCGCCGGGACCGCAGGTACCGGGCGGGGCGGGGCGGCACCTGCGGGCGCCGGGGGCAGCGGCCGCCGCTGGCCGGGGCCTGACCCGGCGCCCCGCTCCCAGCCGCATCGGGCCGCCCTCCGGTGCGGGGCTGCGGCGGCGGCGGGAGAGCCCGGGCGGGCCGAGGCGGCTGGGCCGCGGTCTGGCCGCCGCGGGGGTGCGGGCCCGAGAGCCCTGCCAGCCTTCCCGGCCCCCTTTGGCGGGGCGGTCCCCGCCGCGGGGGTGTCCTCAGCGCCCCGGTGTCTAGCAGCGTCCCGCCGCCCGTGCTCGGGTGCCGGAGCCGCGCCCTGGGTCGGCGCTGCGCCGCGGGGTCGCGGGGAGGGTGGCTGCCCTGGCCGCGCTCTCCGCAGCCGCCTTCCCGGGAGCAGCGTGGCCTCTCCCGCGGGAGCAGCCGGCGCCGGGCAGCCGTGCGAGCCAGCTGCCCTCGGGCCACCGGGCGTTTTGACGGAGCGCTGGCCCCCGGCGCGGTGTCCCGAGCGAGGCGGTGAGCGGGCCGTGCGGCTCTTCCCGGCGGAGGACCGGGAGCCGGCCGGCATCCATCCCCTGCGTGGAAAAGCCGGGGGTGTTGCACGGACACTCGACCTGGGAGAGCGGTGTTGTAGGCCTGGAGGTTTGGAGCAGCAATTTTTTCTATCTGCCCATCAGACTTTATTTCCACGGGTATAAGTAGTTGTCAGGAAAAGATTTCTTTGCGAGTGGACTCCTCTGTCTGCTTTTTCTCCTCTTTTGGAGGGCTACTGGCTCTTGTTCTAATGCGCATTTTTGACTTGCTGAGCGCTGAGTGGCACGACAAGGAGCGCGCTGCCTTGTAGAGCTTGTCACAGAGACTTCCCGAGGGAGCGAGTTCAGTGTCACAGCAAAACTGAAGAACTTGCTACAGTTGTGTGTTGGAGCACCAGCTGCCCTCCTCTGTGGCATAAGCTTAGAGTTTGGGATTGACTTGTCTTAAACTGGGACCTATAAATCTATCTCATTTAAAGCAGTTTTCTTGAGACAACTTAACTGCTAGCGACGGAGACTAAAACTGCTCGTTTGTGGGATTTGTCCAAGGGACGAGCCTGTGGCTCGTGTACAGGAAGATGATTGTGACATTGGAGGTACTTTTCTCACGGTCTCAAACATTTGCCCTTGCATGTTCTCTATTTGATGGGGAGACCAAGATTAAAAACCGAAAAGCCGTGTGATGGCCTTTGGCTGAGACTTCTCGCTTACCTGTGCAATTGCCTGCGCTGTTAGTACCCACAGAAATGGTGCTCCCCTAAACGTGGGGTGATGCAACTGCGCTATATGATGCTGCTGCCCCGATGAGAGTTCAGACTGTTATGTGACTTGTCCTCTCGGAGGAAGCTGTGCAGAACTCAGATTTTGTAAGCAGACAGGTGGGGTGTCTCTCAAGACACTGTTGATGATGGCTGACTGGAAATGCCAGGGTTAGCCAGAGCAGCTCTGGCTTTTCATCAGGCTTGTTTGTATTCAGCACGCCGTCCCCGCAGTGTCCAGAGACAAGGCTGTCCTGCCCTGATGTGTGTGTGATGAAGATCTGCCAGTGGGGATGTGCTTCTCATCCCACGCTGTGCCCTTCAATTTTTCATGCTCAATGGACTGTTTGTATCCCCCTTTCAACTCTCCCTGTTACCAGCCCTCATTTTCCTTGGGACTCTCATTCTCTTGCTCCACTCTCCTTCCAGCAAGCATTTATCTCTGTGTCTTTCCCTTCTGATACAGTTTCTAGCAATTTCTCGACCTTTTTCCAGGTTCTTGTCAAGAATGCCAGTGATGCTGCTGCAGTAGGCCGGCGCTGATGGCCATGGCCAGTCCCCTTTATCAGCCCTGCTCAGTTGCCAAGCTTGCTCGTGCACAGAGTAATCCTTTTAACAGCTGGATGTTAGCCTTGTCTTTCCAAGGCTTAAGTGTTTGAATGCTTTTTTGCATCTCCAAAAGATTATGGAGACAGCTGCAGGGGAGAGTGGTTGGAAGACTAGAAGAGCCCTGGTTTTCCAGGTGCATTTGAAACTGTGATGGTATGTCACCCTTTGGAAACAGAAGTTTGAAGGGAAAGGAGCTGGGACTGGAAAATCCCTTTGTCATGTGCACTGTAAGAGTGAATTTAATAACTCCAGTTGAGGATGCAAGGTCTAACTACCACCAAGCATGCGCAGTGGAGCATTCCAGGCAGCCTCCATCAGTAAGGAAGTCTTAACTTTGCCAGGAGTGGACCAGGTGGCACAGGAAACAGCCAAGTGTGAGCTTAATGTGTATGCCATGGACATTAAATAGCAGCTGTAAAACCTGGATTGCCTGTGTGTGTGGTTAGCTAATTAACACCACTGGCAGTCTTTAAGTGGAAACAGGAAAAAAAGCATCGGAACTAATGGTTTCTTGTTTCTGATGTGTTTGACTGCTCTTTTTCTGCGGTGGAATTGCACGGAGGCTGCAGAGTGAGATCACCCAACGCTGGACACCAAGGAGACCATGCAGATGAGCAGTGTTACAAATGTACTAATTGTAAAGAGCTTCCCACAGAGTTCTCGCCTTAATAGGTGCTGGAAGAGGGGCTTTCCCATTGTAGGTTATTGATGCTGGCCCGGATCGAGCAAGTGCAGGACACAGTGTTTCCCTGGGAGGAAGTTAACATAGATGCATGAAACAGCATGACCAAAATCAACCCCAAATGCATCCAGCACAAGCTGGGCAAGTTGGGGCTGGATATGGGCTCTGAGACTCTGTTAGTCCTGAGGGACTGCTCCAGGTCCTCAGGATGTGACTTTTTGTATCTCTGCCTGCAGAGCTACTTCAGTAAAATGTGTATTTAGGGGCTTTTTTCACTGTTGTTTAAAATATCTTGGCTTTTTACACTAAACCCACAGAACCTCCTCTTAGAAGATGAAGGGAGAAATCAGGCATCCTGAACTATAAACTACAGGATGAGTTTATTTTTCCCCCACTTGACTTAGACTCAGCTTTGGATATTTGGAGATTTCAGAGTTTCCATTTTCTAAACTGTTTTTTTTCCCCCTCCAGATTAAAGTTCGTAACTGGTGTGTCTTTTTCTGCCCCCCAGTCTTATTTACTCTGGTTAACTTATGCTTCTCCATGCTTTTAGCTCAAACCCCTCCCATGAGAGATAAATTATCTCCGTTTACTTACATTTGTCCCCTTGAAAACACACTAACCGCTTCTAAGTTAGTAAGAAACGGGCACACAGTCTCCGTGATGTAAAAGACAAGCCACATGAGCAATAAAGCCATGGGTCACTTTTTTGTGAAGGAAATGAGCACCAAATCAATGTGAAGGGTAGGCAAGCAGTTTCCATGAAGTTCATGTAAAATAGCTTTCTCTGGTGCTAAAACGACGGATTAATCTGTGCTGAGGCATAGCTCATGGCTTATTGAGACAGTTAACGTCATGCACGTGAATAGGAGGTTCTCCACCTCTCCAAGCCTGGTCTTGTTCTCTTCCCAGCTCCGACTGCAGCAGTGCCGTTCCCTGGGGGAGGATGCTGTCACGCTCGCTCTGTCGTCATTATGCCGTGTTTGCCATAGTTAGACCAGGTCGGCTCTAGCTCATCAGCATCGCAGCAACAAACGCAGCGCTGCTGGGAGAGGTGGTTACCCACTTGCTGAGTGTTTGGGAGAGTGCTCGGCTGTTTATCCCGCTGTTTAAAAGCAGGGAAGTCGCTACTGGGCTTCTTACAGTTTTGGCCCCTTTCCTGGTGGTGGAATATGTCTCTTTATAGCTGTGACAGTTACAGGTTGTGAACGCTCTAAGCACTGATGGTAGAGTGCAGAATGGCAAAATCCTGAAGGCATGGACTGACCAAGTGTCTCGCGGCAGGGACTGGACCCTTTGTATCCTCTAGGAAAGTCAAGAGCCCGACAGGAGCTGTACTGACCTGCAGCTCTTCCTACCTGTTGGCCGTGCAAATGCAGTCCCTGCCCCAGACCTCTCTAGGACGAGCAGCGTTACAGTTTGGAATTTGTGATTTGTCTCCATTTTCAACCAAAATAGCCATCTGTAAGTTTTCTTCCAGATTTTACGTAGCAAATCTAACTAAATCTAACTAAACTTTTCAATTCCTGATAAAACACAAGATGGTTATGTGTGGTTAACCTCACGGGCAAGCATGCTGTAAGTGCTCTTGCAGTTTTAATCAGTTGTCATGAAGTCAGTGATAGACTGAAGGAAACATTCTCTTGCTGTTCCCAAAAAGAGGGAACAAGGGGCAAGGAGCAGTACTGGCTTGGCAAATATGAATACAAACAAATCAAACCTAGTTTCTAAAGCACTTCTCTGCAAATCGGGGAATGCACCAAGCTCTTGCAGTCTTGGCTTTAACACCTATTTCTTTGTTTGCAGCTTTGAGAGCTTTAGTCCTTTTTCAGCTGAAAGCTGTTTGGGTTTAGATTTGAGAGTGATGGGAGGGAAAAGGTGTAAACTACAATTCTGGACTGTTCTCAACCTTTATTTCCTCCCAGTTTTTCTTGTACTTCCCTGTAGACAAATCAGTCGCGGCCTGTGTCTCCAGAAGAACTAGAAATGCAGCCTAAGCAAAACATTGCAAACTTGATTGGGAGAGAGAGAGACTGGGATTTTGCAGCACTGATATCAATTGTGAAGTTCCACTTCAGGACTGAGGAGGGAATCTGTAGCGGTAAGGAGTGGGCAGAAGGGAGACACTGGTGAAATCAGCTAGGGTCAGCTAATCCTTTTCCTTGGCTGACTATGGAGAAAGAGGATGTGCTCAGTTGGTGCCCGCTTTGGAGCTCTTCAGATGCAGATGGGTGGTGGGTCGAAGGCTGTGGTGGTGCCTTTGCTGGAAAGCTCTTTGAAAACTGAGCGTGCTGAAGGGATTTGTACAGTGAAATAGCTAGGTTGAAAAATACAAATAGGCAAGTTAAATGCCAGATCAAGTATCCGTTCGAAGAGCAGCACGCTGCCTGGTTTCAAGCGGTGGTTGCGTGCTGGCTGCGCGCTGCTCTGAGCAGTTGGAGCAAGCAGGGCTGCTGCGTGCTGGCAGGCGGTTTGTTCCAGCTCAGTTTGTCTCCAAGCAGAGCGTTATTATTTGTATAACAGCATAAATGGTGTTTTATAAACCAAGGAGGAGAACACTGAGGAGAATGCAAGTTCTTCCTGGCATGGGATTCCCAATCCTGAAATAATGTTTTGCATCCTTCTGAGTAATGCCCTTTGAGGGACTGACCGGTCCGACATTGTGTGGGCGCATCTGTGTTGATCTGGTGCATGCGTTACTGCTACGCTAAAATTGGGGTGTTTTTCTGATGTATGACCCAGAGCTGGAAAATCCATTTGTTCCAAACAAACTGAAACTGTCTGGCAAGTGACTGCATAGGACTGGGGAGCCCTTGAGCTTTGGCATTGCTGCAGATGCTGCCTCTCTTTAAAGGGGAGCTCTCTGAGGCGATAGGGCTAGGAAGCAGAATTATTCTTGCATTGTTGCTGCTGTTATTTTGGTAGAGGACACGGATGCAAAGAGAAATGAGAGGCCACATGGCTCTGGTGCCTTCAGGAGGCAGCTCTCCTAGGTGGGAGCAGGGCAGGGATGTGCTTGCGGGTGGTGGGACAGCTCTTTTCTCCACTGATGGGTAGCACTTCTGCAATCATTGCTTTGTGGGCATGACAACCGATATTTTTCACCCTGGTTCATAATTTCAATAAAACTTTCAAGTCTTACTAATGCATTTCTCTTTCCCTGCAGAAAGTGAGTGATAAAATGCAGAGGGAGGTGGGCAGAGGGTCCGTGGAGTTGCATTATGGAGTGAATTGTGCTGCTGTTCACCTCTAAAAGCTGATGTCTTTTGAATACTCAGAGGAGCAGCAGGTGTTTCTCATGTCCCAGCTGGTTTTCAGTTGTTTCCTTATGAAACTTGTTATTAAAAAGGCTGAATGGCTGATTTTTGGTTGGAGATACCCTCTGCAAAGAATTTTCTCCTAATGTTGCAATTCATTTTTCCAGATGTTGGTAATTAAAGTGCAGTAAACTTTCCTTTCATATGGTCTTGTGGCAGATAACAAGTCTCAGAAGATCTGGAATAACTTTGTTCATTTTGGCACTCCAGCTGTAACGCATGGCCTGATCTTTCCCAAGTACAGCTCGCAGCAAGAAAAAAATCATCCTTTAGGCTTCTCATTTTTATACTGGTCTTTTTCTCAACATGTAGACTTGAACCTTTTGCTTCTTTTTGAATATTGAGTAACATATTGTTATATATTAGGCAACGCTCTTCTAAAATAAAGTTTGATTGAAGAACAAGAGAGTGAACAACACGATAGGTGCCCCGAAATCTGGGGTGATGGGAGCCCTGCTGTGTTGCAGCTCTGCCGTGTTCACACGAGGCCCACCCCTACGGCCTCGTTTGAAAATTAGGGTTCACTCCTGGTGGGAGCCCACCGAGAACCGCAGGGTGCATGCCACGTGGGTTTCATCTTTGCTAGTCCTAGTTTGTCAGTGCTGCAAGACATGGTGATGAAATGCAGCTACTGCAGAGGTTGATCAAATATGCTGAAAGGTTTGGAGCGGAGGGGTGTGTGTGGATGCAGGCTTTGGAAAAAAACAGTATATTGATTACGAAGGCTCACTGCAATATTTTTTTACTGATGGGGAATAGAAGTCAGATCCTGGCAATGTGTCTGTTTGGAAAAAAATGAATAAATCACATTCTGTGGAAGGCTGTCTCTTCATCTGTGTCTGGAAAACAAACTCATTTGCGATCAAACGATAGTCTAATGAAGGCTTCAGAAAGCTTCTGGAATATGCCTAAATAGTGGCTAGGTATAGAGAAGTTTTGATTATTTGGCTCCAGCAGGAGCCCGGTAAGTGAAGGCTTATGTTACTATTTCACTGCTGCTGAGCTGTGTTATTGGAATAGTTGAAAGGCAGCGGAGTTGAGTCCCTGGCAGTGGTAGATAATGTACAAATACGAGAAAAACAGGAGTCCAAAAAGGCCGCTTCCTAGAAGCGTGTAACCTCCTCCTGAGTGTTACATGGTTAAACTTGGAGTATCTTATGAACATTTGAAATTCAGCCCTAGGGATGAGGCAGGTAAGCCTCTGTGGACAGCTGTCATGCTTCACGGTATCTCAGCCTCTATGTTTTGCTGCTAAAGGTGTAGGAGGAGGTTCCTGGTGTGGAGCTTTATTAGAAGGTTCACGAGCTCCCAGGAGGTTATCCCTTGATTTTTTTTTTTTTTTTAAATTTTTCTTTGCTTTTTGGGGTTTGGTTTGTTTTGAGCCTAGGGTCAGATCTGTCCCATGACTGACTGATTCACAGCACTGCTCCACTGGCACTGTCTGAAGAGCTGAAGTTTTTACAGCACCTCCTTTGACGGCGACTGTCAACCAAATGTTGCAGGCGAGGCAGGAAATTGAGAAGCTGCCTGGGGTGCAAAATGCTTTCCTGTGTGTTATCTACCAAATTTTAAAATGCTTTAAAATCTGTTGTCTGGCATCGAATCTTATTTTGAGTGTTGGGGTATACGTCATAAAATGCTGTGTCACTTTTCTCACTAGGCAGGACTCGGTTGCACTCTGACTTGTAGGACCGTTGCATTCAGATGACTTCTGAGCACATGACTCAAAAGACTTCTTCCCAAGTCCTGGGTGATGCGCGAGTTGCGGTGAGGTCTCAGCAGAATTCCCTCCTCTGTGCCTGAGGGCACATTTTGTGAAGCTTTAGAGCTGTCTTCAGCTGATGGATCAAGTGTGGGCAGAGCTGTTGCTGGCTTTTCAGGTACTTTGAGGGTGTCGTGCAGCAGACCTGCAGCGTAACTTTTGGGAGGCAGATAGTTGATATACAAAATCATGTACTTTTTTTGAAGAACAAAATAACGCTGCGGTCTTCAACCCTCAGCAGAGAGTATGTTTAAACACACATACTGAAACCCAAAGCCCTGCAGCAGTTTGGGACCAGTTCTTAGGGTTTTCTTTGTTGTTTTGTTTTTTTCTTTAGATTAAACCACTCGCACAACCTTTTAACTGTAGCAGGGAGCACTTCAGGCGACTCATCGTATCTTGCCTATGCATATCTTTGGTGGCAGTATCTCAGGGTGCGTAATCACTGTAGGTGCAAGGGTCTGGAGGCCAGAGCTTGCCCTCCGTGACGTACAGGAGGCAGGGTACCCTACCCGTTGCCCAGAGCAGGGGGGCTACAGGTATACCGGTTAGGCGCTGCAGCCACCTGCAGTAGGCAGAGCTGGGTGCTGAAAGATGTGTTGCAGGCCTGGGATTGCACTTGGGCCGTGGAAAGATGTGTGTTAGGAAAGATGTGCGTTAGCTGGATGAGACAGGGTGTGTGGGAGAGCAGGTGCTTAGATGTGGTGAAGGAAGCAATTCTTTGTACTTGTCTCCCTCAAGAAGTTTGTGTTCAGATGATCTTAGGGCCCCAGGATTTGGGAAATCCAGTTGTCGTAGTAAGAAGGAAAGTTTTGATGTTTGGAAATGCCCCTTAGCAACTGAAAACCTTCAGTTCACCGGTGATGTTTGCAGGATCGTATGATTAGAAATCGCAGTGTCTGCATACCCAAGTTAGCCAAAATGGATGTGGAAAGCGGGCTGGGTGGCCTTGCTCCTGGGGGTTAAACGTCAGCTTGTGTGAGCGCCAGTTGGAGCTTTGGCGATCTGTGCGCAGTGAGTGGGTTACTTACTAAATTTAAAAAAAAAAAGGTATTTACGTACAGATGGGTGGGTTATGTTGGCTACACAACTTGGTTATCTCCTGGCAGCACTGGAGTGAGGTGCCAGGTCTTGATTACGGTAATCAGGGAAATGGGTTGCTCAGTGAGAGGAACAGACTTAGCCGCTGGCAGCCTTGTCAGGAGGTGGTGGTTTGTTTTTTTTTTTTCTCGGTGGAGATGTTCCAGGGAAGCTAATCTGTACAGAAGCTGGTGCATATGAGCTGCACCCGAAGAAGGTGGAGCTGGTTCTAGTTCCAGTTTGCTCTGCATCCTATAAAAGCCTCAGAATTGCTCCAAGGGTTTACACTGGTTGAGATATTCATCATGCAGACAGGCCATGAGCAGCCCAGAGGAGCCATGAGCTGCACCTTACAATTCCCCTTTACTGTGATCATTTGGCCTTACAAAGGCCAACAGCCTTTCCTGTTGTTGTCTTTCTCATCTTGACGGTGGCTTTTCTCTTTGTGGCTTTGATCAAGGTATTCATCTGACCTGCTATGGTTTCCCTGTCTGGGAAAAAGAACTGCCTTATCGGGCTGCAAAGTCTAAATATGCAGAACAGAGTTGGGGGACACTTTAGCTCCTTGTCTTCTGCTTGTTCCTGCTGGGCATGTCTTCTGGATGGAGAACAGTGGTCCAGTCTGATCTCTGCAGTCTTTTGAGGGAGTTCTGAACCCCCTGTTGCCCTTTGGATGATATAAACTGGATTGCATATCTTGTTGCAATCCCTGAAGACTGACAAGGGGGATATTTTGCTGGCATGTTTTGCATAAGCCGCATAGCAGGCAGGATCCTGCACCAGCACCGTGGTCTCTGCCTTGGAGCAGCGAAAAAGTACTAGCTGCTCTTCGAGGAACCGGCTCATCTCGCTGCACGTGTTTGAGTTTTGGAGTCCTAGTGCATAACTCGCTCTTCTGAGCCAACTTTCCACAAACAGGGTTTGTTTTTCTTCAATTTGACTAATCTCTACAAACTCAGCCCTTTATATCCTGGATCTGCTCAAAAGCTGAGGATGCAAAATGTTGCTGAGAAAAGACTTTTGATTTATTTGCTCATGTCTAACTGTGGCAGCAGAGGGGATATTGATAATAAACCTAATGTCTTGGAGACCTTTTTTTTTTTTAAAAAAAATTGAGAACAAGAAGTTTATCCCCAAGGAGTGGGCTCAAAAATCACAGCTGCCCAGAAAAAAACCAGTGTGTGGTTCAAACCAGCTGTTTGGGTCTTGATTCTGATGCCTGAGTTTTTTGTGTTTCTGCTGTAACATTGGGTTTGGGTTCGATGAGCTGTTGACAGTTGTGAGAGGAGGCTGTGTGTTGATGAGCTGAGCCTTTAGGGAGCCAGGAAAGGGACTGGCTTGGCCGTACACTGTGGTTCATGTTCAGCTGGGTATGAAATTGGAACTGGAGTACACTGCAGATGTTATCTTTGGATTTCAGTTACTTCCTCACTAACTGAATGCATGAAAATCTTGCTGCTTTTCCTTTGTATTTGCTGAATGGCATGAGTCAGATATTAAAGCTGTGACTTCAGGTTCCACCCTGGGATGGACCCCAACAAGGAAACACCAAGTAACTTGCGATAGAAAACGGCGCGTTTCCTGATGGATGGCAGGGTGGCGATTCCCTTTCAGCCCTGGATAGGGCTGCCAGAGCGAGGATGTGGTGCTGCCTGTATCTGTCAGATGTGGAGCACAAAGAGCCTCAGTATAAATACTCCCAGGACATAGGGAGTGAGGGCAGTTTTATTCCAATACACAAAATGGACCTTTTTCCTCTGGACTTAAAAATAAACAACATTTTGGCTGAACAAATGGAACCGACCTTTTTATTAAAAGCATATATCTTCTTATGCCTGGTTCAGTAAGAGGCTTTTCAAATTGAAAGAACTCCTTAACTTGCAGAACAGCTGACTTAAGTCATTCCAATAGCATTTATCATCTTACTTTTTGCTCCTTGAAGTTGGAGAGCTTGTACCCTTTTTTTTTTTTTGTTTTTGTTTTTTTTAAAAAAGGAGAGCAATAAGAAAAATGGCTCTAACCCTGTGTGCTCTTTGCACAGGTGGAGAGAGAGGCTGAGTCAAGGCAATGCTGAGTCTGCTAAGTTCATTTTTAAGTTGATGGCAAGATTCCCATTTGTTTTGATGGGGACTGACCTGCCCACAAGCTCAAGTGTATTCCTTTTCAGATGCAGAGGAAGGATTACAGATAGTTATCAAGAGCAGCTTTAATAAAGAGATCAGAAACCTTTCTACTAGAAATTAGAAAATATTCCGTAACTTGGGGGGATGATACCGAAGTTGGCGTCTGGTGATGAGACAGTAGTGAAGTGCTCTCTCCCTCTTGAACACATTCACCATGAAGGAAGCCGTCCTGACAGACGAAGCCCTTGGTTGTGTAAGAGTTGCTTAATTTCCAAGACACGAAAGAACACTTGTGCTTACCCAAATCAGTGTTTTCAGGGCTTTGACGATCACTAGCTTTTTGTTTTTCTTCCTCTGTAGTCTGGCCAAGCTTCCAACCAGGAACAAGCCCTTATTTTCTTTAGCTATTTTAGTTTGATTTAGGCTTAGCTGAACCTGACGAAACTGCAGTTTCATGGGAATGTTTGACTCCTGTTGTGCACAGAGATCTCAAAACAAAAAAGCATTTCCTTGGATGGGATGGCGAAGGTTTGTTTGCCTGCTTCTACCTCCAGGCGACGGAGATTGAAGATTCTCCCCCAGACTCCCTAAATTAAACAAACCCAATTCTTTTCGTATTTCTTCTGGGGTAAGTTTTGGGATTGGGGTTATTTCTGTGGGTTTTTTGGTTTGTTCCCCCCCCCCCCCCCCCCTTTTATCCTTTTCATTGCTTTCATTTGAACTTCTTTTACGGGTTTGTTTCTCTCTTGAAATCCGGCCACCAGGATGAGACACCATTCCAGCTATGATCCCAGCCGTACTGGTGCACAGGGATTACTGTGCGTGCCTTAGATAAGGCAGTCCTGTTTACAGACACGAGGATTTTGGTCTTTACCAGCAGTACGATGTTGTTGGCTTGTATTCAGCTTGTGACTAATTGTAACCCTAGCTCTTTATTTCTGCACAGCTGCCTCTTAGGGACCAGGCTAAAGGACATTGGAGAAAATGTTTTTTTTCTGAATCTGCAAAGCATGCCTGTCTTTGGGTTTGAGATAACCCTTGCCAGGGAGAAACACGGCTGTTGCTGGCAGCTTGGGCGAGCTGCTGCCTTTCCTCAAAGGCAGAGAGCTCTCCCGTCTGCACATGGCTCATCTGAGCCAGCTCCTGCTTTGTCACGTTGGGCTTTTTCCTCTGCATCTTCTCCGTGATTCTTGCATTTGCTGCTTGTTCTTTGTGCTCCCTTTGCTGGATTAATTGCAGAGGTGCCGAAAACGTGACGGTGTGCTTTGCTGTTTGCACGTGGCTGTTATAAAAATCACGATCGGTCTGAACCGTTGAAAGGGAGAGGAGGAAAACTGGCCTGCTGCCCTTTCCGTAGGACTCTGGGAGGATTTTCAATGCTTTTGGGTGGCTAATACCCCCACGTTCACTGTTGGAATGTACTACATGGGGTGTGGAAATGGAAGCGCGTGCATTTCTGTAAAGAAATAAAAAAATGGAAAATCAAAGATGGGTCAGGGGGGAGCCTTTTCAGTTTGGCGGATGGGCCTTAAAGGGCTCAGAAAGCACCTGAACGCAGCTGAGAGAAGGGCCTCCCTGAGCTGAGCCACGCAAAGTGGTTTAAGTGCCGTGTTCAGGTGAAACTTTGCAGCTTTTACAGAGGGTATGAATGTAAGTTTTCAGGACGCCTCTAGCCAGAATGACATGGGCCCGCGGGGCTTCTGGTTGCCTTCCCCATCTCTGCGTCCGCACGTTCGGTTTGAAAGGCTTCATCAGGTTAAAGGGTGTGTACCAGGAATTCTCTCCGGGAAAGGCGAATTTGCAATTCTGACGCTAAGTTATGTAAGTAGGACACTTGGAACCTTAATTTTATGGTAAGGCAGCCTCACAAAGCTCATTAAAGGGGACAGAAAACTAGCAAAACCCGTGGCTGTTGGGGCACCGGGGTGCTGCCAGCGCCCGTGGGGCTGGAGGAGGGTGGCAACGGGGGGCCTGCGCCCTGGCCGGGCTGTCCGGGGTGCCGGGCTCTTACCTTGGTGCCTTTCCTGCGCCCTGGCCGGGCTGTCCGGGGTGCCGGGCTCTTACCTTGGTGCCTTTCCCGCAGGCCTCCGTGCGCCGGTGCCGGTGCCCGGGGCAGAGGGGCCCGGAGC
This sequence comes from Gavia stellata, assembly GCF_030936135.1. NCBI lineage: Eukaryota > Metazoa > Chordata > Aves > Gaviiformes > Gaviidae > Gavia > Gavia stellata. The sequence goes on from NC_082625.1 coordinate 6,085,221, forward strand.
TGCCATGACGACGGGCGACTGCTGCCACCTCCCCGGCTCCCTCTGCGACTGCCCGGGAAGCGCCACCCTGTCCAAGTCGGTGGAGGACTCCGACATCGGTCGCCCGCAGTATGTCACACAGGTCACCGCCAAGGATGGACGGCTCCTCTCGACGGTGATCAAGGCACTGGGCGCACAGAGGTAAGGCTGCTTCAGGGAAGGGGTTTGGGATGACTGTATCTGGGCTTTTTTTTCCCCCCTTTTTTTGTGGCTCTAGGGGTAGAGGGAGACAATAAAGTCTGGTTTGTGAAGGAGTTCACCGGGGCACTAATGTTGAGCGCGAATCCTCGTTAGCTGGATGCTTCCCAGGCCTGCGCTCTCTTTGCGGGAGCTCACACTGGTCGCATGTGCTGGTGGATTGGGACTTGCGTGTTCACCAGAACCCCCCAGGCCTCCGGCCGCTCCAGCGTGAGACGGCACAGGCGGCCTCTTGCCATGTGCCTGTGCCAAGTCCTTGCTGAGCAGCAGTGAAGGCGGGACGCCATGCTAGCAAGGGCAGCATGTTGTTCATGGAGATGATTTAAGGGCTGAAAATGGAGCACAGCCCCTGTTCCAAGATGGTCGTGGAGTAAAGGCATGGTGTCGACTTGCAGCCCCAGGGAGACAAGGGTGTTTGTGTGGCAGGAACTGCAGTGTCCAGCTATTGCTAGAGGGGACGTGTGGCAGCTCAGCTTGCTCAGACTCTTCCTGATGTGACTTCTCATCGTGCATTTTGAGCAGCTTCCAGAGCAGAGGATACTTGGCAGCATTGTTCAGTCCAGCTAGTGAGACCGGTCACATTTTGTGTTCAAATCCTGTCTGAACAGCTGTTGGTTTTTTTTCAATTAATTTGGCCAAACTTTGATGAGGTGTGAAAGCAGTGACTGCAAACGTGGGGGAGGAAAGCTAGATGAAAACTGAGGCAAACATAATTGCTATATCTAGCAAACCTGGAGCAGGTCAATAAAAATGCGAGGGGAACTGAGCTTCCTCTCTGACAATAGATAGGCTGGGTGAGAAGTTGTGCAACCCCTTCAAACTTGTGGAGGTATAAAAATTGGGTGGGGAAACTGCCTGGGATTACAGGCTAAAAAAAACCCAACAGGATTCCTCATGCGAGTGTCTTCATGGGACACCAGTTTGTTCATTTTGGCGGTGGTGGGTTTCAGTCTCTTCCTTGTCACCAGCACCCAGCAAAGCAAAGCCAGGAGCAGTGTGCCTGTACTGGAAGGTTGGATTAGTGATACGGTCTCTAGAGCCTGCTGGAAAACTGTGTTTGAGGGTGTATCGTGTGGGGAGTGTGCCCAGGCCCCCTCCCCCTCCAGATAGGAAGGAAGGAAAATGGAGTCTGATAAGAATTTTTTTCTTGCATTGTCAGCAAATTTTTTCCTTCTGGATTGTTTATTGGTAGCCAAGGTTATATTAATGCGCTGGAAATACGAAACTTCTCAAACAGGAAGAGAACGGGTGAAATATCTTACAGATGCTTTTCTTAGGAAATAACAGATGCCTGAGCGCACTGGAGGCTTGGGGTTTTTTTGGTCTGTCCCTGTCACCAGGGCTGTGTGAGCGGACTGTAATTTTGTCATTCTGATACAGCACTGAGCTTTATGGCAATAAAGGTTACAGAATCATCAAATAATTCAGATTGAAAGGGAATTCTGGAGGACATCTGGTCCAGCCTCCTTTCAGAGCAAGGCCAACTTCAAAGTTAGATCAGACTGCTCAGAGCCTTGTCCAATGCCGTTTTCAGTATCTCTGAGGATGGAGTTTCCATCACCTCTCCAGACTCCTGTTGCAGGGATTGTCCCAGCTGAAGAAGTCCCCTAAATAAAAGGCACATGAAAATGAGGAGACAACAAGGGTCAGTGGTTCACCAGTGATGTTTAGCAGAGAGAAGGGGATGGTGCAGTGGATGTACATTGCTTCACAGCCCTAAATATGATTAAAAAGTCCAATTGGGATGAAACCTGCTAAACATTGAGTTGAAAGTGGTAGAGATCTCCTATGGTGCACCAGGAGATGAGTCTTGCCTCTCCTTTAGTGAGCTGACATGCACTTTCTTGCTGGCTGTTCTCTTCCCTTCGTGTCCCACCAGTGTTTTTCCCCAGTATGCTCCTTTTCCTTGCACTGTGTTTCCGTGTCTTGCTCTTGCTTTCTGTTTTGTCTGGCTGTGCAAACTAATGGAAGTAGTGCTGCTGCTTTTGAAGATTGCAGATTGCTTGTTCTGACTGTTGCGTTGCAATCACACAAACTTCTTTTGCAGTCAGGTCTTGTTTTTTAGAGTCAGAATAGCAGTGGAGTATGAACTGTGAGATGGGATCAGTGTGGCTTTTGTACTGCCAGCAATATATGGAAAAAGGTGATAGCTGATAAAACTTACCTGGATTTCAAGAGGGCGTGCAGTAGGGTCTTTGAAATAAATATGTTCCTTTCTCACCCTCCCTCCTACCCCCAAATCTGTGCAACTACGGATGTAAAAGAATGGTTGTTGTGTGAAAGAAATGGCTGGTTGGAAGGTGGGAAAGAAGTGAGATACTAGCGGGTGGCTCATTTTCGTGGTCGGCGGGAGCGGGGAGGGCAGCCCTGCCCTGGGCCTCTGCTGTCCAGCATTTTATTCTTAAATGATCTCGATGAACGGTGAGCACTGGAGAGATGTACTGAATTGCTGAGAATAGCAAACTTCGGTGTCTAGAGCCATTTGAGGTTTCCCAGGGAGCCCAAGACATCCTCATTATGGGGCTTGCAGATGTGGCACCGGGCTTCTAGGAAACCTGTGCCTTCAGATGCCAGCTGGAATGCCCTTGGACCTAAAATGGCACTAGACGCCTGAGTTTAGGGAACTGAACGTTATTGGAAATGACTGCAGGCTAAAATAATGGTTGCAGTTCAGTGTGTAGTGATGCAGATGAAGAACAGTAGTCCGGGATTTACATATGTGTTCGCGGGTTTGGAGGGAGGCGATCTTGGGCATGTGGCAGTTATGTGCAGCAGTGACCAAAAGGCAAATAAGATGCTAAGATTTAGGAAAGCAATGAAGAACAGAACACAATCACTGCAAAATCACTGGTGTGCCTGCATCTTGAAAACCGTAGCTCTGGTCCCTGCAGCTCTAAAAGGATGGTTTAGAAATGCAAGAGGTAGAGGGAAGGGTAGTGAAGGTGATCAGAAAGGTGGATGTGTTTCTGTCTAAGACGTGACTGAATAGGCTGGGACTCCTCTGCTCGTGAAAGAGGTGACTGAGCAGGCTATGATGGAGGTCTGTAAATCTGGGGTGTGTGGAAAACATTGTCTTTTATAGGACAAGAATTAGGGGATGATACACAAAACAAGCAAATGAGAGGTTTCAAGTGAAAAGGACTTGGTTCTTTGTGCAGCTAGAGAAAGTCCTTGCTACAGGAAGACACGATGCTCTGAGTTTACATTGGCGCAAAAAAAAATTACTTTAGTCTGTGATGGAAATTTGTTGCATGAATATCATCTGATACACCTGAGCTAACAGCTGCTGGATGCTGGAGCAGTAGCACTAACAGTCCACAGCCGGCGGCGCCGGTTAGAGGCGTGAGGGAACATCTTGGGAGCAAATGGGTGGTTTGAGTGCGATCAGCAGTGCAGGCCTCCTGTGGGGAAGGTTGCAAGTGTCTCTGAAAGCGTTTGATACTTCCCTTGATAAGCATCTCTGGTTCTGTGAGGTCCCAAGAGAGCAGATCTTGAGCATGATCAAAGAGATTTGATTCTGTAGTTGAAACTTCTAGCCAAGGAGGGGACGAGAAGCGGTTGTTGTTGAAGCACTAAGGCATTTCTCCAGCCAAAGGCCCAGACTCTGCAGAACAGTTCTCTGCGTGGCTGTGTGCAGATAGGATGCTGACTAAGTTACTGCACTGTGATGGGCAGAGGCTTTGTATGCCGAGAACTTAGTCTGGGTGACTGCTTGCCATGAAGTATGTCTTGTCCTTGGAAAGCTGAGCTTCCAGGGTCAATGTAGTTGTGTCTTTGGATATCTCTGTTCCTTACGCACTTACTGCTAAACCCAGGATGCAGAGCAGGGATGGGGTGAGAGTGGGTAGGCAATCTGATAAATGCGACTATGACTGCAAACCTCTTGGGTGGCTGCAGGTGGCTGGGGACACGCTGTGACTAGCGTGGATCATCCGGCTTTGCTTTGGGCTTCTGGATTTGCATCAGTGCTTCAGGGTTGATTTCGGGTCCGGTGTCAGCCCCTCTGCCTGCTGTGAGCGGAGCTGGAGACCGTGGGACATACGTGCTGCGGTCCCTTCCGTGGCCTGCTGAGCTGGCCAGGCTGACATGCCAGCTTCTCTTGGGTGTTGCGGTGCTCGTCAACACGGCTTCCAGATTTTACTGACCTAAAATGTCACGGGCACCTCCACACTCCCCTGAGACTGGTTTCTTGCTGCAGCAGGCTGCTTTGGAGAGTCACAGCGCGGCTGGCATGCTCTACCACACGCTGCCTGCTGTGCGTGCGCCCTTCTGGGGCTTGGAGGGATTCTCTGATGTGGCTGTATCGTTCTGCCTGCTCTGACCGTGATTTCATTCTGTTTGTCTGCCTCTTTAGTGATGGTCCCATCTGTCGAATCTGTCATGAAGGTGGAAGTGGGGAGGGACTGCTTTCCCCGTGTGACTGCACAGGAACACTGGGCACCGTGCACAAGAGCTGCCTGGAAAAATGGTTATCCTCCTCCAACACAAGTTACTGTGAGCTCTGCCACACAGAATTTGTTGTAGAGAGAAGACCAAGACCTTTGACAGAGGTACCGCTTTCTTCCTGCTTCACTTTTATTTCCTTACCATTTGAGAGAAAATGACTGATTTGCCCTACTGTCCTTGTGGTTCTTGCTGTCTCCTCCTCCTTGCAGTACCTTAGCACTTAAAAAGAACAATTTGTTTAGGGAGACCAAGTCTCTCATCAGACCAAGTGATGTAGTTGCAAAAATACCGTAGCAATGTTTGGGGCAACTCTTACCTGTGAACCCCCCATGTGCTACCTGCCAGTGGCAGGCTGTAGGACTCCGGAAGACACTGCACTTTTAGATACACTTTAATGCCTGAGCATTGAAACGCAGAGGTCACCACATGACCGACTGAAATATGAAGCTCTCAGAAATCTTCATTTTTCCTGTTAGTTTTCATCTTATCTCACAGTGTTGCATTAGTGCAGCTCTCTTGCATGCGACTTCCTTGTCATGTCCTGCTCTGAAAAGTGAGATGTGGCGATTGCTGATACTGTTCATAAAAGACCTGTCCTCCCTTGACTAATATTGATGTGTCCTTCAAAGCCTTTGGGTCTTGCTCCTTTCTGCTGAGCTGTGGTGCCCTGCCGCTGCCCTGTGTTCCCCCCAGTCGAAGGAGATAGCAGGACATGGCTCAGCCGGTCCTTACATTCCTCTTTGCATTGACTGTAGGGGGACCAGGTTCCTGATGGGTCCATCAGCCTCCCAGAGTTGGAAGGTACAATCCAGGCTCTGGTTGGTGGGTTGGTTTGGTTTTGTTTTTATCACAAGGCTCTCTTCATGGCTCTTTGACCAAAAACTCTCACATGGTTGTTTCAGAGGTTGAAAAACACTGCTTTAAAACATTTGGGAAGGGCCCTATCTTGGCTTTGAGGACATGCTGCAGGCAAGCCCAGTAACAGTGAGCTTGCTAGGCTTATGCGGGCCAAAATTTTGAGTGCAGGTTTCAGATGTTTTAGCTTAAGAGCTAGTGAAGTATTCATGCCCAGAAACAAACACGTGGAAGTGCCTTTAGCCATAGTTCACAGATGCTGTAGCACCTCGTAACAAGTACAGGCTTAGAAAACTGCATACTTGAATAAAAGCTCAAAGACCAGTGTATATTGGAGGAGTTTCTCCTCTGACACTGACATCTGTGCCTCCAGCAGGTAAGAGGGGGCCAGCAGCACTTCCCCACCACGTGATGGAGTGCTGCGAGTCCTGTACAAGCTGCACTGAGCAGCGCGTGTGCTGTGGCTGAGGCACGCGGGTGTGCCAGGTCTCCGTACAACGTGGTTCAGCTGACTGGCATGTGGACTGCGTACCTGGCACGTCACGAGCGGAGGGATCCTGCTAGAGCAAAATGGCTCACCTGGCTGGAAAGACCGCCTGGTTTTGTTGTACTACTACTACCATGCTGTAAAATGCTCTGATCCCTGCCTGGAGTCTGGGGAAAATGCCCTGGGGTTCACTTTCTCATTTTCCTCGGGAGTTGTTAAAACCCCTCTGAGCTTCTGCACCACCGAAATCTGTCCGTCAGAAGTAGTAACAATGAGTGTAGTTCGCCATGTGATGTTTGCTTGGGCTTTTTGTTCACTTACAGAACTTGGCTGCTTTCAGAAGCACGCCTGCTGTTAGCAGAGGCTCTGCCCTTAGTGTAGAGCTCTTCCGAAAGAGCTGATAACCACTTCGCCAGCTTGCTGGCATTTTCCATTAATACCCTCTGTCTGCAGTCTGGTGTAATCTCATGCCCACACCAGATTGGGTCGAAACTCTTCACCAAATACTTTTGGGAAGTGTCATCCCCATGTTATGCATGTGTTTCTGAGAAGAGGGCTAGGGAAAGAGGCTGCTTAGTCATTTAAAAGTGACACGGTTCCCTCAGCTGCCTTATCTGAGAAATTCTCTGCTCCTTTGTTGCTGGGAGGGGTGGGGACGGTTTTGAAACTTTCGGGGAAGTGATGCTCATGTGTGAGTGTGCTGTTTAGTAGCTCTGATAAAAATCCGCTGTTCACCAAGTAAAACTGGGAAGTCAAAATAGAAATTAGTGATCAGAGGAGGATAAATGGGATGGAGACTAGGACTGGGCATGCTTTATGGCAGTGGTGTTGATGTAAGGGTCTGCCCCAGGTGTCAAAGGCTATCCAGGCATCCTAGCTCTCTTCTGCTGTCACGTGGCCACCGTGAGACACACAAGAGAATTAGGCGACACACTGCCTGCTGATGTTGGTCCTCTCAGGAGAAAGCAGCTAGCTCTTGCTGTTTGCTCTGCTGTGTCCTACCTTTCCAGCCTGGGGAGACTTAGAATTGCTCGTAGTGGCTGCGATGGTCACTGGTCAGCACAGCTGATCTCCGTGGGAATGGGCCATCAGCCCCATGAAAAACTAGCTCTGTCTGTATGTGTCTGAAGAGCCTTCAGAAGGAGAGAGGCTGAGAGCTGACTGTGGACTGGAGGAGGCGTTTTGGCAGGGGCTGTGGGGAAGCTACATGGTCGAGTTGCAATGCTTCTGCAGAAGCTGCAGGAAGTTCTTGGAAGTCAGGAAATGGCACAACCAAAATTACCGTAGTTTTTTGCTTCAGTCCTCTTGTATATCTGCATTACAGTGAGGTCTCTATGTGGTCACAGACTGCGTTTTCCAGGATCAGTGCACGGGTGAAAGATGCCCACTAGCTAACTTTGTTTATCCCGCTGTGTTGTGTGGCTATGTGCTCTTGTATCCCTGCTCACAAGACAAAATTATTCGTTTCCCCATGGGCTTCTCTGGGGTACTTATTGCTGTGATATCTGAGCACTTCACAAACAGTAATTTAATTTTGCAGCCTCCTTTAGGGAGGGAAGACAGCAACCTTGTTCAGCATGGATTAAAGAGAATTTTTTAATAGAATTGGATTTTTATTTTCTTTATGCAGTCATTTGTTTATGCTGTGGTCTGTTCAATGTAAAAATAGTAACAGTGTTTGCTGCCAGTGTGGCTGATCTCTGAACCAGGAGTGGGGGACTCGTCTGAGCCCGGAGCCAGCTCTGGCAGCTACGGGCTGGCCCATGGGTGCGGGGAGAGTATCTCCTGCAGTTCAGCCTAGTTCAGTTATTTTTTAACTAAGGAGCCGGTTGAAAGCTGAAAAAAACACGAAAGGCTTTTGTTAACTGTTAGGCTGTGAGATTGATGGGCTGAGCGCTTTTTTGGGTGTGTGTTTTGAACCACTGCGGGTGAAGATGGAGAGTTGAACTGCTGTTCCTGGTGCCTGGGGAGGATCTGTAGCCAGAGGTGCAGGATGCTGCCACGCCGGTGCCTGTGCTGTGAAAGGGCAGAGCGCCTTCTGCTTGGCTCTCTGAAATGGTCTCCAGCACAAGAGGGTCGTGGACTGGGACTCTCGAGTGAGGAGCATGTCCCCAGCGGAGAACAAGGTGGCCAAGCCTTGGAGAGGGATGGTTTTCCAGTACTTGACTTTCCTACATCAATGTTAGTTCAATGTGCTTCCATACGTTTACAGGGAAGTGATCTGAATCCATGAGACTCTAGGCAGCATGGTTGGCATAGTCAAAAACTGCAAAATGCATTCCTGTGTTACCTGGAAGACTTCAGCAGTAGATATTTAGATGAAATGCTTAAACCATAAGTTGCAGTGCATACAGCTTTCCTGGAACAGGTAGTTTCTTCTTTGTTCCAATAATGTTAAGCACAGAAAATGCACAGTTACTGCCTAGGATTCATCTTCAGGAAACATCTGTGTCTTTGCTGTCCAGAGCATTGTAGAAGGAGCGCAGGCCTTTGGAAATGAAGCTTTGCTGCAGTCTAGACAGCTCTTTCTCCCAGGCCAAGGATGGTCACACAGTTCCCTAGGCAGGGTTGGGTTTATTTGCCCTAACTTTTTACACCTTAAATTTGCCTCAGCCAGACCTTGTTCTTTAGAGTTCTATAGGCTATGCGGAGAAGGAAACGCGATCAATTAATTCCTGCCTCCTTAGAAATCTAAGTTAGGATGGGTCAATTTGTCTGGAGGTGCCTGCCTTTTTCTGACTCTAGGAGAACCAAGGTAAGTGCTGTTACAGGCAGCTCATTGTACGAGTCTAAACATCCCTCCCTTTAATGTTCTTCCTTCCATGTAAACTTCTTTTTCATCTGCGGCTAAATCCATCACAAACCTATTTTCTCTACAAAGTGCTCTCCCCGCTGAAGACGCTTTGTCCTCTAGGATTTCAGACAACTGCCTGGATTGAGACATTTGGTACTGTATTGGATGCGTCCTCTATTTCTTGAAGCAGTTTCAAGGGTGATGCTGTGGCTTTGTTTCTACAGCCACAAGTAAGCACGGCCCTTCTGCACGGCTCCTGGTCTCCCTGGCTGCAGCTCTCCGCCCACAAAGTGAGGTGGGAGCACGGGTCGGTCTGTGTTTTGTGTACCTGAGCCCACTCCTGCCCGTTTGCCCTCTTTGCTTTCCCAGTTGACCAGCAAAAGTATTTCCTTTCAATGGCCGCCTTGTTTTGTGTATCTTGCTGTGGCACTGACCCTCTCATTTCTCTTTTCAATTCATGAAACGCTTGTAAAGTGTTTTAACTTGAACCTGTTGTTAATTTTGTCCCCTCTGCATGTTTCTAAATGGGAAATGCTGCCTCTGCCCCCCAGAGACTCCCATTTCAGGCCATTTGCCCGTGCTGTGAGTCAGCTTTGGTTTCCCATCTCCTTTGGCCCGCACTGCCCATCGGACAGGCGCTGGCTACTCAGCCTGGTGCAATCCCGCCGTTGGGCAATCGGCGCCGCGGGTCCATGCGGAGCAGCCGAGGTCCCTGCACGGAAATGTCCCGGGCTGGCCACTCGGGCAGGCATCAGAGCGGCAGCAGTTTAATCCCAGCAAAATGTCAGTCCATGTTAAAGAGGAAGGATGTATTTTTGTCCACACATCATGTAAATCCTAGGGAGAGGAACCAAGGGGTTACAGGACTTAGCTTTGGGAGTGGTCATGAATTTCTGGTGTGGAGGCCAAGGCTCTGGCTTTGCTAAAATTACCAGGATGTTGAAAGCCAACATATCCTGATGGTAAAAGCTAATGAGTGTTATGCATGACTTGTTCATAATGCTTCTCTAAGCATTTAATACCTTTGCTAAAGCGAAACTCATTTGAGACAGCTCACTAATTCCAAAAAAGATTTCTCCGGTGAATCAGTCACTACTGGAGCAGTTTAGCCACACCCTTTGTTCCCATATTTCTGTCCTTGCAAGCAGGGCTCATGATGGAGCCCCAAGAAAATCCTGCTTCCGTGTCTTCAATGCTGGTGCTTTCGTGCACTATGTGTATTAACATGCTTTATCTAAAAATGGCAGCTTTAGTAATATCGGCGTGTCCCTATGCCTCTGCAGAACAGCTCCTTCCAAGGGTAGTATGCAGTACAGGAGACTGCCAGTTTTTTGCTCCTACTCTTTTTCTTTGTGTTTTATTATGCAATTTTGATTAAAAGATGCTTATTTTTCACTGACTGCTAGTACTTTTGGTTCACTTAAGCTGGATATTTTATATAGGTCAGTGGATTTTTTTTTTTTTTTGTCTCATAAGGAAAGTATGACTTCCAAACACAACTGTCGCCCGCCACAAAGCGTGTTTGAAATTCTCAGAGATGTTTGCTTGGCTGTTTGGGTCACGCTGGAGTATGGGACACCTCCCGTGGGTCTGCCTCGTGCAGTCTTTCTGCTCTCTCACTAGTCTCCTGTACCTCTGTAGCTGTGGGAGGTGCTGCTGGGATGTCTCTGGTACAAGCAAAGTGAGCTTTGCAGGGAACAATAGTGATATTCTTATTACTCCTGCTTATGTTATTAGGAAAATAAACTTTGCCTCTGGCTGCAGTACCTGGTGCAGCGATCGCTGCCCCCCCCTCCGGTTCAGAGAACTGAGATGTGACGTAAACTCTGCCCCCCCTTTCCTCCAGCCTTATTTTCCTCACAGACAGACTTCTTTCTTTGCTTTCCTTGAACTCTTCTGCTGAGCTCACTGCACCGTTCTCTGTCTCATCTGTGCTCCTCTACCCCTTCCCCAGCTTGTCTCGCTCCTTTCTCAGTGCAAGCCTATGTTAGGCTCCTGTTACCTGGTGAAAAACAAATCGCTCTTGGCTCCAGCTGAGTCCCATTCCTCTCTCATCTTTCCCTTTCTTTGCTTGCATTTGCTCTCTGGAGATGCTCTTCTCAGATCTTGCCCTAGATCCTCTTGGTATTTCTCTGTGCAGTCCCTGGCACTGCTCTGCAAACCTGGAATGGCCTCTTTGGGGCCAAAACTGGAAGTAGTTCATCCCTGTGCTCTTGGCACTTACCAGCACTAGTCTCTTCCTTACATATCCATCTTCACCACTTTGTCCAGCCCTGTCTGCGCCCTGAGGGTCTAGAGGACCTGCTACCAGTGGGGTTTCTCTGGGGTGCAGCTGCTGGTGGTGCTGTGATCTCATATTTGTGCATATCGTGGGACAGCATTTCCCGTGGTGACACCAACCACAGAAGCACCTGCTGCTGTGTATGAAAGTGTCCTGTTAACCTGCAGCCCTCCTTGGGTCGGTTCCTCTCCTGTCCACCATTTCTAGTGCTCCTGCAGCTCTTGCTCTCCTTGGGTCAGCCCAGTGCCCTGTGCTTCCTGGAGCCAGGCTGAGTGCGTCGGGAAGGCTCTCGTGCCTGTACAAGGAGAGATTCAGCTTGTTGAGGTTTGTGGAGCATCGACGGCAGGTGGTTGTGCAGTGGGGAAAGGAGGATGAGGAGGGGCAGCTTTGCTCTCCAGCACTTAACTGCTCTGCTTGCAGGACTAGGGCCATTTCTGGGTCTTGGGATCCTGAACTCTGGGTTCTCGGTCGGAAAACATCCCTCCCCACCTTGGTAAAGGAAACAGGACCATCCTGCTGGGGCTGCCTGTAGAGCTTGGTGGCCTGCAAGGAGGTTTTGGTGGATGCCAAGAGAGGGGATGTGACAGTCTCTTCTTCTGAAGCTGCGGTTTTTTTATTCAACACATTTCTCAGGGCAGGGACAGGGCTAATTGTACTGCTGTGAATCAAGGTCATGGGTTTTTTTGTCTTATCTAGCCAGGCACCAGCTCAGCAGCGAAAGGAAAATCAACAGGCGCCTGAGCAGCTGAAGGCTAACTATTTGGTGGACAGAAAGGACACAGGATGTTTTGTAAGGCAGCTGGCTTTACACAGCCAAATACTTCTGTTGTTGCTGCAGCTTGTGTCATACCGTAGCTGTGAAGCACACGGGGAACTTTGTGGCAGGGTCAGCTGGTGAGATTGGCGGGGTCATGCTGGTCCTGAACGGTGCTCACAAGCGGGTGGTCCAGCAGCGAGGCTGGGAGAGACCCGAGCACATGCTGGCTGGAGACTGCAGGTCCCACCTGTGCTGGTACCACGCTGCGCTGGTCCCACTTGGCATGGGAGTGCCATTGGCTGGCATGTGAATGCTGCAAGCAGTGTGTTTTATGAAACAGGCTAATAGCTGACAGCCATGTACGTTTTGCAAAACAAGGTAAGTGAGCTGTAAAAATCAATGAAAGGTTATTTTAAAACACCCATTTATAACCCCCAAGAAAGACTGCAAGGTGCTGAGCACTGCTGGAACAGTCCCTCATGAGTCCACTCGCCTTGGTCCCAAGTGGCAGAATGCAGCCCAGCTCCGAGACATGCAGGTGCTGGGAGGGACTGTCTGGGAGATTGCTCTGTTATACTTTGAGCTCTGCTTTTGGCTTCCAGAGGAGCTGATGATGTCCTGGTGCCTTTTTCTGCATGCCCTCCTCCTGCCTTCCATCACTTGGGGCTCACCCTAGTTTCATGTGCACTGCAACACCCAAAGATCAGATACTCATCATCCCATAGCCCTGCCGTGAGTCCAAGAAGCGGACCCTGCCGTGGGTCCCTTCCACAGCCCTGCTGATCCCAGTAGAAAGAACATCTGGAAAGGCCTCAGGATTGTGCTGGAGGTCAAAGAAGTATGGTTGTACCCAGAATAACTTCTTGTCGCACAAGCAGAGAGAGGTTGTTCCCAGCAGGGCGGTCTGGGACCCAGCTAATAGCCAAAATGGGCAGCCAGCAGCCAGCTCTACCTCTTTCCCTTTAGTCTCACATGTGATTGCAGCATGGAAGCAATTGTTTTTGGACTTGGCCTGGAAGAAGACCAAGTTGTGCTTTTGTTGCTTTCCCATGTTTACTTGATAGTTTTCCCTACAAAAATTGTTTAATCTGACTGACCACTTCTTGGATCGTTTGCAAGGTTTATTTTAAGTCCTGTATGCGCTAATTTGCTGCTGTGCCAGAAACCCTGTGCCCTTAGGGTGGCTTATTGTGTTCTTTTTTTACTGTGTCAGTGCATATTGGCAAAGTAAATCAACTACTTCAAAAGGAAATTAATTTGCTTCCTGCCTTTACATGTTTGGCTCCCATCTTAGGGAGGAAGAAGGAGTTTCAAAGGTCACAAGGAATATAAATAGAATAAGATGCAGTAAAATACCTATCTGCTGTCAGTCCCTGAGATTCTTATTGTACAAGGGTCAAAAGTGACCCAAGATGTCCTCTTACAGGGGATGGGGTGCTCTGGGATTGCTGCTAGAGGGATGTTGGTCCAGTCGGGGTAATTCAGCACTCACCTGAGCGCTGTGTAGCCAGTGCAGCCCTGGGCTGGTTGGAGTAGGGAAAACCAGGCACATGGCCAGGGGTTTGAACGATGGGGCTGCCAATGCACTATTTGTAGGAGCAGCTTTACTGCGTAGATGAGTTGCTGTCCACCCTCGCTTCCTCTTAGGGTTGCTCAGGACTGCGTGTGTGGTCCTTATCTTCCCCATGCAGCTCATCGCTACTAATCTCCTCTGCAGAGCCACACAAGGCGTGACTTGCAGGTCTGCCTCCCTTCTCCCAGCTCCTCCTGTCCAAACCACAGTTGTGGCTGCTCTGAAATTTCCTTCTGGCTGGCCGGCCATCAAGTTGTGCTCAGAATGGCTTTAAAAGTGCTTCTAACTTGTTCTCTGTTATTGCAGGAGCGTTACTCAGTCCCCAGATCTGTTTGCGCTCTTCAGCTCCCAGCTTGCTCTCTAGCTTCGCTTATTCTTGCTCGGTTTGGGTCTCTCGGATGTTTCAGGTCACATCTCTAAAATAGCTTGTTTATCAGTCCTCGCAGCTGAAATTCCTGGCCAGGGCCTTATCTGTTGCTGCAGAATCCTCTCCTCCATTCTTGGCCAGTGGAGTGTCCCATCGCAGGTGTCTGCAGAACATGCTGCTACTATGGCTCTTACCACCCCAGCCACATTGCTGTTCCTTGCCCAGATTTGCCATCTCCCCCTTCTCTTTCCCATTTCAACAAAAGTTGTCTGCACTTCTCATCCTGTCCTCACCCCTCTGCCACGTCTCGCTGTACATCCCTCACATTAGACTCTCTCCATAGCTAAATCTGCACTAACTTGTGTGCACCTTTCCATGCTCCCCTTCTGGGCCAACGCTTTCTGCTTGTCCTTCTGGCCAGCCATGTCCTCAGGTTACCTGTGCTCTGTTTTGACCGGTGTGGTCTCATTAATTTCTTGCATACCTGCCACCACCCCTTCTGTATTGCTGCTTAAACTGTGATTTCCCCTGTAGAGAAGGAGCTTTGTGTGCATAGTTCTCAGACGGGTCCCTTTTCGTGCTGCCTGTTCAAAACTGGGCACTCTACTCCAAGTCTGGCAGTAGGATGTGCCTGCCTGGCCCTGGCTGACTTGGGGATATTCCCTTCCCTGCTCTGACTGTGCCTTTTTGATCATGTTCTCCAATTACTATTTTTTTTGAGGAAGAAAAAAAATCCTAAATGAGACCAGTCATCCTCGTGCAGGAAAGAAGGATCCGGCAGCCCAGCATACAGAACTCCCAGTAAAAATGTGCCGTAACAGCTCTGGGTATTGGTAGGAACCACAGCTGCTTGCTATTCTAAAAAAGGAAAGGAAAGGCTGAAAATAGCATAATCCCAGGAAAACTAGAACAATTGCTGTTGTCAAAGTCAAGTATCTAAAATGAACCCACACTGGAAGCAAGTCGGGACTCCTAAAACTAGCGAATGTTTAGAGGTCGCCTGTTGAGGGAAGCCTGCCTGCAACAGAGCTGCATTCGTTCTTCAACCTGCTAATTTTTGAGAGCTGCAAGAGAGAAGTGCTTGCAAAGCCTCTTGGTAACACAGAGCAAAGTGCAGTAACCTCCACTGTGATGGATCACTTAGTGCCTGGGAGGCAAGAAAGCAAGCCTGAAAATGGGAAGGAATACACCAGAGTCGGCTCTGTCCTGGTAGGTCTCTTCTGCCTGTAATGTGGAGGCCAGCGGATGGCCACCGGCAGTGGAAAGGTCTTTGGGATTTTGCAGTCATGAAGGTGGAGTTTTTAGCAGCTGTGTCTGTGTGATCATGCCTCGTCCCTTCATGGTCGCTTGTGATCCACTGAGATCTGGGAGAAAGCAATGGGGGATCTTCCCCCAGCCAGCCGAGCTCTGTGTCCCTCCTCACCTGACAGTTGTGCTGCTTTCTCTTTAGAAATGGTCAAAGACTCTCTGTGAGAAAGGTGCAGATTTGGGCACAGGTTGTTCTGTAAAAGAAAATGGGTTTGTGTTACCTTTCTCCGCCAGGGCCAGCCCAACATCATGGCCCCTTGGCTGCTATCCTGCTTTGTCTTCTCAGGTGCAAAGCTTTCTGCTAGTTACTCTTTTTTTTTTTTTTTTTCCTCCAGTCTTGGTTTCTTAGTTGCTGAAGTGATATGCTTTTTTCCTCTCTGTCATCATCTCAGGGAAAATACTGGGTGTGTGGGTGTTCACATTCCCCACTGATGGCCCTGGCTGGGCGCCGGGCTCCCTGGTGAGCAGCACTGCTATGGCTCGCTCAGTCCCTGAGGATGGTGCCGTACCCTTAAGAGCACTCCTTCTGCAGAGCTGCATTGCACAGTCTCTCAGGTGGTCCTGGGCATTTCAGATTTGATTTAATTCAGGAGTGAAACTCTAAAATGCTACAATTCTCCAAAAGGAACCAGAGGGCTGGATTTGGGACAGCTGCCCTTGTGGCTTGGCCTGGCCACAGACCCCAATGCCCTGATTTACCGTAGCCCCTACACCAGTTGCAGAGTCCTGGATATGTTTCTATTGAAGCTCAGTCCAAGACCTGTCAGATCTTTACTAAGCCAGGCTTTACTGAACCAGCCTCCTTCTGTCTGCTAGCTGCTGCCTGCTTCTCGCTACTCCAGTGAAAAGCCTGGGCAGCTCCTGTATTTACTACTGCCTTCCCCTGCACATATTCTTCAGTTGTCTCTTCCCTTTCCCTTGTTGGTTGTTAAAAATATGCTTGACATTCTCTAGCTCTATTTTTGTGAGGATTTATGTGAGTTAAGTGTATGCACCAGGTATGTACATTCTGCAGAGAGCATGTGAGAGCTTCCCAGCATAGCAGTCCTGTTCTGCTAGCACGCTGTGTGCTCTGTGTGTTGCCGACTAATGCCCTTTCTCCCTCCCTTCCTGCAGTGGCTGAAGGATCCCGGTCCCCGCAATGAGAAGAGGACCCTTTTCTGCGACATGGTGTGTTTCCTGTTCATTACTCCCCTGGCAGCGATCTCCGGCTGGCTGTGTCTGCGCGGAGCCCAGGATCATTTGCAGTTCAACAGCCGACTGGAGGCCATCGGACTCATAGCACTAACTATAGCACTTTTCACAATCTACGTCCTTTGGACACTGGTAAGTGTCTGCTGCCCAGGGCCTTGTTTCTGTTGAAAAGGGAGATTGAAGTACTGGCTCGTGCCACATCGGTGCAGCCACCAGTTTCTGACTCCCCTTGTGAGAAAACCTTGGTCTCTTTCTCTTGAATGTCTGTTTAATTATCTTCAAATGGGAGCTGCTAAAGTTGTTGCTGAGGATGAGAAACCACTTCCTGATCATCTGCTTTCCAGATTGACATGGGAGACATGTTTCCCGGGGTGTCATGTACCCGGGCGCAGACATGCCCGAGCGTGGCTGGAGCTGGGTGGGAAGGTCTGGTGCTGGGGGCAGGCAGGGGTCCAGCTGTTGTGCCTGTTCCTATTTTCAAGAAGAAACACAAACTTGGTACCCGGGTGGTTTAGGGAAGAAATAAAATCTGAAAAATGTTTGACCCCTAAATAATCTGCTGTCGTGTCCCTCCATGCTTTGTGCTGCCCAGCACAGGTTGGCTGTGCCTGAAGAAGGTGCAGACTGGCTGTTGGAGGTCTCTGTGGCCCACAGCTAAACAAATTCCTACACAGTATTTTTAAGATGTCAGTAGCACAGAAGGGTGTGTGCAAGGAACACTCCGGCCCTTGGGAGATGTCTGACTTCTCTCTCATACTCGGCTTTTGGACTCGAGCCCTGAGCCAAGGCTGGGTAGCCAGCCTGCCATGGCCCACTGCTGTGGCTTTACAGCTGTGCTGTCAGGGTTGGAGGCACTGGGGATTAGGGGAAACCTGCACTTGACACTGTCTGGGTGTTGAACTGATCCATGCTGCTAAAGAGCTTCCTGCAGATGCCTCGCTTTGCATCTTTTTGGACTGCTGAATTAGACAGCCAGGAGCTTGCAGCTTGGGGCGAGTCCAGAAGAGCAGGAAAGCAAATGTGAATTTGCTGTGTAGCACATCTGTGAGCGCTCCCAGCTGAGAGCGCAGAGGAGCAGCTGGGCTGGGGAGCAGCTCCCTGCCCTGCCGCTCCCCGAGCCCTCGGGGCTCCCCTGGCCCCGCTCTCTCCGGGAGCTCCCAGGCCAGGGCCTTCCCTCCGTTTCCCATTCAGTTCTTTCATGTTCTGTTGCTAGGTGGGTTTCTGGGTTTGGATCTTCATTTCAGCTCTCCTATTCAAAGCTCTGTGTGTGCTCATGCCCTGTCGATACCCTTTTCCAGCTGCTTGCTGGGAAGCACCATTTTGGGAAGGGAAGAAGCGCAGTTGCTGGAGGAGAAATAACGGGACCCCAAAAAGCTGTCAGTTCTGCGGGCAGTAGAAATGCCACAGCCCATTCCCGTGTCATCTCATGCTCTGACCTCTGAGTGACAGCTTTCCCTGGGTTAGGACATTCCTTGCACCTCTGCCACACAGACTCAAGTGCCAGGGGAGGGTGAGTTGGTGCTGCAGCCTTGGCTCTGGGGGGGTGCCTGCAGCAGGAGTGCCTCATCGGTGCTGCTGTCAAAACATGCAGCAATTGCAATGCACAGGGAGCTGTTGAGGAACGTCTCCACTGCTGCATGTACGTGCTGCGTAACATTCGTTTCTGTAGAAAGCCAAGCTAAAATTGGAAACCTTAAGAGGAAGTGCTTCAGTCTTCTCTGTTCCAGGACTGGTCTGGAGGAGCTGGAAATCTGAAGGAAATGGAAAAATGGGGGTTTTTTGTGAAATAACGAGTCCTGACTAAAATGCCTCTAGTTCTGCTGTGCTTCACATTTCCTTGAACAGAGAAGGACATTAAGTGAAGCCCTTTATTTGCATTTACTGTATTCAACTGCAGTTCTTCCATGCAGCCATGGGCTGTGCTGCACAAAGGGCCATTACGTGGGTGGGTGGTGATGGCTGTAATCAGTGTGAGGATTGCGAGAGAGGCCGTGGCCAAGGTTGCAGCTCCTTCCTGTGGAGCAGGAGCTTTCCTTGAGGTTTGCACCATTAGCTCCCCATTCACATGCTGTCTGTGAAGACTACGAAATGCATTTGCTTCTTGTTTATCAGCAAACAACCTTATTCCCACAGTTGTCCCTGTACAACAAGAAAAAGGGGGGTGCACAGATAAATTACCTCAACGCTGTGGCACAGCTCCAGTTCTCATAGCAGATGCCTGCGACCTATCCAAAAGTAATAGGAATACTGATTTTTCCTTGTCAGATATAATTCCTGGTACTTCCTACTTGCCAGCTAAATGTTTCGTGTACTTTCAAAAAGTACAAAAGCTTGGTTTTGATGAGTGGCTGACTGGATTCAGTATTTAATTTTCTTGCTCACAACTTCTAGGACAATAAATAAGAGGGAACTATATGGTGGTTTTATTCCTTCCTCAAGAAATTATAAAAAAATTTAATTTCAAAGCTAAGGAATCAGCAGGAGCTGTGAGAAAATCTGTAGTGGTGTTAATGATTGCAAAAGGACACAGCACTGAGTCCAGCCCGCTGGGGAAGCAGAGCTCGAAGCTCCCCCTTGCAGGGCTCCTCTGAAACTGCAAGGCCAGCTCATGCCCCTGGGCCAGGCCGGTTCAGGTCCCCTCCAGCCTTTGCATCCTCTCCTGTCTCCCTCTGGGTGGTCAAGTCTCCCAGGCTACAGCGTTGTCAGAAAAAATGAGTCCAACCCATGTCCTGTTGTTGCAGGCCAAGGAGAGAAGGCTTTTGCAAAGGGCGGAGAAGATCCACCAGGATCTGTGAGATGGGAGGAGGCTGGTTGGATTCAGCCACTTGAGTCTGGTCCTGTTGAGAACCCCTCGTTTTGCCCAGACAAGGTGCTCGCTTCAGCCCGTGGCTAGGGCTAGGGTGAAGGGGCGAGTTGTGGTTCTTCGCCGCCACATCTCACCGGCCTGGTACCCAAACCCAGCTGAGCAAACTCTGTCCCTCTGTCCTGATGCTGCCCAGAAAGCCCCTTTGGCAGTGCCATGCTCAGCCCAGTGGTGCCAGGAACTAACTGATTCCTTGTCAAAGGCTTGGGACATGGAGTGCCCCAAACTGTTTCAGGGTCAGTGCTGTCTCCTTTGGCCAGGGGCTGCTGGTGGATTGACAAGGAATATGCAGAGAGCACGCAGAGGGCAGATGGGTGACTGCGTCTGACTGGCCCTCTACGGGCTCTGACACTTGTGATGGGGGTTTGGTAACCAGACCAATGCGTTATTGCCCGCCAGGTTTCGTTCCGCTACCACTGCCAGCTGTACTCGGAGTGGCGAAGGACCAACCAGAAAGTCCGCTTGATGATCCCAGCCTCGCGGAGCCCTTACCCTGTGCCCCACTCCCTCCTCGCTGCCAAGCTCATGAAGAAGACTGCGGATGAAACCACCGTCTGAGCCGTCCCTCGGCCGCTGCGCCACGTGGCTGCTGGGGCGAGGGCAGCCCCTCAGGGCTGGCGGAAGCAAAGAGGGTCGGGTGTCCCCACGTGCGCAGGAAACGCAGCAACTGTGGAGGCACTAGAAAGCAATCATCCCACCCGAAGGGACTTTGCGGTCAGCATGTACTTTATACTATGGCAAACGGACAGATAATCAACGTCTGTCATGTGAAACGGCCCGAAAGAGCCAGATGGCAGAAGATGCCTGTCTGCAGGGACACTTTCCTATAACTGAGTACCATACGTGGAAAATATCTCCCTATATATATATATCTATATATAATATTATTTTTTAATGGCCATGCATATTGTGTTTCAGTCCTTTTGTGTTGATGTTCTAAGCTTCAGTATAGAAGCTGGCAGCCTGATCTCATTCAGAGGTTAAATCTATGCCTTTTCTCCAATGAGCATATAAAGAACACTTTTCATTGACCGTTCTTGAAAGTCCCCTTCTCCTTTGCACTAAATTGATTTTGATAATACTGCAGCAGCCTTTCCCATTACTCTTTGGTCTCTTTTGTGGTGTTTCTGTCCTTTCTAGAAAGTTGTGTGTTTTTAATAATTATTATAATCCCAGAAGGAGTAAAATGACGTAATACTGAATGGAGACATTTTGTATTGTAAAGTACTGTAATTTTGAGAATTTCAAAATAAGTTTCAAAATGAGAAAATCTTTTCCTGTGCAGACGTGATCTCACAAAATGCTTTCCTTGCAGATCCTGGCTCATCCCCAGGACTCGGATGCACTCAGCTCTTGGTATGTCTGGCAAAGGTAGATGGAGGATCTGAGGGTGGGAAGTGATGGCTCGTACTAGCTGAACCCACCATTGCCTTTTGCTTTTAAAATATTCAGAAAGGAGCTTTCCTGACCCCAAAAGGTGACAGTTGGAGTCTCTTGTTTGCTGATGTCCTTTCTCCATCTTGAGGCTGGACCTCTTGTATTATCAGTTACACACATACCTTACGGGACAGGCCGTGCTCTGCAGCCGCTCAGCAGGACGCAGGTGGTCTCGGCGGTCTCTGTGCGCTTTATTTGCACATTCCTCAGCAGCAGCTGGAGGAGCTGCTGTGATTTGGTTGATCCCTGAAAGCGCTGCCTGCCTGTTATATGTCCTCTAGTGAAACACCCCAAATTTGCTGGTTCCCAGAAAACAGGCTCTGGGTCTCTTCTCCTGTGGCGGCAGTGTTCCTCCTCCTCCTCCTTCATCCTTCATCCACCTGCCTTTCCAGCACATCCAGCTAACGAACCCCTCTGTCTTGGAGTGCCCAATCTGCCAAGGGTCTCCCTGAGTTTGGCTTTAGTCCTTGCCTCTCTACTGCCTCCCACCCTGCCAGACGACGCCTGTGCTTGGTGCTGTGCGTTCCTGAGCCCTGTGAGTGGAGCGGGCCGTTAAGCATGCCGATGTTGGCACTGCCCTGCTGAGGGCTCCAGAGGTGTGTGCAGCTGCTTGGTGTGAGCCTTGGCTCTCACAGCCGCGATGGTGAGGGTAGACAGCGGGCAGGAGGCAGGCTCCAAGGCGCCCATGTCCTTGCAGTGGGTGCTGGTAGTCCCGCACTATGTCCCTCCGCTCCTTTGCTGAACCCAAGCGGATCAGTCTGATGCCCTGCTAGATGGAGACCTGCAATTTCTTGAATTCAAAGCACCATGTGCCATCCCTCTTGCTCTTTAGCTGCAAAGCAGAATGCTTTTTCTTAACGCGTTCCCTGACCCTAGGCTGGAAGTCACTGGTGGCATGAGCAGCAGGGGCCAGTCCCCTGTCTCTCCCAGTAGGATTGCTCCAGCCCTGGGGCCTGGTCTGTGTCTGCTCTCCTTCATCTCCTGTCCCAGGGTTCTCATGCAGCTCAGTGATATCCCAGCACATCTTGCAGCAGCCTCTCTCTGCCCAGCTGTGGGCCCCGTGGGCTGCTCCGAGCTGGTCTCTGTTCTGAGCATGAGGGTCTCGTTTGATCACAGGGTGAATGTCTTCTGCCACAGCCAGGCTGTGCATCTCTGCTCCTCTCTCTCTGCCAGCACTCCTGCCTGTCTCTTCTGTTCTGCTACGTACCCATGGGCACCTTCCCTTTTCCCTGTCGTGCAGGGATGACTCGGCCCGCAGTGCTCCCGGAGGCTTGTAGTGCAGAGAGGCCTTTTCAGCCCAGCTGCAGCTACGGCCTCTGCGCAGCGCTGGCATCTTGCTTCCAGTCGGCTTGTGCAGTGGAGCTCCCACGCAGGCGCTGCCTCCCTCTACACACCCCTTCCCTTGGCAGTGAGCATGGCTCCACTGCTCTGTGCCTTGTCCTGGGTACCCCTTCCTTCAGCCCCTCCCCAACAAACCCCGTGTCACCAGGACATTCCCAGTGAAGAAAAATTTGGGGGTTTAGTTTAATCTTCCCAGCCCCAGCTGCCTCTCAGGAGCTTGGTCTTGTGACACATCTAGTTCTGGCAGGTAATGAAGGACGTGCATTCCCACACCACGTTCCCCAAGTAAGGACTTAATGGAGCCAGTGTTTCAGTTGGGAAACCCACTGTTGGTGCAAATATGCAACTGTGAAAGCCAGAAGTCCCTGGCTGGGGGCAGCGGGGGCCCAGCCCTGTGCTGCTGCGCGGCCATGGCTTCACTCTCAGCTTCGTTGTCTTTATCGTAGTTGCCAATAATTGGAGTTGTTGCATGTGCCCCTGCAAAACCCAATAGCGACTCTTTGAGTCTTCTCCTCCTTCCCAGAGGAGTTGTTCAGCTCGTGGATGTGGAAAATCAGTGTCTCTGACCCGCCACGTTCCAGTGTCATGGGGAAACGGGCTGTGCAATTATGTAAATAAAAGTGAGACAAACTTTGGGCTGTTGCGTTGTTACTGGAGGAGATGGGAGGGCCTGAAGAGCCCCGGCTGTCTCCCTGATAGCAAGCCCCACGTGCTGGCTTCCCGCGTGCTGTGGGTGGCTTTCCTGACCTGCCCCCGGGAGAGCTGGCAGAAGGTTTCATATTTGAGCTGAAGCTGGACAAAACCCAGGGCTTTTTGTCATTTACGGGCAGGTTTCTCTTGTCTGTGTACAGAAACCTCCCTAATGTGGGCCAAGCATGGAGGTGATGTTTGGGTCAAGGGAGTCCTTTTGGCCTCTCCAGAGGGTGGGCGTGGGGCTGCACGGAGCAATCCCAGTGCTCCCTGTGGTGCAGCCCCACAGAGGCTCCCACCGCTGTCTGCTGGCACTGCCCCAGCGGATTGCCTGACCACAGTCTGCCCCGCAGCTGGCAGACACCGGACCTGTGTGCCAGGCCGTGCTCTCGTCCGAGCCCTGGCGAGGCCTCGGGGTGCTCTGTCCGAGGCTGCAGCGTGCGAGAGCTGCCGGCGGCTGTGGGGCAGGAGAGGCTGATCCACGCTCCTGGGCCAGGCTGCGCAGCTGACTTCCAGCGCCATCCGGGGCCAGCGTCACAGCAGGGGCTGCAGGGCTGGACCTGGCACCTCGGGGCAGAGACCCAGGCACCCATAGGTCCCTTTTCCATGGTGTGATGAGGAGTCCCACACCTCCTGCAGTCCCAGCCCTGCTCCTGGCTGGGGGGTGGGCACTGGACCTGTATTGCAAAGCCTGGTTAGAAAGGCTGTGCCGCTTTTGAGCGGGACGGGCAGATGGAAATTGTTAAGCTGCACATTGAAAGTGCCACTCAAGACACTGCAAAAAACAATGTTCAAACGTGTTTCCAAGGCCCTGGACAAGGCCTTAGCCTTGGGCAAGGCCTTGGGCGAGACCCAAGTTTCCTGGACAAGCTGGCAAATCAAGAGGGCTCTGGGCTTGTTTATATTAAAAGAAAAAAAGTTTTAAAAGAGAGTGTGCCATGTTCCTGGGGAGAGGGCTCACCCCAGTCCTTTAAAATAAAACTGCTGCAACACAGCAATCTGCCCAGAATGAGGAGAAGAAAAAGCAGTAGCAGCAGCCAGAACAGCGTAAAAGAAACGGAAAACCCAGAGAAAGAGGGCTCACCGTTAAAGGAGACACGTTTTAACAGGGACGGCTTTCATTCACGGCTGCTCAGAAGAACGTACCAAATCTGAGCAGATTTATTTGAAGTATCTCTGACACAGACCGGCGTTGAGAAAAACTTCTTTATTGGGGTGCCTCCACTGCCCATCGCTGCAGCCTTTTCACAGAATCACTAAGGTTGGAAAAGACCTGTAAGGTCATCAAGTCCAACCATCACCCCAACCCCACCATGCGCACTAAACCATGTCCCGCAGTGCCACGTCCACACGGTCCTTGAACACCTCCAGTGATGGTGACTCCACCACCTCCCTGGGCAGCCTCTTCCAGTGCTTCACCACTCTCTCAGTAAAGAAGTTTTCCCTAATATCCAGCCTAAACCTCCCCTGGCGCAACTTGAGCCATTTCTTCTTGTCCTGTCACTAGTCACTTGGGAGAAGGGACCAACACCCACCTCCCCACAACCCCCTTTCAGGCAGTTGTAGAGAGCGATAAGGTCTCCCCTCAGCCTCCTCCTCTCCAGACTGAACAACCTCAGTTTCCCTTGGGATCAGGGAGGATCACGTAGGTCTGATCAACACCCTGCTCGACCTTGGCTGCCAGGACAGGCCCCACCTTTGTGCTGATGGGACTGTGGGCTTTGTGATTTGCCCGCTGGCATCTGTGTCCAGCCACCGACTGACAACGCAGCGCATCGACTGCTGGCCCCACGCCTCCGCTTGGTCGCAGTCGTGACACACCGTCCACGCAGGCTCTGGGTATGGGACAAAAGCTCCTGGCTCAGGTCATCTCCCTGAAACATGCCCCTTAGAGCACCCGTATTAGTCTAGCCTTGCTCTTCAAAGGACCTCTGTGTTCTTGAAGACCTCCTACCTGCAGTGGCACCAGAAAGGAGAGCTACCTCTTGCACAAGAAGAGAGCTGAATTTAAACTCCCGTGAGTCTCCATGGTACAATCCTACATGAAATTGTTGTATTTCTCACCAAAATGCTGCAATTATGCAACTTGGCTGCCAAAGAGTTGATTTTTTTTTTAGTTTTTTTTTTGGGGGGGAACAGCAAAAAGGAACCCATTAAACTTTTTCTCACCCTCCAAAACACAAAATTCCAGTGAAGAGGATCCAGGGCACCAATCTGTTGAGAAACCCAGCTTTCCTCTGCTTTCACCCTGCTGGCGTCAGGGTGACTGAGCTGGCTTTCCGAAAGCAATTTCCTTGTCTTGGTTGAGGCAGGTGTTCCTCACCACACAGGACAAGTCCTTTGGAGTGTCTCCCATGACAAGGAGGGTGCTCTGTGCTTCAATGAGGCCCCTCGCACTTTGGGATTGGTTTGGGGACTCTGCGGGTATGTGCCGATGGCTGGGATCTCTCCACAGGACCTGGGGCTCCGGGTACCAGCCAGCTGGTCAGCACACAACTGGGACCACCTCCTTGGCTATTCTCCACGGAGGTGTGAGGACCAGACCCCATGGCTAGGACGGCATGAAAAGAAAAATGGGGCTAAACGATGCATGTTTTCAACAGCGGAGATTTACTCTCAGATTCCAGAAACCACAGCAATGAGGGACTGCAATTATTTTGCAAAGGGCAAATGAGAAGAATAAGCTTTTCTATCTTATTCCAAGCTAGTATCAGACTGAGAGATAGTCTTTATATTTCAGGATCACGTGTGCTTCTCAGTTTCTTGTCTCAAACAGAGAAGGAGAATAGGTGAGAGGGAAAAAAACCCACCCTTGAAATAGGGCACAATCTCCAGCTGCGATATTACCTACCACCTCCATATAATCCTACAGAAAAAGAATAGAAATGCCCGTCTGCTTATTTCTGGGGTGCTTCTGCCCTGGACCCTAAAAAAACCAAACCAAACAAGCAGAGGTGCCCCGGCTGGCACCGAACAGCCTCTCCTTCCTAGAAGTTGCAAGCAGCTTCCCTGTCAGGAGCAGGCCCTGCCATCCAACGTGTCGATACTTCATTTTTAAGAGCTTTCTCTCCTAAAGTAGGCAGACACAGACTACGAATGTGTCACCTTCAGTTCCAGCTAGGAACTTCATTTCTGGTGTCGCTTCAAACCAAGCAGGTGAAATCCCTCATCAGAGGGTCGGACAGCAGAAGGTCTGGAATCCGCACAGCCCCAGCGCCTCAGCAGCTCCGTCCTGCCTCGTCACCCTGGCCTCTGCCCGCTGTCTCCATCCTTCCCCCTGCGGCAGCCACGCACGAGTGACGAGTGTGGCATTGGGAGCCAGGTCACTGCCAAGGGCCAAGCGCTTGTTCCCGGGGAAAGGCAGCAGGGCAGCACCGCTCCGTCAGCGAGGAGCGGGAGGATCAGATCTCAGCACCACAAACCCAGCTGGGGAACAGGACTGGAGGGGATTAAGAGGAGAAGAGAGAAATGTTTAATTAGAAGCAACCCTCCAAAGTGGTTGAGGGCAGGTGCATGCAATTTCTTTTCGCAGATGCAAGCCGTGAGCTGTGAGGAGGAGCAGGAGGAGATGTTAGAGAGTACGGGGCTGGACCTTGACCCTAGCAAGGAGGCATTGGCTGCGATGGGTTCAAGAGGGGCCTGCAGTGAAGCCTCTCGCTGGGGGCACGTGTGCCACCTCCTGCAGCATCTCAGCAGGGTTTTGCTCCTTTGTGGGTGTCCACAACAGGGCTCTGTTATGGATTAATACAAAGAGCTCAATCTCTGACACGGAAAATATTTGCTTGGGGTGACACTGGGCGAGTTTTGCTCAGGTGCCTGCCCTGCCTTCAGCGGAGCGGTGATAAAACCTTTTCAGTGGAGGGCTTTTGGCTCAGTAATTCACTCACCCACCCTGTCTGCTGGAACGCCAGTGTGTACGGACAAGTGGTCCATGCATCTGGGTGGCAGGGGAAGGAGCAGATTAAAGAGGCAAGGAAATGTGTCTAAATATCTTTAAATCCCTATAAAACGGCGATCACTGACAGTCATGCTGCTTCATGCAAATACTCGCAGCACTGCTGATATTTAAATGCATCCAACCAGCTGCCTGAGCTCAAAATAAATGGAGGGGTGGAACAACACACCCAAAACCGATAATCTGGGGGTTAATCTGGGCTGGGAGCAATCACTCCCTGGGGCTGTGAACCACCGCACTGGGTGGAAAGTGGAGCGCAAGGGGAAACATTGCTGAAAGATGCAGCTGATCTGAAATGCGCTGAAACATCGTGGTGGAGAGTCCTACCTGCCTCTGGCTTGTGAACACAGACCGTCATGAAGTATGTACTGAAGCAACAGAAAAATGAAAGAAACTTCATCTTCACAGCTGTATGACCTACAAAGGAGGAAAAGGCAAGGAGGGGAAAAACCAAACCACTGTGGGCAATGCGGATGTAGGAGGAACAGGGAAAAGGGGAGCTGGTCTGTAGAAAGGGGGTTTGAAGAGTGTTAGCTGGGTGACTGATGGAGGAAAATCCTGCTAAGGACAGCAGGGCTCCTTCTGGGTTAAAGTCAACCAGATCTGAACACCTGCCCCCCCCCCCCCCCCCTTTAATTTAAATAAGCGCAGGGTGGCAGGAGAGGGGGGGCTGTGTTCCCCTTCTTCTGGCCGTGCTGTGCCACGGGGGTCCCACAGCTGGGGGGGTCCCCAGGCTCCCGCAGCTCCTCAGGGCTCCCACAGCTGCCAGGGCTCCTGCCGCCATCCGGGTCTGGCCCTGGCAGCCGCACTCGCTCTGGTCCCGATACCGAAAGCGAAACAGCCTGAGCGCCTCTGCCCAGCGCCCCGGCCATGGCGGCAGCCGAGGGGCTCTGGGAGGAGGCGATTTGCTCCATTTGCCTGGATTTCTTCTGCGCTCCGGTGATGCTGGACTGCGGGCACAACTTCTGCCGAGCCTGCATCTCCCTGTGCTGGGCCCGGGCCCCCGTCCCCTCCTGCCCCCAGTGCCGGCAGACCTTCCCCAGCAGCGGCCTCCGGCCCAACCGGCTTCTGGGCAACATCGCGGAGCGGCTGAAGCGGCTGGGCCAGCCTGGGGGGGACGAGGTGAGGCTGCCGGGAGGCCCCGCACCCCTTTCTAGGCCCTCTCCCATTGATGAGGATGGGCTGCCCTCTCCACGCTCCTCACCCCTTCGCCGTGAGGTGCGCGGGCTGGGGGTTACTCTGCGTGCAGTCCTTGTGCTGCCTAGCTTTTACATCTGTCTGCTCCCAGCTTTGCAAACGCGATGTTTTTATGGACCTGTCAGAAAGCTTTCCCGTCTGTGGTTTGCAAAAGCCCGTGCTCCCTGCAAGGCGTCAGTGCTGTAACTGCACCCTCTGTGCTGTTTTTGTTTGTTTTTTAACCAGTGTCTTCCTGTTGCTGCCCTTTTCTGTGCTTGGTAGCTTGACATAACATTTACCCTTACGAAATCTTGATAATGGGAGTCTGTCCTCAGTACTGCGTTGCGCAGTTTACATATATGACATTATAATCTCCCGCTGTGGTGGCCCCTCCCATGTCCCTTGGCATGTTGCTGTCTGCCAGCCCAGGGTGGCGATAGTGATTGCAATCGGTCTTAATATTATTTTGATTTTTGGCATCTGACAAATTTAGCATAGGGGTTCTATGGCAGGTGGGTTGTGGTTCTGTTCCAGCTGCCAGTGCTGAGCTCCACACTCACATCGCTTGCACCAGTCCCCCCAGTAGCTGGTTTTGGGGACGCACACCCTCCCAGACACAGTGGCTGGCACTCAGGACCCCCATCTGCTCCAGCAGCTGCCCTGAGACCCCACTGACTCCAGGAGCTGAGACCCCAGCCCCGGAGTGCCTGCACCCCCCACCTGACTGCAGTAGCTGCCACCAAATCCACTTGCGCTGGTGCCCACAGTAAGTGGCACTTCATCCTCGCACCCACGGGATACAGAGAGATGATGCAAAAAGAGAGTTAAGAAAGGATTTAATGAGCAGGTAGGACAGACTGCGGTGATCAGGCGCAGGGCTGGGTCAGACAAGCGCCCTGACCAGCTCTGCTTTACCAGTGACCAGCCCCTTTTATAGCCCTTTCTGCCTGTTCCTCCTCTGTTCCTTCCCAGTCCCCTTCCCCTGCACGTTCCCTCATCGCTTCTTGTGGTCACACCGACCTCTGCGAGCATCCTGGACCCACGGGTCTAGAGGCAGGCTCTGTGCCAGAGCCTGCTTACGTCCAACTCAGTGAACAGACTGTTTCATGGACACAAAACGTACGTGTGGGGGTGGTGGGGAGCTCCTAAAGGATGTCTCTTCTTCCAGGACCAAATACAGTCGCAGCTGGAGAGCCTCAGGAGAGAGAAAGGAGAACTGGAGGAACGGGAAAGGAAGGAGCGATGGATCTGCCAGGACTGTCTGGTAAGGGCACGGTGCTACGGGGAAGAAGTTGGTTTGGGGAGGGTGAAGAGGGGTTGATTCTTGGCCTTTGGAGCTGGGAGATTGAATCCGATAAGCACCTCGGGAATCACAGTCATGCTCCACACCAGAAAGTAAAAGCCATGGATGCTTTTAATTGCTGCCTGTCCCTTTCTGTGGTCCTGCTCTCCCTTGAGAGGATTGTTTTTGCCTGTAAAGGAAAAAGTGAAGGCGGAGAAGCAGAAGATTGCACCTGAATTTAAGCAGCTGCGACAGTACCTGGAGGAACAAGAGTGCCTGCTGCTGGCTCGGCTGGGAGAGCTGGAGGAGCAGATTAAAACAAGATTGAAAGAAAATGCTGCTAAATTCTCTGAGAAGATTATTTATCTGGATGGCCTGATCAAGGAGAAGGAGTGTCAGCTGCCAGGACACAAGTCCCTGCAGGTGAGGTCTGCTGGAATATCAGTGCTGTCTTGGCAAACAGCATGTGAGGCACCAGCAAATCAGAAACACTCAACGAGCTAATCTTACCTTGATTATCTTACTCATTCATCCTATCTCGCTGGTGTGTCCGTTCACTGTGTAAGGGGAACGTGAGGAATGTGTGTGCAGGCTAAGTAGCACTGAGCGACTTCTCTCTTTCTCCCATCTAGGACACGGGTGACGTTTTGAGCAGGTATGTGTTGCTTTCTCCTTTACATCACACCGCTGCTTTGGGGTTGCAAAGATTCCTGCCCCAGAACAAAGCTGGATACATCAAATACTGGGGATGCCCCGTTGATGTTTATATTTCAGTTTTCCAGAGGCTGATGAACCAGTAGGACTCTACAACGAAAGTCTATCCCTAGGGAAATATTTGAGGAGGACATTTCATTTCTAAGGTCTCTGGTTGCAAGCCTGGTTGGCTCCTCCGTGACCGATGTGTAGTGACACTAAGGCATAGAGACCAGGGCGCAGTGCCCTTGGCTCCAGGCTTCAGCACTTGGTTGTAACACAGGTTTGCTCTGAAGGGACAGGGTGACTGGGGGCACCAGCATCATCACTCAGAATAGAAATTTAATTGGCAATTAGAGCATCAGAACAGAGTAGTGACCTAGCCAATGAGACCTGCTGTCTCTCTTGTTGTTGATGCTCTTATGTTTAAAAAAAAAAAAGAAATTGGAATGAACTTTCTGGAGGGTATTGATTCAGCTGGAAAGTGGCTTCTAGCAACTGGCACTAACAGGAGACTGAGTTAAAGGGGGAATATAACTGCTGTGGCTTGTACGACTCCAGGTGTGAGGGGGCAAAACTCCAGCGCAAGGAGCGGATGAGCCACGAGCTGAAAGAGGAGCCCGGCGTCTGCTCAGAAAAAGCTCCCGCGCTAGAGGAGACAGCAAGAAAACCCCAAGGTAGAAAGAAGGGATCTCGGAGAACAGAGAAGCATGCCAGGGGTGGGAAGAAGGGGGTAGCCAATGCCCTGCGGAAGGGAGAAAAAGCTGAATATCCTTGTGTAGCCTGTCCTGCCCTGGGGACGCATGGGAGACGTGTCACAGCTAAAGTGGGAGGGTGTTCCCTTCCCCCGCCTCCCCCCCCCCCCCCCCCCCTTTGATCTCCCTTTGCTTTTATTTTTCCCCAAAAGAATAGTCATAGTCCACATTAGTGTTGATCCACACCATCAGCTATGGAGCCCCCTAATAAATTGCTGTGCACGTGAACCTGTTTCAACACCCTTTGTGCAACACCCGCCTTGGATGCCTCCACAGCTCTTTCTGCTCTGGCTCCGTGCTCCAGACCTGCTCCATCATTGGAAGTGGGTCAGGGATGTGAACAAGTCCTAGATGTCCCAATGCGTCCGAATGATTCTCAGCTCATGCTCTCCTAATGAGGAGGCTCATCCCCAAAGAAGTGATTGAGATCAGGATGCCAGGCTCTGCCTGAGAGTCCAGAGCAATTTAGCCTGGAAAGGACCTCTGGAGGTCATCTAGTCCAAACCTCTGCTCAAAGCAGGTACCACTAGGTGGGATTGCTCTGTGTTTTCTCCAGGAAGATCCCACCACTCCTCAAACCATCTTGGTGACTCTCTAGACGTGCTGTGGTATGTCCATATCCATCTCGTGCTAGGTAGCCCCAAATTCTTTTTTGCTCCTACTGCTTTAGGTTTCTTCCTTCCTGCTTCAACTGGAGAAGCCGGCAGGCACAGCGAGCAGCGTGTGTACTGGGGAAGGAAGGAAGGGTGCAGTATCCCCGAAGCTGGTGACCACAAACCACCTCCCAGTGCTGGTGGTGTTATCCAGACATCAGAGGTGACCTCTGGGCTCCATCTGTCTTTCAGATGCTTTGACAACTGACACAGGGGAGGGAGTGGAGGAATCACAGGGACCGTACAGAAAAGGTGAGTTCTGTTGGGGAGCCTCCTCCAGTTAACCCTGGTTGCAAGGAACGCAACGCATGTTTTGGTGGACAGTGAATCTTCACATGCCTGGGCACAGGGCTGGTCCCCATTTTGAGCTAGGCACCTTCTGGAAGAAAAGTATTGCAAGGTTTCCTCCCAAGCCAGGACTAAACACAGACCCAACATGGTGAAACTCTTCCCAGGATTGATCTCTACCCCTCGTTCTTTGACCCGTCTTCTCTCTTGCAGTGAACGTGACTCTGGATCCAGACACAGCTCAGTCCCGGCTCGTCTTGTTGGAAGATCAGAGAAGTGTGATGCAGGGAGCCACACAGCAGAGCCAGCTTGACAACCCAGAGCGCT
This sequence comes from Gavia stellata, assembly GCF_030936135.1. Taxonomy (NCBI): domain Eukaryota; kingdom Metazoa; phylum Chordata; class Aves; order Gaviiformes; family Gaviidae; genus Gavia; species Gavia stellata. The sequence continues at coordinate 6,116,980 of NC_082625.1, forward strand.
TTGACCCGTGGCCTTGTGTGCTGGGCTGCGAGGGATTTGACTCAGGGCGATCATGCTGGGAGGTGGAGGTGGGCTATGGGTCGTGCTGGGCTGTGGGGGTGGCCCTGGAGTCTGTGAAGAGGAAGGGACCGATTGACATGAGCCCCGTGGGGGGGATCTGGGCGGTGGGACGGTATAAGGAGAGGTTCCAGGCTCTCACTTCCCCTTCTCCCACCCCTCTTCTCCCCAGCACGGTCCCCCGGAGGGTGCGAGTCTGTCTGGACCATGCAGGGGGGCAGGTGATGTTTGTCAACGTGGAGAGCGAGGCTGTGATTTTCACTTTCCCACGAGCCATGTTTGCGGGGGAGCGAATCCATCCCTGGTTCTGGGTGGGTAAGGGGTCCCAGCTCAAACTGCATCCTCAGACCTGAGGAGGTGTGTCCCTCCAAGGAGGCTCTGCTGTGGCCACCCTGCCCTGCTGCATCCCTATCTGGCTAGTCCTTCGGACTCCCATCTGCTTACAGATCTTCTGCTATCTCCATCTACAAACCTTCTGCCCTGAGCCTTAGAGGCTGTTGAACTCTTCTCCGTGGGCAGGCAGACAGTAGGAGTTGCCTCGCTGGGAACAGAGGTCCATAGGCTTCCCCAACCTTGGTCCTAGCACAGTGGAAGAGGCTTAGAGCCGGGCTGTGGGTGAAGAATGGCCATTTTTGGGGACATACTTCATTTACAGGAGCCATGAGGGGGATTGAGGGGCATAGCAGTGGTGTTGGGGTGCTTAGTGATGGTATATTTTTACTTGAGGAAATAGGAGGATCTTGCTCAGCAGCCCACCTGGCCATGGGGTGACACTCTGCACCCAGAAGCCTGGGCAGCCTCTGTGTATTAGTCCCCATGGTTGGCCTGATTTGATTCTTGTGTTAGCTCGAGAAAACACAAGTAAATATTCACCTTTTTGGGAGGTGCTAGTAGCATTTACATCTCCAAATAATTTTGTGGGTGGAATTATAATCACTGCTTTTTACAAATCGGTGTACTTGATAATTCTTCAGTGTTCGACTAGTCAACACTGTTGACTCTGGTTGTGATGAGGCTTTTGGAAAGAAAATTTAGAGGTTTAGATCTTCTCCAGCCGAAGACCTAATATCAGAAATTTGCTGAAGCTTAGGAAGAGGCTGTAGGAATTGCTGGTTTGAGACGTGCTGAACTGCCAGGATTTGCGGTATTGCATGGTAGAGGCGAAAATGTGAATAACCAAAGTTACATAAATAACCAATAAATAACTAAAGTTCAAATGCTGGTCAAACAAATGTGAAATTAAATCCCATTCCACAAGACCTTGCTGACAGATAAGAAGGGCTTTAAACACATTGGCTCCATCTAATTCTGTTGAAAAAGCTGACCTGTGAAAGGGAGGTTGGGGACTGGAGCGGAGGGGAGGGATTCAAAGAACGGTGAAGAGAAACAATGCTACAAACACAAACTCCACCTAGGTTGCTTAATACAACCTCTGGAATTGGGACTTGTGAAAAAGTATCTGTGAGTCATAGCTTGCTCAAGGGTGAAGCTCACCCCTTCTCCTTGCTCCGTGGCCAGAAGCCCCTGGTGACCTGCTGGGTTTGGCTGTGGTGCTGCTGCAGAGTTTTGATTCCAGCTCTTCCCAGACAGGAAGCCAGCTGCCTTTGTGCTCTGGCTGTGGGATCTTGCCTTCCTCACAGTGTACTTGTGGAAATGCAGAGCCACAGCCTTGGCTGGCGTAAGTTCTCCCTCCTCCTGCACAGGCACAATATCAGCTTTGGGACCAGGAGCTGAGGATGTGCTGGCACCAAGGTGTGGGCAGCCACTTGGAGACCTCGTCCATTCCTACCAGGATTTGCCCCTCTTCTGCACTCTGTCAAGAGCGTGAGTTTTGGGATTGGCTCCTTGGATGGTCCCCTGCGTTGCTTTGCTGGGTTGCTGGTCCCACGGATGTGCAGAGCCCAGGTGCAACGGGATGTCGCCTGTCCCAGTAGAGTGCCAGAGAGGTTGGTGAGCCCATCCCCTAATGCCAGGGCAGGATATCTGTGCCTGACCTGGTGCTGCAACTCTTTCCAGCTACTGGAGTAGAGCAGGGACACCAATGCTGTGCCCAGCTGCAACCACAAAGGTGACCAGTGAGTTGGCACTAAGAGGGTCCAACCAGCAACGTGGCTGGAGAAAATGAAATCTAGGCTGGACCCAGGCAATGTTCCCCTTCACCTACGTTCACCTTTTCTTCTCCTAAGAGCAGGCGTTAGCAGGAGAGGACAAAGCACGGTCCCTGGGAGTGGACACCCCCCCACCTTTTCCAGGTCTAGCATGTCCTTTGAATGTCACTTCCCCAAAATGCCAGTTCTCCGGAGCAGACCTGTGGCTGGAAGGCATGCCCTCCGAGGAGCGGCTGAGCACTCTGCGTTTGTCTCTTTTGGAGAAAAGGAGGCTGAGGAGCGACTGCATTGCTCTCTGCAGCTTCCCGAGGAGGGGATGTGGGATGCAGGGACAGGATGTGGGGGAATGGTTCAGAGCTGCGCCAGGGGAGGTTTAGACTTGACGTTAGGAAACATTTCTTTACTGAGAGGGTGTTCAAACACTGGAACAGGCTTCCTCGGGACGTGCTCAATGCCCCAAGCCTGTCAGTGTTGAAGAGGCGTTTGGACAATGCCCTGAATAATATGCTTTAACTTTTGGTCAGCCCTGAAGTGGTCAGCCAGTTGGACTAGATGATCATTGTAGGTCCCTTCCAACTGAAATATTCTAGTCTGTTCTATGTGAGGAAAAGGAGACCTTGATGGGGGGAGATCGGAGAGTGGCAGATCTGTGGGAATTGGCTCGCCTGTGGACTTCAGACACTTCTCAATTTCTTGCTTACCTTCCTTGGCCAACCCTATAGCTCTTACAGCAGAGCATTAGTAAGGAACGTGCTTAATGCACATGTTAGTGAGAACTGGAAATGAAGGCAAGGAGAGGCTTTGGATGTATTGAGAAGATAAGTGTTATCATGAGCTCCAGCATCCAGCTGCATTTGAGGTTTTTTTTTAACTTAGTTGTTAAGCTTAATTGAAAAAAAAAGCTAGAGACACTACTCCAGCACCTTTTAAGGAGTTTGTACCTGCTGTATTTTTCATGGCCTTGTACAGAGCAGCTCTACAGTGCCCTGGCACTCGATGCCACTTCTCTGCCCTGGGGTCAGCCTGGCACCAAGCTCCTCCAGGCACTGAATCTCTGCTCCCTGTTGTCTCTGCAGTCCCAGCTGTGGGGTGGAGGGGATGAAGGGATGAAGGCTCTTTGGTGGCATCCATCTCCAAGACCTGCCAGCCCTCCCACTTGGTTGCCAGAGGAACCATGCGAGAAGCTGGCAGGACGCAGGACCCTCCCAGCACCAAGACCCAAGATGATGGTGTTTGCCTTCCCCGTCTCCCCCCTGCCACCCACACTCCCTCTGTGTCAGGGGCACAGCTTGAGCCATGAGTCCATCCCCACCCAGAGCCACGGGCGTAGCCTCTCCCTGGGACATGAAGCCAGGCAGAAAGCAAAGATGGGGGCTTCGTTTTCAGCGTCAGCAAATGCCACCTGTCTGTCTGTAAAGTCCAGGCAGACCTGGATGGCCCTGGGGAGGCAGGCAAGGTGGAGGGGGGTCCAGTCAGGGTCGGTGAAAGCGTGGTATTGTCCAAACCACTGCCCCACGGCCCAGATCCCCTCCTGGGGGGTAAAACTGAGGACCCCCTTCCTCCTGACAGACTCCTGGGCCACCCCCACAGCCCACCAGTCCCCCCCCTCGGCCACTTCCACCTCCCAGCAGTGCCTCCCCGCGGTGAAGCCCTGGCTGCCCAGCACGCATGGCTCCGTGTCAAACCGCTCGGGGTTGTTGGGCAGCGAGGTCCACTTGTCCCCCCGTCCCACGCCTCTCTGGTCACCAGCCAGGATGAGGAAGGGGTTGGCAGTGTCTGGGTCCAGGGTCACGTCGGCTGGGGACAGAGGAGGGGAAGCTGCTCAGGACAGGCAGCCTCAGGGGTGCGTTGGGGCTGCATCCACACCAGCAAGAGAAAGGACAGGGCTATTTCCCTTCCCCTGCCTGGAAGTGTCCAGTGTGGGGTGGGAAACCCCCTCGTGCTGGTCTGCCCCAGCCTCAATGCTGCCCTGATCCTGCCCCTGCTACTGATCCAGGAGCTTCCATGCGATCCCTGGCCAAAGAGACCCCAGTTTGCTGGAGGAGGTTGCACCTGAGTGGATGGGGGCACATCTGCTTGTGCAGACACCTGAACCTGAGCCTGTCTCTAGTGCTACAAGAGTGAAACAGGCACTTCTGGGCGCAAACCAGTGCAATAGACATTACCCCAAGGCCCCAGATTTCTGTTTCTTTCTGTGGGCAATGGAGAGAGCCAAGGATGGCAGCTCAGGTGTCTGGTGTTGGTGGTGGGTCTACAGTACAAGGAATTCAGCTGGGGGTGTTGGCAGCCACAAAGTCTCAAACCCACTACAAGCCCAGGCTGGGACAAGCCCCAGGTGCTTTCACCCTAAATGGCTCTTCCACAGCAGAAGCAGGATGCACTTTTCTCCTCAACAGAGAACAGCTCCCCCTCCTCTTCCCTTCTAAAAACTCACCTCTTCCACTCATCTCCTCCACCTCACTGGCCAGGGTCTCCCTCTCTTCTCTCTCCATCCTGGATACCAGCACGTCTGCAGAAATTCAGCAGGAGGGGAGGCAGGATTCCCTGTTGAAAGTGGAAATTGCAAGACTCAGAGACTGCCTTGAAGATGTAAAGAAGCAGAAGGAATGATGGAAAAGTCCCAGCATTCACACACTTTTCAGACAGCCGGCACTCACCTGCAGGCTGACTCCAGGAAAGGTTTTGGGTAGGTCTGCAGGTCTTTAGTCTGCTCTCCACTCCCCGGACCTCCTCATCAGCTCATGGCTGGACTGGGCTTGTACAGCATTTCCAGCTTGTTCAAGTGAGCGGATCAAAGTCCAGAGGGGCTAGATGGCCTGGAGGGCACAGCTGGGGGTTCCGCACCTTCACCTCTCTGTGGGGGATCGCACTGCTGGAGCTTCTACCTCCCCTCCTCTTGTTGACTGCCTCCCATGCCCTGAAGCTGCCCCGGGCGTGACCTCATCTAACATATGAATTTGGGAGTTCCCTGCGACGTTCCTGCAGTGTCCCCATCCTGTTTGCATCACAGCATCTGCTGCATCTCCCCTCCCTTCAGCCAGCTGTGGGTGGGTGATAAGAGCCTCCTACACTGCTGGAAGAGGCTGTATCTTCCTGTGGCAAGGTGCTCAGAGCCCTCCTGGGCCAGCGGCACCACATGCACCTCCAGCCCGGTGGGGCGTCACTTGGGGACACCAGCCACAGACCAGTGGCTATGCTCTGGGTGTCCAGGCTGTGTACGGCGATGAGGCAAGAGGTCTGGCTCCTCGCAGGCGCTGCTTGACCAGATTTGTCACGCTGCCAGCGGGTTTCAGGGTGGAGATGTTTGCAGGGTGTGTGTTGCCTCCATTGCTCGAGTGGTAAATGGGGGACAGCAGGTGCTGGGCTTTGCATCCCACCTCTCTGTTCTCCAGGCAGCCTTTTGCGTGCCCAGGGGTGATGGCCTCACCCCAGCCTGTAGGGAACATGGGAGGTGGCACCCACTCTGCTTTGTCACATCACTCTGAATGCCACCGGTTGTGCACAAAATAAAGCAGAGTGCAAGGGGACCTGCTGCCAGATGGCTCTGCTGCCTGGCACTGGGACAGGGGCCCGGGAAGGCAGGACCGGGGACAGACCAGCTTGGCAGGGACTATTCAGTCAGGGACCGCTGTCGCATGGTGGCATGGGCATGGCACATTGGGGGCTGCTGCTGCTGAACCTCCCGTCTGCAGGGCCAACCAGTGGCAAACGTGTACACCTCTCCCCCCCCCCGGGTCACAGCCTTCCACAGGCAAGGGGCTGCCTTCAACAGCACCCACCCGCAGGACCCACATCACCCACCAGCACAGGCAGCCACGTCCCCTCCTCCCGCAGGGCTGGCAGAGGCAGGAGGTCACTAGTGCAGGCACACGCGCGACACTCTCTGGGTTCACATACACATTTGCAGATCCCCAAGCAGCAGCGTGGCCCCTCTGTCTGCCCGGTACCCCTGCCCCGACCCTGGGCCCTCTGACCCCCCCACGGGTCCCCCTACTCGCCAGCTGGTCCAGCTTGATGCTCACTGCAAACATGCAGCACTCACACACTCATCTCACAGGCTTCCCACACTCGTGGGCCCCCCCCGACACCAGCACGGACCTTCTGCCTGCCAGATACCCCTGCCTGGACCCCGAGGCGCCGACTCACCAGCCAGCCAAGCACGCTGACTGGCTCTGTTTTACCCATGACCAGGCCCTTTTATACCCCTTTCTGCCTGTCCCCCACCTTGTCCTCCCTGATTCCCTTCTGCTGCACGTGCCTTTAGCTGTTTGCATACTTCCACTGACACCCCCCAGTATCTGGAACCCCCAGCTTTGCATCCTTACAGTCGTGAAAGCCTGGCTGGCTCTCCCTGAAAAGTGACGCCTGCAGATTTGTGACAGCCCAGCAATTAGCACGAGTGATGAGGTTGGTTTATTATACTTATCTCCGCTACCATTTGTTGACCAGTCTGTGTCTCCGTACGCTTCATTTATCGCCTCCCTCTTTTCTTTGTTGTCCCTTTTGGCAAGGTCCCTGATCAGGTCCCTTTACCCAAGCAGATGCTCTCACCTCCCGTGTGCCCCCACGCTGCTGGCTGGGGACAGGAGGGTGCCGGACCCGGCTGGGCTGAGCACCCGGTGGGGCTGCCTTCACGACACGTCCCAGGGCAGAGCTTTCCTTGAACAAACCATCCTCCATGGCTTTGCCTCTTCACCGGGGGGTGGGGGTGGGGTGGGGGTGGGCTGTGCGGGCTGGAGAGGAGCAGGGAGCGGAGCAGCGGTGGGATGAGGTCAAATAATTTTTAAAAATTTTTAATTCTATCTTGAAACACTGGAAGAGGCTGCCCAGGGAGGTGGTGGAGTCACCGTCGCTGGAGGTGTTCAAAGAACGTGTGGACGTGGCACTGCGGGACATGGTTTAGTGGGCATGGTGGGGTTGGGGTGGTGGTTGGACTTGATGATCTTACAGGTCTTTTCCAGCCTTAGTGATTCTGTGATTCTGTGAATTGCTTTTAAGAAATTTGTAAGCTGGTGCTGGGCTTTGCTCCCAGACCTGCGCTGCCTCCGGGTGTGAATCCCAGCTCCTCACCGCCCTCCTTCCCACTGCTGCCTCCGGACTCTTCCCGGGGGACATGCAAACTGCTGCCGGTATCCATCCCCTCCCAAGTCCGGGGAGAGCCGTGAGAGGCGGCTGTGATACGTAGCCATGGAGAGCGTCTGCGGCCGGGACGTGCCTGTGGACGTTGCCAGAAGAGCATTTCCGGAGCAAAAGCATTGCTGAAAAAAACCCCAAATCACTCAGTGACTTTCATTTTTGAGCGGAGGCAGCACAGGAGGAAATGGGTGGCACGCTGGGATGCAGAGTGACGGTTTTGTTTGGTTGTCGGACAGGGAAGTGCTTAGCTCGGAGCGGGGTGACCTCTGCGGATGATGCACTGGTGATAGCAGCTCCCGCCCCAGCCCAGGGCCCATGAAAGAGCAAGGGGCCTCCAGGTACGTGGCGTCTCTTGGGAAGCTGCAGACTGAAATCGCTTTCTGCCATCTGCCAAAATTGGTCATGGTTTTCACCTCTCGTTAACAAAGCCGGGACTAAGTCAGGGAGTGATAAGAGCGTTGGGGGGGGGGTGTTGAATTAGTGTTGTGGTTATTTTGCTTTCCTGGTCTGCGACCTCCTCCTGCCCTTGGTGCAGTGGCAGGGCATGCGCTGCCAACTGAGTCCCAGATTTGTCCCGGCGGAGGGGCGCGCAGCCCCAGCTCCACGTACATTCGGTCTGGGTTTCTCCTTCTCCTCCTGAGCCTTTCTGTCTCTGCCTTAGGGCTGGATAAGAAAAGCAAGGGCTGCATATTAAAACAACTGCCACTTTTTCATGGAATTGGAGGAGATGTTGCAGCTTGTCCTTTGTTTCCCCATGGGAAATTCCTACAAGTTTTTATACCAGTCAGATACTTTGGATGTAAAGCACCAAGCAAAGTCAGGCTGATGATGGAAAATCAATTTCAACCTTTGGCACCTGAGGCTCTTCCCTAGACATTATAAAAAGGGTCTGCAATCAGCAATAAACCCCTTTAAAAGTGAATTCTGCCTTTTTTTTTTTATTCCTTTGTTTCTCCTCCCCTTTGCCCTTTCCCTCTCTTTCCCTGTCTTCAGGTTGTGCAGCAGCGAAGAGGATGCTCTCCGGTTCCCACCTCCGCTGCTCTCTGCTGGCTTTTATCATTTATGGTTTAGTTTTCCAAGTCCGTGAGCTGCAGTCAGGTAGGGATCCCCCTGGTTCTTGCTGATCCCTGTGGCATTGCTTCCAGCCCAAATATCTTCCCGGCTGCCAGTGCCGCTACTTCGCGTGAACGGCAGAGCGCGGAGCGGGGTCAGGCCCTGCGCCATAAACCTTGTCCCCTTATGAGAGCGCCAGCATCCCTCTGGATCCTGGTTTATTGCCCCAGCCATGTCAGCACAGGCATTCGCACAACCTCGCTGAACTCAGGTGGAGACTAGATGATGCTGATGAGTTGATTATAGTTTGCTACCATTTCCCTCCCCGCTTTCCCTGTTCCTAGCACGTTTCCAGCATGTCATCGCTTCACTGGGCTGTGCCCAGGGTGTGCTGGACCCTTTGCAGAATCAATTCAATAAAATGAAAAAACCAACAAAAAAAAAATCTTTAAAAAATATTCTGGGCTCTTTTTCTGTTAGATTGCTGACCTGAAGCACCTTCTTCAAGGCAGCCCTGGCAAAAGGGCACAACAGTTAACTTGAAAGTTACCTTGCCAAAAAAGAGTTGATTTGCTTTTGTTTTCATTCAACCACTTTTTCTGTGAGTTGAGTGGCCAGCTTATTAATAAGCTGGTTTTTTAAATTTCCAAAGATGTCCAGAGCACCTGAGATGTTTTTATTTTCTCTCGTAATAGGTGCAAATAGCTGAGGATATTTGAGTTATATTTATACCCAAGTTGTCTGCTTTCTCCAGCCAACCACCCAGAAACCTTCCAGCCACTTCATTCCTTCTTTCGCCTGCTTTGTCCCCGCCCTGAGCAGCGTGGGCAGCACTTGTCCCCTTGAGAACAAATAATATTTGAGGGATTTGAAGAACTTTCCCGGTAGCGCAGGACAGGGAAGCAGAGGAATGGGCAGTGGCGTGACCCCAGCCCACTCCCCGTGCTGCATGGCAGGGGTCCCTCTCCCCACGCTCCTCTCAATGCCTCGTCTCCCCGGCATGGTTGCGGTCCCAATGCGATGGCACGGCCCAGCAGCACACGAACCGCGCGGCGCAGCATCTGCTGGTTTTCCGAGCTCAGTCACCACAGCAAACTCACGGTTATTTCTCCATCCTCCCGGGGTTTCTCCCAGCTCCGTTCAATGTGATGGGACCCCCCGGCCCCATCACCGTGGCCATGGGTGAGGACGTGGTGTTGCCCTGCCACTTCTCCCCAGAGCAGAGCACGCAGGACATGGAGGTGATCTGGTTTCGGGAACAGTTCTCGCCCTTTGTGCATCGCTACAAGGGGGGCCAGGACCAGTACGGGGACCAGATGCTTCAATACCAAGGGCGCACCAAGCTGCTGAAGGACGGCCTGGACAAGGGCACCGTGGACTTGAAAATCTTCCATGTCCAACTGTCTGACAGAGGGAATTACACCTGCTTTGTTCACCGTGACTCGGATTACGACGAGGCTGTGGTAGAGCTGAAGGTGACAGGTCTGTAGTCCGTGTCCTTGCCACCTCTAATTGACTTGCTCGTAGCCAGCGCTCTTCTTCCCTGTCCTTCTTCCCAGCAGCAATTTCAGGTGGTTGCTTTGGAAATAGGGTTTTGGTAAGTCCCGTGGTTGAAAATACCAAGGCTGTCTCAGAGAGGTAAAATTGCTTAGAAAGCAGCTAAGGAGCTCGTGAGATATGTTACCTACTTCAGAAGTGGTCTTGATATTGTTTTCTTCATATAAATGGGTGTAAGAAAAAATTTGGCATTGGGTAATATAGTAAGAATGTCTTGGTTCGTGCTTTTATATTTTAATATCCAGACCTGCAGATTATTTTGCTGCAGTAGTAGCCTCCAGAGCAGATCTCTGAGTTATGTGAAAAAGACTGCAAGAAATGTCCTGACTCCAGGTGGCACTTGTCTTAAAAATCCCTGGGGTTTGTCTATGTGGAAGTTCATCCCTTCTTGTCAGGGAGAGGAACAGCCAGGCCACCTTATTCTCCCGATATCCAGCCTTGCCCCTGTACTCAGCACTGGTGAGGCCGCCCCTTGAATCCTGTGTTCAGTTTTGGGCCCCTCACTACAAGAAGGATATTGAGGTGCTGGAGCATGTCCAGAGAAGGGCGACGGAGCTGCTGAGGGGTCTGGAGCACAAGTCTGATGAGGACCGGCTGAGGGAACTGGGGTTGTTCAGTCTGGAGAAGAGGAGGCTGAGGGGAGACCTCATCGCTCTCTACAACTACCTGAAAGGAGGTTGTGGTGAGGGGGGTGTTGGTCTCTTCTCCCCAAGTAACTAGCGATAGGACAAGAGGAAATGGCCTCAGGTTGCGCCAGGGGAGGTTTAGGCTGGATATTAGGAAAAATTTCTTTCCTGAGAGAGTGGTGAAGCATTGGAAGAGGCTGCCCAGGGAGATGGTGGAGTCACCATCACTGGAGGTGGTCAAGGAACGTGTGGACATGGCACTGCGGGATATGGGTGGTGTTGGTTGATGGTTGGACTTACAGGTCTTTTCCAACCGTAGTGATTCTGTGATTCTGTGATTCTGTGATGATCTGGGGGTCTCTGCTTTCCTGCAGCCAGCGGCTCTATCCCGCTCATCGTGCTGGAGCGCTACCAGGGCAGGGGGATCCAGGTGGCCTGTCGCTCGGCCGGCTGGTACCCCCAGCCCCAGGTGCTGTGGCACGATCCCCGTGGGCATCATCTCCCATCCATCTCGGAACACATTACCCAGGACAACAGCGGCCTCTTTGCAGTGGAAAGCAGCATAATCCTCCCCCGGGGTGCGAACCAGCAACTCTCCTGCTCGGTCCGACATGCCCTGAGCAGCCAAGAACAGGGATCAGCTTTCTACATATCAGGTGAGCAGAGAACAAGGGCATCGCCTGTTATGTTCCCAGCGGAGCTGCGCTCGGAAAGCGCCCCTGGCAGAAACCCTCAGGTGCATTTTGCAGGCTGCGTGTTCAGTGCAGCAAGTGTATTTCGCATGCTGCACGTACAAACTGCTGCGGCTTTCGGCAGCGTTTGTGCGGGTGTGCTGCCAAAGTTCACCCGTTCTGTCTCAAAGTGCGGGTTTTGGGGGAAAAACTCAACCCTCATTGTAGCAGAGTGTCTATAGACTCCTGGGTTAAATACAAACCTTCTTAACACTGGAACCAAACAAAAAAGGAGAAAACAACCTGTGCCCTTAGTCTCACCTGCCGTGAAATCCTGTTCTACTGGTTTGGTATGAGAAATAAATCATCGTGTCTAGTTTTAGCATCTGCATATATTGAATATATTTTTGTTTTTCCCTTGTCACACAGAAAAGCTCCTTTTTTACTGGAAGATTGATTTGGGGTGGGGAATATAGCGGAACAGAGATGCAATGATGAACTGGACTAATCATACACCAAACTGCACCGCAGTATCACGTGCTTCTCAGCAGCATCCTGTTCCTCTTTTACTTCGGGAATGAACAATTTTGGGAGACTGTATTTGCCCCTGGGGGCCCCGTACCTTTCTCCTGGTGATACTGCTCTGCACTGGAGGGTTGCTGTTGATGCACATGTTACCCTGTTCCTGACCCTATGTTGCCTAATGAAATACAGTATTTTTTTTCCGAAGGAGAAGAAAGCATGATTTAACTAGGAATAATTGAGTTAGAAATCCATTTTCCCTTTAAAAATGGCCCACAATGTACACAGGCAAAATGTCATCGGCCTCAGACAAGTGCTAAATTGCCAAAATGGGTTTTATTTTTAATATTATTTTTTGTTGGTCTGTGGAGTGCAGTCGGGCTGATTTGCACCCTCGATGGGTTTCAGACCTGCTTGGGATGAGCTTGCATGAAAGAGAAATAATCTACTTCCCGTTGCTGCTTGCAGAGTAACCTAACCCCTTTGGGGGTTTTATTTTTCAGATGCCTTTTTCCAAAATGCCCATCCTTGGATGACCGCCCTGGGCATCGTCCTGGTCGCTGTGGTCGCTCTCCTTATTATCGCTGTTTATCTATTTAAAATTAAAGGTATCATGCTGGCACGGTGTTTGGGGAAGGACCTGGGCGGCTGTCCTATTCAGCCGCCTCTGGTTTTGATGGACGAGTGGGTTTGAGGAATGCCGGGATGGTGCAGGAGTCTTCTCTCGGTGTCTCAGACACACGTACAGTGCCAGGGAACTTAAAGACCCAGGGATTTAATTTCTGGCAAGAAAAGACAGGTTGTTTCCCCAGCAAAAAGGCTTGTAAAGAAAGAAGTGGGGAAGAAAGCGACATGAGCCAGCTGTTCCTCTGCCCCAGGCCTGGCCCTGCAAAAAAACCCTGGCACTTTTGGGGGCCTGGCAGGGTTTCCTTTCCTTCTGAGAGACCCCTCATAATTCAGAGGAATAAAGGAAACCGAAATCCTCTGTTTCTTACCAAAAGGAGCCGGAGCCGGTGGGTCGTGCAGGTGTGGCAGCACTTCCAGACCCCGCGGCCTTTCTGCCTTGCAAGTGACTGTGACTCCTCCTGTGGTTTAATCACTGCTCTTCGGAAGGGATGATTTTTTAAAAAATATTTACATTTCTTTCTTTCATTCATAGGAAAGCATGAGAAAAAAATAGGTAAGCTTTCCTTTCCATTTTCCAGAAATTGGAGAATTCCCTCAGATGATGGAAGAATTCATGGGGTGCATTTCTGGGGGACGTGGGGGAGGGAAATGGTTTGGCTAGTGGCTATAGAAAATAGTGAAATTAATTTATAAAATGATGACATTATGAAATGATGTTGTAATTTTAAGGAACATCATTGCAGAACCAAAGAAAGCATGAACTGCTGTTGTACCAACAGTGAACTTTTCAAAGGGCTCTCAAGGTTCTTCCCAAAGCTGGCGGAAGCTTTGGGGTAGCACATTTCATTTTGCAGGAGCCTTGGCTTTGTCTCAGCACTAAAACCACAGGGGCAGGGTGGTTAGGTAGCACTGACATGAAATTTAACCCCAGGCTGCTCCCTTGTTGATGCAAACCTGCCCCTTCACCGCTGCCCTGGAGCTGGAGCCTGGGCTCAGCACTGGCCTCTGCCCCAGGTGGGTGCAGGGAGGGGGGTAAGATCTCCCAAAGTCTTGAGAAGAAGGGTCTGGAGGAGCTCTTGGGCTGAAGCTTTTCCATCATGAGCAATTTCAACCTCCTCCCCACCCCAGCAAGTGTATCGGGGAAAAAGGAATCAGCTTGGGTGGTGATGCTCTGTTCTGGTTTTGCTTTTCAGCGATGCAAGAGGCAGCACTGCGTAAGTCTCGCTCCCCGTCTTCCCGGTGAAATCCTCTGCAAAAACTTTAGAGATTTTTATTCATCCTCTCATCTGTCTGAATGTTCTTTTTAGGCAGATACTTTCTTTCCCCCTCCCCTGACCCCCTATTAATGTGAAAATTCACTCTGAAAAGTCACTTTAGTTTAAGTAGTGAAATAGTACCAAAAAGTTATTGGGTTTTAGGGGAAGATTACGGAAACCTAAGCTGGTGAGAATATTCTCATAAAAATGTAGATCATTTGATTAGCAAGAAATTAAAAAATAAAACAAAACACTTGAAGTGGGCACATACTTTTGTTTGTTTGCTTGCTTTTAGCTCATAGAATTGCCAAGAAATAGTCCTTTGGCTATTAAAAATGAGCTCTTGCTAAATTGATGCCAGTGTAGGGGGAAATAAATGATGGGGAAAATAAATACAGGTCAGCTGACTCAGGAATCATTAAGCATCCTTGCAATCAGACCATAGATCAGCGCATCTGCCCCCTTCATCATAGCCTCCCCTCATCTGTGTGCTCCTTTAGCTGGGCTCCTCGGGATGGGGCTGTGTCAAACAGTAACTCATGTGCGTTTCTATTTGTTGTTCAGGACACTGCGATGCAGAAATCGGTGAGTCTCCTTCCCTGCCTTACAAAGGATTTTTTACAAACTCTGTATCGGGTGGTGGGGTGGGTTTTTTCATTTTTAAAGCATGAAGTGAACCAAAAAGTGGTTGGGGGATAGGGGGGAAAGGAAAGAATGAATCTGAGAATAAGAAAATTAAAGATCATTGAAGAGAGTGTCTGGGGCTGGGGGTGGATAACTGCAGCGACCGTGCAGGCAGGGTGAGGGTGCCCTGCGACAGGTCCCCTTGTAGGCGAGGGACTGCCCGGAGACCTTTCCCTGCCCCAGATTTGAGCAGGACAACCTGCACCATGACCTGCTGAGCAGAGCTCCAGGCTGGGGGTGGGAGAGGGCTTTGCATTGCCAAGCCTTGGCAGAAACCCGCCCTCCTGCACGTGCAGGCGGTTACGGTAGAGGTTATATCCAAATCAATAGCCCACAACCCATTTGTGCTGATTTATCTTCTTTTCAGAGAAGCAAGCTGAAGAACTTGGTGAGTATTTTTCTCCTTCCTACATAGGAGACTTTTCAGGTGGGCCACTTTCTCATCTGGGTTTTGCCCTATGCCCTGGTTTTGATTTCCCTTTTGGCAAAGGAAGAGGTTGCAAATACTGAATTGATTTCAGAAATGTTATTTTCCTTTGCTCTCTATGCGGTTTTAAGCGATTGCCTGTAATCCTTCCATACTAAGAAGAAAATTCTTTCCGTTTTCAAAGAAAGTACAAACAGACCATAAATATGTCTCAATCAGGACAGGCGGCGTGATTATATTTGTAGAAAATGGATGGAGCCCTTTCATGTAGCTAGACACTGATGTTTTGAATCTACTCACTGTGAGGTGACTTTCACAAATATAGCAACAATTCAGAAAATGTGCAGCTACACTGGCATATCATTATCCTGAGCTAATCCAGTACAAGTGTGTTCAGACTACCTCTCATCTGTGCTTTTTGTTTGTTGTTTTTTTAAAGCATGGAGAAGATATGCAGTGCCTATAGAAGAAGGTAATTAAAGTTTGGTCTTTCAGGGTGCTGAATCATCTTCCCTACCTTAATCTCCCCTCCTGGTAGTTCCCCTCCCACAGTGATGCTTGTGGGGCCAGGGATGCTTCTGCCAACCCTCACTTTCCAGGAGGAGACCCCTTGTTTGCTCGGTGCGTGCCCCAGTTTCAGGCAAATCTGAGAGTCCTGGTCCTCGGTGAGCAGTGCTGGCCACGTTTTAGGGACACAGGGACTTCTTCAGCCTGGAGGTCTGCTGATGATCCTCTTCCCTCTCTACTTGATGTCATCTCTCTGCTTCATTTTCTGTTGCTTGCACTAATACTGTTACCTTGTGCAGCTTCCCATGCCACAGTCCGCCAGCTATTGCTTGTGCCCTTTTTCTTCTTCCTTATGCAGCCCCATCAAAGATGTCTCCTGGGGTGAGCTCTGCCCTGATGCGTTGACTCCATCTCTCCTGCAGTGAATGTGGTTCTGGATCCAGACACAGCCCACTGCGACCTCGTCCTGTCTGACGACTGCAAAAGTGTGAAACGAGAAGACACGCGGCAGGACATCCCCGACATCCCTGAGAGATTTAACCCGTGGCGCTGCGTGCTGGGCCGTGAAGGCTTCAACTCAGGGAGATACTACTGGGAGGTGGAGGCGGTGGATGGAGGAGGGTGGACTGTGGGGGTCTGTAGAGAAGATGTGAAAAGGAAGGGCGAGATTGAGTTTAAACCAGAGGAGGGCATCTGGGCAGTGGGGCAGTGGGCAGGGCACTTCCAAGCTCTCACGTCCCCTAATCGCACTCTCCTTCCTAAAATCCAGACTCCCAAGCGGATCCGGGTCTCTCTGGATTATGAAGAGGGACGGGTGGCATTTTTCAGTGTTGACAAGGAGATTCCCATCTTCATGTTTCCCCTGGCATCATTCGAGGGGATAAGAGTCCACCCTTGGGTCTGGCTGGGTCCTGGGACGTGGCTCAAAATGTGGCCCTGATGAAGGGGAGGGAGTAAGGGAAAGCTTTTTTAGGGGACCTCAGGAGTTCAGACTCACAGAAGGATTTAGGTTGGAAGGAAACTTGTGAAGGTTTCTGTTGCAACCGCCTGCATACAGCAGGGCTAACCTCAAAGCTGCCTTAGGTGTCTTTGGACCTTGTTCAGCTGAATTGTATAGGATCTCCAGGGGTGGAGATCTTGTTACCTCTCTGGACCTCTGTCCTGGTGCTGCACCTCTCTCAAGGGGAAGAATTAACCTTTTATGTTTGGTCAGAGTTTCCCCAGTTGCAACTTGTACTATCGCCTTTCATCCTCGCTGTCTACCTGTTGAACAACACTTCCACTGAAAAGACACTCCTGCAATGGGGATCGCTTTTTAAATGTATAGAATAAAGTCACTTCAGTGGGCTTTGTCTGTTTGTGTGTCAGCACCAAGTGTCTGTGTCTGAGGTCTTGTCTCCACTTCCTTCTAGCCTGTAGGGAGTTGCAGGCACTTTTGAGAAAATGGTTCACCGCATCCTGCAGGAGAGAGGGAAGGCATGTCAGTGGGATCGGTCCGTGGCTGCACTTGTCCCCGCGCCTGCCTGCAACACGAGCCCAGGTGATGAGCTTCCCCTGTGACCTGGAGCCATCTAACACTGCGAGATGGATCCCACCTTTGGTCCCTCATTCCCGGGGAGGAAAAAAATGCTTTTTCTTACAGTGCTGAGGAGCCTGGAGCAGGCTCAGTATGTCCCATGTGGGCTGAAATGAAGCTGGAGAAACAAAAAATTCATATGAAGAAGGGCATCTCATATTGAGGCATGTTCTCGGGCAACTCCGGATTATTTTGCTGTAGTGGAAACTGCCACCTGCAAGGGGAGGATAGAAGTATGTGCTTCCTCTGATGCCGGCCATGCTTTCACACTAGATTCCCCAATTGACTGATGTCCAGCAAGCAAGGACCTTCCCAAGGAAAGGCTTCACAATTACTGCTGGATTCGTGGGCCTCTCAGAAATGAAAGAGGGTGCACTTGTGTCTGTGCCAGGGTAGGTCTGTTCATGCTCAGCCCAGGGCAGCTCCATCATCCCACCATGGAGAAGCCCGAAAGGAACAGCTCAGAGATGCTATAAGGGCTTTCACGTTTCTCTCCGGGCCTGCCCAGCCCCCAGGAGTAACGGTCCCAGAGGTTGATGGTCATGTCTCAGCTTTGTTCCTTGCTGTGCACAAGCCCACACGATGCAGCAGATGTCAAATCAGCTGTGACACCCCCAGTAGCAGAGGGGCTTGTTGAAGGACTCGGTGACACAACGCTACAAAGCCCCCTGTGAACAGTGCCATGAGCCTACAGGGACAGGCAGTGTGAAGGTGGCCCCTGCTGCCAGGGCTCTGAAGAGTGGTTAGACGTTCGTGTTCCTAAAGAAGGCTGGTGGGGAGACCCTGCCTTCTGCTCTGGAGAAGAAGCACCGCGCTCCTCAAGCCAAGAGCGATGCAGTTGCATGTTTCTATGATGACCCTCAGGCACCATCACCTCATGATTTCCTTCCTTTTTCCCAGAGTCACATATGCTGTTGGTGAGGTGCTAAAGGCAGTGAGAAACAGCCTGAATCAGCTTGTTCCCTCCAAACACCCACTCGAAACAGTCTGCGGGTGAAACCGAGGTTGGGGCAACAACCTCATGGGAGATTGACCCTCAGGGTGCGGGAGCAAGCTCCAGAGCAGGGGAGGAAGCTGATGGGCTGGACAAAAAGATGAACTTAGGACAGAAATGAAAGATTGGACTGCAAACGTGGGACAAAAGCATCATGGCTAAAAGGATGGCTGATGTAACCCTCATCTCCCTCTTGCCTTCACCTGAGGGAAGCAGATTCAGCAAGGAGACACCGTCCCTGCTCCTTTGCTCTCCCCATCTGGATGTCAGGACACCAGGATCTCTCCTGGCCTCCTCCTCACTGCTCGTAACCACCCATGGGAAGAGTGTTCCTGCAGATGACTCCTGACCTGTGCACCCCTTTCCTCCGGTACAGCATGCCCCTTCCCCTTCAGCCAGGCTTCTCGCAGTGGACTGCTTGGGTCTTCTGCTCCTTCTCCTTCAGGGCGTGAAGCAGGGGGGGTGAAGGACCTTTTGAAGGTTCAAGGTGTCCTAATGCATTCATCCACCTGGAAAAGGGAGACAGAGAGGCAGAAGCAATGTTAAGGGCTGTGGGTTGGGAATGTGGGGCCATGGCATGGAAGCCCGACTGGTGGTGTCGTGGGGGATGCTGTAGTCCAGGGTGAGGGTAAGAGTAGTGCTGTGGGGGAGGGGAAACCATACGCAGGCTTAATCCCTGGGATCCTATGTGGTGGCCAGGGTTACGTTTGCTCTCCCCTTTCCTATCACCTGCTTTCTGTCAGAAATCGCTGATGCAGAGCCAAAAAACAGCCCCCCAAGTTCTGCCTCTGCTGCTGCCTCCAGCCCTCTTACCACAAGCTGAACTAAAACGCTCCTGCAGTGAGTGGGCTGGGGGTGAGAGCGAGCCTGGGAGAGGACACAGGAGGGAGAGCTGACGCCAGTGGACCAGAGGCATATTCCACACCATGTAGCATCAGGCTCAGCAATAAAGCTGGGGGTGGGGGAAGTTTTTCCAAGGTAAATGGTACTCAAGGACTGGCTGGGCATTGATCTGCTGGTGGGAGTGAACGCTTTTGCATCACTTTTTCTCTCTCTCTCTCTCTTTCCTTCAGTCATTAAACTGCCTTTATCTTGACCAACAAAGGGGTTTTTTCCACTTTTGCTTTTCCAGTTCTTCCCCCCAACCCACTACAGAGGCAGTGGGCGAGTGGCTGGCGGGTGCTTAGCTGCTGGCAGGGGATGACCCACCACAATCCACAGAATGGAAAACCAGTAGAAAACCAGTATCTCACCTCCCCTGCAGCATCTCCCCTTGCAGCATTTGGGTGACCCTCCAGCCCTGCAGTCCAAGATGCTCTGCAGTGACCTGTGGGCCAGGGAAGTGGTGACAGCTCCGCTGCGGGAACAGACAGCAGGAGGAACTGCAAAACCGAGCTCCTTCCTCTGCCTCTAATCGTCTTGCCTGGTGTGTGCTGCGGCTTCTCCCACAAACGTTAAAGCTGCCTCTCATCTCTCCAGAAGAGCCATCCCCATTTTTCCTGGCAAGCCAGAAAGAGAGGATCCCTCGTCTACGCCACAAACAACCAGTTGAGGTAAAGTGCAGAAACTGTTTCTCACTGATACACCAACTAGGCTGCAGTCCCCAGGTTGAAGTGCTTCAAGCATCGAAGCCCAGAGCGTGCTGAGAAAGAGCTGCCTTGAAGCAGAGGAAGGGGCAAGGGACCCTTTTCCCAGGATGTAAAAAGGTGCAGTTTGGAGGGCAGGGGGCATGCAAGGGCTCCTCCTGGGTGCAACCCTCCCTCCTTTACTGCGCAGAAGCAAGAAATTCTTGCCGGAGCTGGTGTCTGGTTGAGACTTCTCCAAGGAGTTGGTGGTGTGGCAGCGCAGTTAAAGAGCGGGCAGTGCTGCAGGACAGGAGATGGTTTTGGCTGCTCAGGAAGCCGCAGCTCCCTTCCCACAGCTGTGTGTGCTGATAGAGGGTCTGGGCAGCCCCACCGCTGGCGCTGCCGCCAGAGCAGCGCCTGGTCCTTGGGCAGGAGGGTGGCAAAGCAGCAGGAGGGCAAACGCTGGAGGGGCCGCCGGTGAGTGCCGGGGAAGCAGTGTCCGTTGGGGGCTGGGCACTTGGGGTAGCCACGTCTGTGCATGGGAAACTCTTTTCGCATGATTCATGCTCCTACCTTGTGCACCCAAATCAGGCAGAGAGCTCAGCTGGGTAAGAGCATATTCAGGGAGCCTCTTCCAGCACATGGCTTTTCTGGGCTGGGGTGGGTGTGGGTATGCAGGGACATGAACACCACAGAGCCATTGCTTTTGCAGTAGTGAGGGCAGCAATGCCACCCTGGTGGAGGAGGCACCACTGTGAGGAGGCATGTGAAATCAGGTTCTCCCTCCCACGGAGGAGGATGAGGTGAGCAAAAGGGCAGAGATGGTGACTCCTTGCTGAGCCTGCTGCCCTCTAAGGATGAGATGACAGGGTGGGTGCTGGCAATAGGTGTGGGACTCACCTCTCCCTCCTAGCCTCCCAGGGAGGAGCTGCGGGGCTCAGAGGGCTCCCAGAGGGTCTGGCGGGGGATGCCAGCTGTGTTGCGAATGGTGCTTGCGCGGGAGGAAAGGCGACATGTCGGTGCATGCCTGCCTGTGCCCACGCCTCTTGGCTCTCCCTTCCAGGCCATGTGGGTCCTTGCCCTGCTCCCACTCATCCTCCCAGCCCTACTGCCCACAGCCAGCACTACCAACACAGGCCAGCCCTGCCCGTCAGAGATGAACAAGGTCAAGGACCTCCTGGAGGTGAACTGCACGGGGCAGGCTCTCAGCGCAGTGCCCCCAGACCTGCCCAAGGACACGGGCATCCTGCTGCTCAGTGCCAACCGCCTAGCATCCCTCTCCGCCGCCGCCTTCCTGCCCCTCACCCAGCTGCAGGACCTCGACCTGGCTGACAATGGGCTGGTGGCTCTGCACACCGGGACCGTGCTGCCATCCCTGAGGGAGCTGATCCTCTCCCGGAATGCACTGGGGGCCCTGCCCGCCCTGCAGGGCCTGCCCATGCTCACCCACCTGGCTGTGGCCCACAATAGCCTTGCGACACTGGCCCCGGGGGCTTTCCGCGCTGTGCCACAGCTGCAGGACCTGGACCTGCGAGGGAACCAGCTGCGAACGCTGCCCCAGGAGGCCTTTGTGGGGCTGAAGGCACTCAAGTACTTGGACCTCTCGGACAACCTCCTGGAGCTGCTCCCCAGGGAGCTGCTGCAGGATCTGCAAAAGCTGGAGACCCTCTGGCTCTCAGGGAACCGCCTGCAGACCCTACCCACGGGCTTCTTCCCTGAGGGGCACCTCTTTGCATACGTCTTCCTCACTGAGAACCCCTGGCATTGCGACTGCGACATGCGCTACCTGCGGGCCTGGATCCGGCAGAACGATGGCAGTGTCTATCAGCCAGAGCGGGGCCTGGAGAAGACAAAGGTGGAGGTCGCCCCTGAGAAGGTGCTGTGCAACAGCCCCCTTGAGCATTGGCAGAAGCCCATCATCCACTTCAAGCCCAACTGCGGCAATGTGGGGGACATGGATGAGGAGGAAGAGGATGAATACTATAATGGGGAAGAAACGATGGAGAAAGCTACCATGAGCACCTTCTTCCCTCCACATCCATCCACCCCCAAAGAGCATACTACCGTGCCCCATGCTGTTACCTGGCCTCCCCTCGCTTCCACAAGACCTCCCCTCAGCACCCCTTGTAGCTCCACCTTTGCCCCAAGCTCTTCTCTTGCAATGCCTGCAAGCTCGAGAGCTCCCAGCACCACCACTCCTGCGCCAGCCAGTCCCACTGCCACGCCCACACAGACCCCCAGCACTGCCACCATCCTCATCACTGCTCCCGCCAGCACCCCGCAGAGATCCACCACCCTGGTCTCCACCACCTCACTGCCAACCACTGTGAGCACCAGACCTCCCAGCACCAGCAGCCATCCCCAAACCACTCTTGCCGCCAGCACTACCAACACCTATGTCACTCTCATGGTGTCCACTGGCGTGTTTTCCAACATCTCCACGGCAGTGCCTTCTAGCGGTATGCTACAGTCCTCTTCCATTGTCAGATCTTCATCTCCTCCTCTGACGTCGACCACGCCGATGGTACCCACCACCATGCAGTCCACTCATGCTCCAACACCGCCAGCTCCTCTGGACACCACACGCTTCACCCAGCCTGCACCTTCCCCTCCACCTGCACCTTTCCCCCTCTGCCCGTGCTCCATCCCAGGACTGGCTGTACCCATGCTGCACTCGCGGGCAGGTAGAGAGGGTCCACAGTGGGGGCAGTGGGTGCTGAGCCATTGCTGCCTATTGCACTGGGTGCTCTGCCTGGCCTCCTTGGCTCTGCTGGCCCTGACCATGCTGGCTCTAGCAGGCTGGCTGGCGTGGATGTGTCTGGTGGGACGGCCCTCCCAGCACAAGTCCCTGCAGACCCAAGAGGTGCAGTATCCGCTGCTGAGGCGGAGGGAGTCGACAGGAAGCCCTGTGATGCATCTCAGCAGCTTCAAAAGCCCCCTCCAGCGCCCCACATTCTGTACCATCAAGGAAGTAGAGTTGTGCCCTGAGGTCACTTACTGCACGATTAAGGACCTGGGGATACAGCGCAGTCCTCCTGCAAGTTCCTCCTTCTGCACCACGAAGGAGCTGTGGGTCCACCACAGTCCTCTGAACGCCTCATTCAAGTCTTTCTCCAGGAAGCTGATGGTCACAAACCTCGGCTCCCTGAGGGCCCCTTCTGCTTACAGCCTGGACAGGGGTGTCAAGGCCATCGGTGATGTCAGAGTGAAATACGCTGGCAACACCTTGTAAATGCTTCTGTACATTCAGAGAAAGAGCCGTCGGGTCGTGGGTTTGCTTCACGTACCCTTGTTTTACAAGGGAAAGGTCTGCTTGCCCAGGGGGAGGCTATCCAGCTCCTTCCCCTAGTATTACTCTCACACACTCTGAGGTTTCTAGATCTGAAATAATTACTTGGGTACTTGGAGGGGGAGAAGATGACCTAAACTGGTCAGTGATAGTTTGGGGGTTACACTGCCTGGTTTCGGGGTGAGTGTGGGAAAGCAGAGCTTCCTTTGTACTCCGTATCCCAACTGCTTCTGGTCGAATGATGCACGTAAAGATGCGCTATGCTCAACTCAGCGCCAGGTTCTTAATCACAGAATAAATATTCTCTTTGCCTGTATTTCAAATGGGTACTATTTTCATTTTGTTGGACCTTCCATAGTCCTGGCAGGGTACAGCAAATGACAAAATTGTCTTCAGTACTTGGAATAATGAAGATAGAGAGGAAAAGTCCACTTACACCCAGCTTCCTGACTATTGCTCCAAATGTATGATCCTTCACTCTGGGATTGAATCACGTGGGAAAAGCATCCCACTGCATGTCCCACTGCCATGTAATAAGTCCAGGAAACGGTAGGTGTCGATGCCTCTGGATGAGCCACCATGGGATGGCTGGAAACGGAGGAGGGCGGGACGCTTCAGAGGGCAACGGATGTGACTTGTAAGGGATCACACTAGGACAAAATGTCCAGCGGCTGGCCAAACTTTGTGACCACCTGTGCAGAAGTCACACAAATATTTTGGGAGGTGTGAGAAGGAGACAGAGGTTGTCATTGGGGAAGGGGGGTGTCAAACGGCAGGTCCCAGCACTGGTGCACAAATGCAGCGACTAGATCATATAAATCACTTTTGCAGTCTTGAATGCTGTTCCAGTTCTAACTGTCCCAAACCTATCGTACAGCTACTGTGGGTCAGCAGATTAATGAATTGGTCCACAGAAGGGTACGTGTGCCTGTGCTTGACCAGCTGCGGTGAGCATCCTTCTATGCAAGCGTGTCTGCTAGTCAAGCCCATGTGTGCTAGTGCGTCCGTGGACATGCAAGCTCTGTGTCTGTAAGTGAGCTGTCCTCTGGCATAGTCTCTGCCTCTTTCCTGGGACAACAGGATCAGCCCCAGAGACCCCCCAGATTTGACCCAGAATCCCTCTGAACAACTCTAGAGGTGACTGCAACAGCCCAAGAGACCTCAGATACCCTCAGAGTATCCAAGGGACACATGGATGGCCTTGAGGAGACCCCAGAGAACCCCTTTACTTCACTTTGAACTGGTTTTTACATTAATTTTTTTTCCTTTATCAGATACTTTTACTAATCTTGGGACATTTTTCAGCCCCTTCTGGTCTTATATAGCCATGTTGGTGATTAAGGATGCCTTTTCTTGTTTTGTAACAACAGTGCTGTTTCTCACACTCTTGTGCTTAGGCTCCATGGTGGGGCTCTCACCTCGCCAGGAGCTTTGACTTCCTTTTGACACGTCTCCCACAATATCATGGCATCCAAGTTAGGCCATCAAGCTCTGAATGGCTGGAGAATTGGACAGGTAAAAAGTGGTGTGAAGGTCAGGATCCGTGGCTAGTGGTTAAGGGATCGTACTCCACTTGGCTGCTAGTGACATATGGAGTATCACGTGGTGGTGTGCTGAAAATTCTTCTGTTTAACATCTTTATCAATGACATGGAGGAGGTGACCGAGTCTGCTTTTATCATGTTGGCAGATGACACCAGGTTGGGAGGGATCAGTTCGTATGCTTCCAACAGGACTACTGTTCAGGGAGCACCATTCACCCTGGGGAAATGGGTTGACAGAAATCTGATGAAAGTCAACAAGGACAAATGCAAAGTCCTGTACCTTAGAAGGAAGACCACAACAGTGGCAGTGGGGAACAGGCTGGCTGGGGAGCAGAGCTGCGGAAAAGGACCGTCTTGGTCGACAGAAAGGTGAACAAGATCCAGCAGTGCACCTTGGCAGCAAAGAGAGAGCAATAGAAACCTGGGCTGGTTAACAGGAGCGTAGCCAGTAGACCAAGGGACATGATTATCCCCCTCTGCTCAGCGCTCATTAGACCACATCTAAAATAGTTTTGGGGAGCCACGAGAATCTGCAACCCTCCCCTACACATCCCAGGACCCTCAATTCCCTCCCCAAAGGTACCACTGGTACCCCAATATCTCCTGGAACACCCATTACCTCCACTTCTCCTTGCAAGTCTTCCCTAGGATTCTCCCACTTCTCCACACAACAAGCACTCCAGGTCATTCCAGGAAGCCAAGACATCCCAGAACCACCTAGGAACCCCAAAGCCCCCAATGCTCCCCATCTACCCTGCCATCTACCCCAAAACCCTGGCACCCCTAGGACTCTCCTATTCCCTCAGGATCCCCCATGCACCCCAAGATGCCTCTCAGTCCTGAAACAGATGCACACCCTCCCCCATGCCCAGTGAACGCAGGGGCACCCAGAGCCCCGGTGCCTTCCACCCACTGCTCCCCAGGGGACCCAGGAATCCAGGCAATGCTCACCCCCACCACCCCCCATCCAGGACACTCAGGCCATTGGTCTCCTTCTCTCCTCCTGTTCCTTGTGAGAAGCACCTGGATTTCTGGGCTCCCCAGAAGAAACAACAAGACCCACATGGGCAGGTCAGGATCCACTTTTATTCAACCCAAGTTGGGGAGGGGAATTGGGGGATCCCCAGCTCCCAGTGAAGGGCTCAGTGCAGGGGAGTGAGTATTCCTGAAGGCACAGGGTTGCAGTGTGGGGAGCCTTTGTGTCCCACGGGGTCCCCACAGTCTAGGGCATGTACTCTGGGGGTAGGGGGTTGCCAGAAACCACAGGAGGAACCCATTCTGGGGAAGGGATCTGTGGACAATTATGTCCTATAGAGGTGCCCATGGATGCTACCTGGGGATCCCACTATGGGGTGCAGAGCTTTTAAGCCCCCCTAAGTATTATTGGGGTTGCCAGGTGATCTCGAGGGGTCCTGAAGGCAGTTGGGGCCACGCAAGGCAGGGGGTACAGTGAGGACACAAGCCTGGAGGTCAGTATAGGCATGGGGCAAGGTGCCCCGGGTGATCCAGCGTCGGGTGCCTGGCTGGTAAGCGTGGATCAAATGGGTGTCCCGGTAGGTCTCATGACTGTACCCTCCCAGTACGAGCAGCTCCCCCCCCAGCACAGCTGCACCCCCAACTACATGGGCATGGGGCAGGGGGCTGAGGAGGACCCAGATGTCCAGCTTGGGGCTGTAGACCTCAAAGGCCAGCTGGTCCCTGTAGCCAGTCTGCCCATCCCGCTGGCACAGCCCCCCGGCGACGTAGAGCTGCCCACCTGCCTCCTCCATGATGTGCCCAGCTCGCTGGCCATTCATGGGGGCCAGGACCGTGGCAGGTGCACCCGGGGTGTAGCGCAGCATGGCCGCCTGGCACTGGCACGCCTCATCACACCCTCCTGACACGTAGAGGGCACCATCCAGGGCACACGCCGCGAGCCCGCACAGAGCCATCGGCAGGGGCTGGCACCTCCTGGGCAAGGAGAGAGGGAGGGGGTGAAGGGCAAGTTAAGCAGGGCTGCCCCATGGTGACTGCCTGCCCAGGAGTTTCCCAGTGAGCCATGGCTCCACTGACCACTCAGCAGTCAATGCTGGCCAACACCAGTGAGCCCCCGTGGGCAACATCAGCTAACACATAATGGATGCCCAAGGGCCACCACCGTTCAACACTTTGTAGACCCCAAAAGACACCATTGGTCAACCCACAGTGGACTCCCTAATGGACAACATTGGCCAACACCCAACAGAGCACCCAAACGAACGTAGCTGGAAGATGTTTAAATGATGCGTCTCGTTCCAGATGGCCAACTGACCCTCAGTGGATACTGTTGGCCAAAAACTCATTCACCACCCAATAGGCATCACCGGCCAACACCAATGACTTCCAAGGGACACGGTTACTCAACGCCCGGTAGACCTCTCCCAAAGGCCACTGTAGGCCCATTCTCCATTGAAGGCTCAGTGACCCAAAGACCGCTCAATGGGCACCACTGGCCAATGCAAGGGGCTGCTAGGGCAGGGGAAGGCAGGTGTCCCTGAGGAGAGGCTCACCTCCAGGTGTCATTGGCCAGGTCATAGCACTCCACAGTGTCCGTGCAGTAGAGCTCCCCCGAGCTGCCCCCCAGGGCATAGATGAAATCCCCGAGTGCCACAGCAGCAAAGTAGCTCCGCCCACAGGTCATGCTGGCCAGGCGCTCCCAGGAGTCATCCATAGGCTGATACCTGTGTTTGAGAGATAAAGGCGCAAGAGACCATCCGTTACCTACAATGCCATGAGGTGATCTTGGCATCGCTCAGGGCAACAACCCACCTACAACCAGCCAAGCCCATAATGCCTTGGGGCTACACGGTCCCCTTGCATGGGAATATCCCCTCCTTCTCGGCAATACCAAACCCATAATGCCCTGAGGCACCTCCAGATAGGACCCTCCTGGCCCCCACTCTCAAAAATCCTGTAACATCCCAGAGTCGAAGGGCACCTCCCAGTCCTACGCCCAACCAAACCCAGAATGCCTTGGGGCCACTTGACCAACCGCAATGCCACAATGCCTCGGGTCCATGGGGCAGCTCTAGCTCCACCAACGCCTCCTCTGATCCCACAATGTCCTGGTGACACGTGGCACCTCTAGGTCCTGTGTAGCCCTTACCTGTAGACACTGGCCAGGGTGTCATGGACCCCATAGTAGCGCTTTCCACCCAGGACGTAGAGGATGTTGCCCACCACAGCTACAGCATGGCGGAAGCGTGGGCCATCAGGAAAGTGCCCCAGTGCCCGCCACTCTACCTGCTTCACCAGCCCCACAGCACTGAGGTAGCGGTGGGCAAACCAGAGGTGTCTGCTGGGCTTCCGGGCAGCCAGGTTGGCTGTCAGTTTGTCTCCACCACAAAGCACCAGCACCTCTTGCAAGGAACGCACCCGGCATGGCAGCTGGGGCATGGGGGCCAAACTTGCTACCACGAGCTCGTGAAGGACCTTTGGGTCAGCTACCCCAGCAGTCACTGATGGCACCTTCTTCAGCTCCCGACCGGACATGAGGGCAAAGCGAACAGATGACAGGACTTCCTTGGATAGATCCTCTTGGCCATCTCCATTGGCCATAAGCCACCGGGATGCTGCTTCCAAAGCCTCCAGTTCATGGAGGACATTGAGACTGTCAGAGCGGAGGAGGCGGATGAGAAGGTGCGCAGGAAGATCCAGGAAGGATGGTGTGGCCACCACGCTGGGGAAGGTGGCCAAGATGTAGTCCTCTGCTACACGGCCCACCTGGGCCAGCCCATAAGCCACAGCAAAGGCCAGCACATCCAGGCCAGTTTCTGGGGTCAGGCCACGGGTGAAAACATCCAGGCAGAGGGTGAGAAGCCCCCAGGCTTGGTAGCGCAGGGAGGTCTCAGCTGCCTCCAGGACCATGGGCCATGGCCCTGCCACAGCCCCTGTGTAGGCGAAGGAGAGGAGGAGGCGCAGCTCAGCTGGGGACAGCCCCGTGGCCAGCGGCGCGGCGGGGTCGTGGGTGGCCTCCCGCATGGGGCAAGTGAAGAGGGCCCGGAAGAAGTCACAGGAGCAGCTCAGGGCCAGGCGCTGAACTAGGGGGAAGGAGGAAGAACGATGGGGGCTGTGGGGTCCCTTCGCACTGCATAGCCCTCTGGGAACCCCGGTGTCCTGACACCCACCCCCCCCCACACACACCCTCTAACCCTCCACCCCCCCCAAAACCCCCAGCTCTCCTGAGGGTACCAGCCCCGCGAGCACCTCTACCTCCCCAGCCCCGCCTGGAGCCTCAGCCCCCAGCACCCCTGCCGGGGAACCTGGCTGTCCCAGCGTGCCCTGCCCCCTCCCGGGGGACACCCACCCCCGGCTCACCTGGGATGACCTCGTCCCCTGCCCGGAGCTGCAGGTCGCAGCCCAGGCCGCTGGCGTGGAGTCGCTCCATGGCTCTTAGTGTCTCCCACTGCTCCTCCAGAGCCTTGGAACCCCCTTCCTGGGGGTCACTCTCCAGCCACAGGGCACAGGCAGCCACCACCCGGGGGGCCCCCAGGGCCTGGGCAGCCTCCTCTACCTCCTTCTCCCGGCCATGGGGCACAGTTCCCCCATATGCGAAGGCCAGCACGGCCCGCCAGCCCCATAGTGTGGTCCCAGGTGGCAGGGGGACACGGGGCGGGGGACCCTGGCGCAGCTCTCTGGTCCTGCCCTCCAGGAAGCGAAGAAAGAAGGAGCTGATGGAGGCCAGGACCACGGCATGGGCCACGTCGCCCTCTGGGCCCACAGCCACGTCCACCAGCTGTCCTGCGGTGCGGAGATCGTCGGCCGTGGCCAGGAAGTGTCTGGCGTGGGCCCCATCCCGCAGGCTCCACTGGGCTGGGGCTGGCCCCTCTGCAACCCACATCTTGCCTGTGGGGACACACGGAGCAGGGGGG
This sequence comes from Gavia stellata, assembly GCF_030936135.1. Classification (NCBI taxonomy): domain Eukaryota; kingdom Metazoa; phylum Chordata; class Aves; order Gaviiformes; family Gaviidae; genus Gavia; species Gavia stellata. The sequence goes on from NC_082625.1 coordinate 6,146,067, forward strand.
TCAGGGTGCCGTCCCCATAGCCAGAGCCTCTGGCCCATGGCAGGAGTCCTGGCTGGGGAAACGGGGTCCTACAGCTGGCTCTGCCCCATAGTGAAAGCCACTGGATCCATCGCCAAAGCCTCTACCCCACAGCTGAGGCCACCAGGAACTGCTACTGCCCCATACCTGAATTTAATGCCCCTTGGCAAAACTGCAGCCCCATAGGTGAGACCAACGGGCCATGTCACTGCCCCATAGTTGAGGCTGATGTCCCTCATCTGCCTCGTTGCTGAACCCTCAGGATGAAGCTACTGACCCACAGCCAGCGTTGCTGCCCCAACTGAAAGCTGCAGCCCCATAGCTCAGTCCACTGTCCCCCATCAAACCCTCCACCCTATAGCAGAAGCCACCAAGCCCTTCCCCAACCATTGACCCATAGTCAAAACTACTGGTGCTCCAACAGCGTCAAAGCCACTGGTCCCTGGAACAGCTCCCCAGCAAAGCCGCCTGTGCCCCCCGTTCGGAGCGCAGCAGCGACTGCTGTGCACTGCCTGTCGCGTGTTGCGCTGCCTGTTGCATCTTGCAATGCCTGTTGCGTGTTGCACTGCCTGTTGCGTGTTGCACTGCATTGCAATGCGAGTTGCGTGTGACGTTACACATCATGCACCCTCTTGCACTGCTTACTGTCAGGGTACGCCGATCCTCGCGTGTCACGCAGCAGTGTGCTGCACGCTGTTGCCCCCCCCCCCGCCCCGTCACGAGTGGCGCCTCACGTGTTGCTCGCTGTGTTTGCACAGTGTCGCGTGTCCTCGCTCAGGCCACACGCTTTGCAGCCTGGCGTGGTGCATGCCGTATGCTGTCTCCTGCATTGCTGCGCAGCATGCCATGCTGTGCCATGCCATGCACTCGTCCCCCCTTACCGCCTGCCGCCACTCTGGGAAGCTCCTGTGACCCCCCAGGAATGTGCCTGGGTAAATATAGCCCAGACGGGACACGTGGCCACAGGCAGGAGCTGAGAGAGGCCCAGGCGGAGGGAGGGCCGAGGCCCTGGCACCCCAGGACGGGGCGGTGGGGACACCCGGGTCCCCTGAGGACAGGCAGTGGGGCGGGTGGAAGCTGCTGGGAGTTTTTTCCCCTCTCGACAGCAGGAAGGTGCAGGCAGGGCTGTACACCCCGGGGGTCATTGGCCCATCAGACTCCCCCCCCAGACGTTGGTCACCTCCAGAGCCCAGGGTGAAGCAGGCCCCCCCTCAAAAGTCCTTGGGTGGGAGAGAAACAAACTCCCCTGCTCTCCCAGCCCCGTGGGGGGTGACACCCCCCCATTGTCCTCCTGAACTGGAGCCCAGCCCCACTGACCCCCGCACCGAAGTGCTGGGGGTCCCCCAGCCCCGGTGCCAGGAAACACATGGGGACACCAGCCCCTTGGCCCAGCCCCAAGAGCCCCCAGGACCATCCTGCACCCCCCAGGACCCTCACCTGCCCACAGAAAGCACATACCAGGGAGCAGCACAGCCTGCCATGGCTGTGACCGTGTGTCCCCCTGTGTCACTCCGTCCGCTCCTCTGCAGTCCTTGGGTCCCCCAACCTCCTCATCTCCAGTTCCCCTGTCTCCTGTCCCCTCCTCTCCCACCTCCCTGTGTTCCCCTACCCCACACCCCGGCTTCCCCTGGTACCCATATTCCCCGTCTCTATTATATCCCTGTCCCCAGACGTCCTGTCCCTGTACCCTCATATTCCCACGTGGCTGGTTGAATTCTGTGTTGGTTGAATTCTGTGTCCCCAAAGACGACAATTTCACAGCCTCTCCAAGCCCGTTTTCCAACACTTATCTACCCCAAGTGTGAGATTTTTTTTTTCCTTCTATCTAGCTAGAACTTCCCTTTCTGCAACTTGTGCTTGTTACTTCTCATCCTTTACTGAGGACCTGAGCCTGCCTTTTCTGTAACCATTAAGGTGTGAAAATAATGGTGTTGCACCAGCCCTTGACCTTCTTGTCTCCAGGCTGAATGATGCAGTTCTCCTCACCCTTCCTCGAGCATCCTGTGCCTCAGCCCTCTACACCTTCTTGGTGGCTTTGCTGGACAGGCTGCAGTTTGCACACAGAAAATTCAACTGGACACAGCCCTGAGCAACCCGCTCCAACTCTGAGCAGGAAGATCTCTGGGGCTCCCTTCCAACCTCAGCTACTCCCCAATCCCAAACCTGAAGTTGTGGGCTCTAGACTTCCTTAAATGCTTATCAGCAAAAGTCCCTGGACTCCCAAAGCACCTTGTGGGCAATCCACACCTCCTTCCCCCACCCCAAATTCCTAATCCTCAATCTAGAGCCAAGCGCCTCTTCAGAAGTTTTGCCTCCAAACCCTTACTGATGGCCTCAGTGCGGTGCAATCCCAATCCTTGCCAAAAAACCCTGCAGGACCCGCTCGAAACTACATAACAACTCCTAAAAGATCAGACTGAAAACGGTAATTGCACCCCCCAAGCCTCCGTGCGCAATACAGAGACATGGAGGCAAAGTGACTTGTGCATGAAAAAGAAACCCCAGCAGGAGCAGCAGACCGAAGTTTCCCCTCCAACGGCTCCACCTTTTTGCATCTCAGCCCCGACACTGTAAACAGCCGGATGACATCAACATTTTGTGACAACGGCTGATTTGACAGTATCTTTATTACACAACGTCTTATTACATACAGCATTTAACAGACAGCTCGCAGGAAGGAAAGGCTACATTCACAGCTTGGGAGGCCCCGTCAGCCTCCAGCCCTCCTTGTTACCTATCTTCATTAGAGCAGCGGTAATTCCAAACCCCAAACATGCAGTGGTACCAGTCATGTAACTGTGAGCTGGAAAAAACAAATCAAACCATAACAGATCTATTAGGGCACAAGTATTATACAGCAGATCTCGACAGACTCTGCAATTTTTCCATGAGCTACTCACAGTCACTTGATCATCAGTAGCGTTGTTTGCCAAGAGAAATCAGAAAAGTGATCTTTTTTTAAATTAAGTTTTCTCATGCTTTTAGCCTGCAGTTTGAAATATCAATTTCTATAATCCACTACCCCATCTCCTTACATAGACAATCTTAAATTGCTTATTTCAGTGACAAAAATAACAATCACTGTTTTGAACTCTCATCAGCTCAGCAACTAGGAAAAGTAAAGATAAATTCTATCTCACCACAATTACAACTTAAATAAATCCCTCACACCTTTAACACTGAGTCTGCAAATGCCTAGAGAAAACAGAGCTGTACAAATATCTGCAGGAGCTAATCTAGCCTGACGAGATGCCGTAGGAGCAACAGCAGCAAGATACAGCTTGTCCCTCAGAGTGCATGAAGAATTCCCAAGGCAGATGTTAGATTATACTTCCTGTGTAAAATGAATCACATTTGCTGCCAAGAAAACATGGATTTCCACAATTACATTTTTCATACCCTGCAATTTCAAGTTGTAACTGGGGGTTATAATTGGCAGTACTGGGTCAGCTCTATCTCTGGTCTCCTTCTGTAGCAGCATTTATTTTAGCAGACCTGTACAATGGAGCATCAAGGAAACTAGCATGAAATGGAATTCACACGCTGAGATGAATCTTTACCAAATAAGCCTGACTTCAAGATTATTTTACATCTCTCCCTAATAGAAAGGTTTCTAAAAATAGAGAGGGCTCATTTCATTACAAGCATTATCACATTTACCTCTTGCGCCTAAGACAGCTCCTGTTGCACAGCCCCCTATGAAATAGTTCAAGGGATCGTCTGGTTCCTCCCGGATTTGGGCACTGAGGCAGGTAGTTAAGCCAAAAACAGCTCCTAGTGTAGCTGTAAACAAGAGGTAAAAAACCAAATCAACCCCCTCAAGGAAATGAGAATTACATACGTACAAAGCGTGTTTTTGAGACGCATGGTGCTGTACAACGGTTCCTCTGGGAGAAAAGAGGAAAATTAAGCAAGATCTGCTTTTGATTAGCCAGAGGCATCATCTCCTAGCCACTACGATGAGACTCAGCATCAGACAAGTCCCACCCGGTTCCTTCTGGTACCTCCTCCGCTCCAGCCGTGCAGCCACCTCTGTGCCGTGCAGGTCCTGCGCACGCAGGTCCAGCTCAGCCGTCCGCTGGATCCCCAGGAACCCTGCTGTGTGCCGGCACACGGGGCCGGTGCGTTCCAAAGGCTACGGACAAACGCCACCACATCCAGCGTGGTTATTAGCTCAGACTTAGTAAGAGCGCCTCCAGATGAGGTGATGGGGCAGCCCCCAAACAGCCGGGGGGTAAGAGAAGAGAGAAGCAGGTTTCTCTGTAGCACGTTCCCCCAGGGCGCAGCAGACAGCAGAGCGCTGTTTGGGCTCTGTGCTGAGTCCCTGTGAATCCAGCCCCACAGGGGTTCAAGGAGAGAAACTCAGACGGCTCTGCTCTCCTTAAGCTCAGTTTGTCCCAGCACTTTACTCCTCTGCCTGCCTGGGGCTTGCAATGATTTTTGGATAGTAGAAAAATGGACTGAGTTTGTAAATGATTCTTTTTGTAAACTGATTTAGTAAATTGATTTCATATATCAAATTAAGAAATTGCAAAGTAGCATTGTCTTGTCCACCGAATTACAAACCTCACCCCATCAGACCCTACATCTGTGTAACTGAGAAGTTTGGCAAATAGCTGTGTCAAGCAAATACACTAAAAGGTTTTCTTTGTTTGTAATACAGGTTCTTGATCACAAAATGCGAAACTGGCTACCAGGAACCACCTGCAGATTTCAATTCATCTTTCTTGGGAACAACAAAAATGTCCATGATAAAGATTTTCAATCGCTGTGGTAAACCACAAGCTCATGTTACAAACCTCTGCAGTTTTTCAGCAGAAAATGCAATTACACTGATCCTAAAATCAGCTGAAAAGAGCACTGAAGAAACAAAACCCACAGACCAAGGACTGCATTTCAGCTTCCCTGCTCTGGACCAAGGAGTCTGTAGGTAAAACACACGGTTTCAGACCACAAGTTCTGGCCACTTAACAGCGGATGGGATAAGCCCTTCCTCGGATGTGAGAACTGGTGAAAGGGTTCAATATGCTGGTTTAGGATTACGGGATTTATTGAAATCATAATTGGTTACGTTATCCAGTCCATTATCATGACCTCTTATGGCTCAACTTATTACGGGAGATTCCAGGTCCAGAGTCGAACAACTCAAAAATGCAGATCTGCACTGCTTGTGAGCCAGCTCCCAGGTCAGAGGTCAAGTGCATGGGGAGAGACAGAGTTGACACAAGCCATTAAATTGAGACTGAAAACCACGATGAGTTTGGTGAGAAGAAAACTGAGCACTTGCCAAGGGGCTTGGGGAGCTTCAACTTGCGGATCCGCACCTGCAGCTGGAATAGCCCCCTCAGCTCCCTGCTTCTCTCTTCAGCGACTGCTTTCTCTTGCAAAACACAGACAATTCAAGACAACTAAGTGGTTTCTTCTTGGCTATACAGCATGACGGGAAAAAAACACATTTATTTTCCTTTTGACATCAAAAACATTGCGGTAAGTTTGCTTCCACTATGCTTTTGTCCAGAAACTAGCTGGTTTGCAAATACTGAAAATACGTACTTTTTACTCTAGACTGCAAAAAAAGCATTACCTGAACTTTAACTAAAGACCCCGGGAGGCAGAGACTGCCTCAGCCGCATCTTCAGCCTGCGCTGACACGGCCGTTCTTCTGTCTCAAGGTTAATGCAGGAGGTCCCTTTGCCACCACCCGTATGATTACTGGTATTACGTTATCCAGCCGAAAATCTTATCCACGTGGGAATAGCTATTCTGTTCTGTTCTACTCCGCTTTGACGTACAAACCAGTAGCGCGTTAGAGGAAACACAACAAAAGGAAACACCAACTGTAAAGCTCTGTGCATCTTCCAAGCCCTTTCAGCGCTTCGGCTCTTGGCTTCCATCCTTAAAACCACCGCCGGCCTCCGCGGCGTGCGGAGGAGAACCGCCCAGCACCGAGCCCGCAGGCCAAGGCAGGGGCGGCGGCTGCCCCAGGAGGCCTCACCGGCGGCTGCCCGGGCCCCGGCAGCGCGGGGCGGCCCAGGGGACCGCCCGACTGGGAAGCGCCCGCCCGCGGGGCACCGCCACCGCCGGCCGGAGGGGCGGGAGGCCCCGGCCCTTACCCATGGTGACGCTGTCCGCGGCTGCCATCTGCAAGGCGGCCAGGGCCGAGTTGGGCTGCAGCAGCACAATGCGGTAGGCCGTCCCGATCAGGCCTGCAACACAGGACGGCGTCAGTCAGCGCAGCCCCGGCTGCCGGCGCCAGGGCTCCCGCCGCCAAGCCCGGGCCGGGCCGCCGTCGCCGGTCCCGCCGGTACCGCCCCGCAACCGCCGAGCCGCGCTTCGCCGCCGTCCCCCGACCCTCACCCGCGGCCCCCCCGACCCTCACCCGCGGCGGCGCCGACGCGGGTGGCGAGCCAGGTGCGGCGCGGGCAGTCCTCGCCCTCAGGGCCGTCCCAGTAGCCCGCCATGGCGCCGCAAGGGCAGGGGCGCGAGCACGGGCGAGCTCTCGCGAGAGGACGCCCCGGCCCCGCCCCGCCCCGCCCGCCATGTCGGCGCGGTGGCTCCCCGCCCTGCTCGCCGGCGGCGGCCCGGGGCCTGGCGGGGCCGGGGCCTGGCGGGGCCGGGGCCTCCTCCGGCCGGGAACAGGCCCCTGGCCCAGGCTGAATGAAGGCAGTTCTCCGGAACTGAGCCGGTGCTGAAGGCACCGTCGTTACCTCAGCACGGCTCCATCCCCGGGCCGGGAACCTCACCCTGGCATTGCCCGCTGTCCTGCCTCACAGAATCACTAAGGTTGGAAAAGACCTGTAAGATCATCAAGTCCAACCATCAACCCAACACCACCATGCCCATTAAACCATGTCCCACAGTGCCACGTGTACAGGTCTACACATTTTTTGAACACTGTGGCTGAGCAGATTCATGTACCTATCTAATTTTACCTTCTGTGTGCCCCATTAAGTTGCTGTGGTAAAGAGTATTACATAAATGCCCTGATCTGCTCAGAAATTAGGGCCTGGACGTACAAGCCACTGGGATGCAAAGAATGCAGCCCCACTCTCACTGATTTAGTAACAGTAAGAAGAGGACAATACACCATGGTCTATTCTTCTGCCTCCACTTGCAACCACACACTTCTGTTGAGACGATGCACTTAGTTCCTGAATTTGTGTCAATTCTTGTACTGAGGCTGAAGTCACTGAAACTGTGGCAAGTGAGTGCCTCCAGCTGGCAGGTGCTCAGAGGGACCCTTAGAAAGCCTTTAGACAAGTCGGCGTAGTTCATGTTTTCAGCTCCCACCCAATCCGTGGCTCTTACGTTGCTTCCAGATGGTGCAGCTCTGTGTCTAAACCTGAACAGCATACACCTTGGGGAGCTCTGAGCCTTTAATTCTTCAGCACACGCTGTTTGGTGGTGGTTAGGGGTTTTTTGCGGAGGGGCTATAGTTATAACTAAGTAGTACTTGGCTTGTTTTTTTACAAATTTTCAAGGACTCTATTCTACTTCATTGGCTGTGTCTGCATACTGCTATACTCCATAATTTCAGAAGGAAAAAAATGGAGATAAAGCTGTTTTGACAGACTTCGGCTACACCATAGTGTTGTCTATACCATATGCATTTCTTTTTCCAGTTGTTCTCCGTTTACTCATAAAAACATTCAACAACTCACTGGCATGGAGTATCCCTTTAAGCCAAGCTCTCCCAGTTCCCTTTTCCCCACCGCTGAAGTAACTCCAACAGCTGGATTGATGCTTTGCTCCAGCTTTCTGTCACCTGTCTACTTCTCTTTCTCCCTTATGTGAAAAGCTTATTGAACACTTGATTGTGCATTTCCCAGTTATGCTGCAGTCCACCACAGCACCCCATTTCTGGGAGGGGAAGCTCAAAGCAGCTGGAGTTGTACACTAGCTCCTCCACCCTCAGTTATCCCAAGAAAGAGCTGTTTGGTACCCGTGCTTAGCACAACGCTGCTGGATGCCAGACAGCAGCGTGGTCTAAGCCTTCCCAGCCATGTCAGCAGGGAGAGGAGAACAGGGCACAGCCGGGGAGCAGAGCACTGTGAGGAGCTGTGACGCAGCACCTGGCTTTGGCATACTGGAGAGTTGCTGGGGTGGCATGCACGGCAGGCAGGGCAGACAAGTCATCTTCATTCCAGAGCTGGCTCAAGTATCAGTTTTAGAATGGGTTGGTATGGGGTGTATTAGTGACAGAGGGAGTCTCAGTCTGGTCTCACCCTGTCCCTTTTATCCAGTAGTAGCAGCAGGGCCAGGGTACTGCTTCCTCTGCGCCCCAAAAAGGTGGCTGTTCTTACAAAATGCAAAACCAAATGCAACAATCAAGTACTCACAGGCAGTTTATCAAAGGAAGCAGTTTGTAGGGCAGCTTTATTCCTCCTGCCAAGTCCTTTCTAAGGCTGTGTGACTGTTATGGGCAGCAGGACTAGAAAACCACACGGTGCAATTGCTGTCTCCCCAGTGTAACCATATGGGAGTCATTAAGTTGCATAGGATAAGACTCTACAGCGTTCAGTAATGAATAGCGTTCTAGGCTTTGAGCAGCATTCTGTCCTGGGTGTGTATTACATGCAGTGGGTTCATACTGCTCCTTCCACAGACAAATGAGGTGGGACCGAGACTCTTCCTGACTTCTCTCATTTGCAGCAGGTACAAAGCCTGTAGCTGCAAGACACATCACCCGGTTTTGTGCAACTCTTAACTTGCCTTACCCATAGACTTCAGTTAACCTTAGGGACTGGCCCACTGCTGCTATAGTTTATTTTTCAGAAGCCTGTCCTCAGGCTTCCAAATGCTGTAGGACACTTTCTAGGCAATTAGTGCTCATTAGACAACTCTTACTGTAAGATGTAACTGTTACCTTACTATAAACAGGCAAGTTCCAGCAAAAGCAGCATATAATCTAGCTAAGTAACTTTACTCTTAAAACATCTAACTTAACTCCAAATATTTTATGATTAAGTGTAGACTATGACTACAAACCAGCTATTGGCTAATACAGAGAGTATTAGTTCCTTTAACTGTTAAATGGGGGGAGAGACTTGCCATCATACCACAAGCTGCAAATAACTCTGTTGCCTTCTACCTCTGAAACTTTTTTTTTTTTTAGAAATGAGGACAGAACCACCCACCAGCAAGTCATATCCAAAAGCATTTCCCCATCTTCCCCTCTTGGAAGCTTTTTGCATGGCCTTATTCTATAGACCTCCTATCTGCATCTAAACTCACATTCTGAACTCTCCAGAACAGGAATTTTATCTAGTCTGCAAAATGGACTACAATTAGTGAGCTACTTTCCCATGGTCAATATATAAAGCATTTCCCATGTGTACAATTAGTACAGACTGAGGGTTTGCACAGACTGCTCAGATAACTCACCAGCAGCACATGCCCTCCAGCCGGGCTCTTGACCGATACCTCCCGGTGTCTTGAACAGGAGGAAGACATCAAACACAACATTACTATCTTGCTTTTCCGAGGTATCATTAGAAGCTGCAGGTAAGCTACCAGAATTCCACCAGTGATGGCTCATTTAAAATACACCCCACATTCAATTCACAGATATCCTCAGAAAAGGCATTCACTGCCTTTCTGTTACTGGAGGGCAGCAACAGAATTACCAGCATTCTTGATGACAAATTCAGCTTTCACATCTTTAAGCCCTTGAAAGGGAGGCAGTCGAAAGGGAATTCTGAATACTATCTTTAAATGAGAGACTTTTATTTACAGAAACTACCTTTGAGCATTTCTTTGCAAGATACCTGTACCATAACCTAGGAGACAAGAATTAAGACTGACTTAGAGAGTCTAGTTTAGCAATTCTCTTAGCATCCCTGTTGCTCTGTGCTAGTCTTCACAGGGGGAAAAAACTACCCTGGAAAATTAAAATACCTTTGTAACATTCTGTCTGAATTTATCTGCTACCCACACAATGGACTCCAGAGTTCAGTTTAAGCAAGTCAGTGCACAGAAAGACCAAAGAACAAGGGGAGAAAAGCGCACAGTGAAAAGTCAGTTTAATGAAATCTTGCATGACAAATTATGGCAATTATCATCATTGGAATTCCTAAAACTAGAGAAGATTACGGGGAAACATGGTAAATTTTCAAATATGTAACATGTTTCTAGAAAGGAAATAAACCATTTTCTACACTCACTGGGAGAACAAGAGGCCGGTTGAACTGCAGAATGGGACGCATTAGGAACAGTCATTTTATGGCAGCAATACCTAAGCAATGGAATTGGTACCTCAGGGACTGGGAACAGGGGGGAGAGTCATTACAAAGTTGGAGGTTTTTTATTCCTGCAGGCTTCTAACAGTTTGGACATCTGCCCAGTCTGGCTTCAGTGGAGGACTGCTGAGGACTAGTTTATTTAGATCTTTCCCTGCCCTGTCTTCTCCGAAGTAGTGCATCATGCACTGGGAACTGGACTACAGAAAGATGTTGTAACTACACATTTTCTTACCTTAATGTTTGTATTTCCTGTGGGTGTAATCTTATTTTTAATTTTATGGATAAGATATTTACTTCTGGTTTTAGTAACACCACCATTCTTGCAACATTTTCCCCATCAGATGTGCTCAACTTTATTATGCTCTTCAGTATCCTTTTTTCCCTGGAAAATTTGAAAGGCTGCGCCCACATCAACCAGAACAAGACATACAGTAATTGCTAACACCACCCGCATGTTAACAACAGACCTAGGAGCAAAGATGCAGCAGGAGGGTGCTGCAAGGGGAAGACTGTTGTAAGAAGGCAAACCTGGTCATCAACCTCCCTTCTAACAGCCACTGCCCACCACAGGAAATACAACGCAGGGCTTGGGATGTTTTATTTCCTTGTTTTCTCATAAAAGCTTTAATTAGTTCCCACATACATTTTGAGTGTCTTACATAAATCTTTCAAAACACATGGGCATTAATCTGGTTTTACCTATCACTAGTTTACTAAGGCTAAGGAGTGAAATAAGAGTTTTGCTTTGGCCTAACTACATCTTGCTGGGCAGGGCCTGAACTCAATCTACGGCCAATTCTCTTAGTGGTTCACACTAGTATTTTCCTCTTCACTATAAACATATATGCAAAGATTCCAGCTGAAATAAAATTTGTGTCAGTGAATATTTGTACCAGTAAACAGTTGCCAGATTTTTTCAGAGTGCTGTAGGTGATTGTGTACCACCACTAAACCCCAAAGCAAGCATGCTTATTCCGTTTTTCTGAATCTTCACACATCACCAATTTCATTTTAGGTAAAGCACCTCAAAGTGAGACTCTGCATAGACTCGGTGGAGTTTGGGACCAGGAAATAACACCCATTTCTCCACAAGTAGGCCCTGCTGACCAAGATACCTCATTAATTCTCTTTATGCTGCCAACAAGCAGCTTTATGCTGCAAGGCTGCTTGAAAAGAGTAGTTTAAATCTGAGTATCTCAGTGTAAAAAGATTCAAGATCCAAAACGCAGATCATGTACTTGAAAATACACAAGTTCCCCAGACCTTGTGATGCAGAAACAATTGTGTGGGTGGGTATGAAGAAACATGCTATGCTTCTGTTAGTGAGCTGCATGAGAAGGGGTGCATCATTAGGTTATGCATGGTTAAAAAAACCCCGTAACTCTAAGGAGAAAAACCCCAAAATGGAAAAAGGCATGAGCAGACAATCCAGAGAAATCACAAATGCAGTGGCACAGCTAATCATTAGCCCTTTTTACTCCCCGGAAAGGTAATCCAAGATGTTCCTTCAATGAGCTATCAGGAAAAGCAAAGCACCTCCCCGCCCCAACAGCTCAAGTCTCCAACAACGGTTAACAACAGACAACAGGTAAAACCACGTTCTTGACTCCCAGTGAAGAAAAGTGTTTCATTAAAATAGAGGCAATAAGGACTGTTTTGCTATTTGAATAATTTCAAAGTTGCTGTTGTGCTACAACCTGGGTTTTCATTTTCAATTTCAATTCATGCCACATTAAATGCTTCTTCCCCTTTAATTTTCTTTTAAATGGTGCATTTCAGACTTCCTTAACCTACAGGAGAAAGAGCAAGCAAGTGAGAAATTATTTATCAGTAAACTATTTATAAAGAAAATAGAACAGTTTGGGGAATTTATAGGGAAAGTGCCCTGCTCACGGTTCTGAGTGACTACCAAATTCCAACTTTGCTGGACAAGAATATACCATATGTTTTAATAACAAAATAAAACTCAACTTTCACATGAAAAGCCCAAATGATTAGAAAACATCCAAAGCAAAAAGTGAGTTATGGTTACAGTAAGAGTACTTCAGAATTACACACAGGAAAACACATTCTTCCTTTTATTTTGGTGGAACAGAATACAATATCCTTCAGCCCAAACTATTCAAAGCTGGCAATATTACCTTTTTCTTCATGCTGCAAGACTTCAGGAAACAGAACAGGGACAGGAAGGGTTAGAAGTTAATTTTCTATTTAAGGCCGTTAATTCAGCAAGATATTTAAAGATGTACTCAACTTTAAGCGTGAATAGTTGCATTGAGTTCAGTAAGATTATTCACATGTAGTTAAGTCGGGCAAGTGCTTAAATGGCTTGTTGAATCAAGCCATTAAATGAGAGCTGCTTTATTATACAGATTTATTTTAATGGCTGACGGAGCTCATTACATGAGCCTATTTTATTCTTCCAAGGGCTAACAGCTGTTTCCTCATCAACTTTTCTGAAGTTGTAACCTGTATGCCTCCTATGCTTTACTGTAGCCACAGAAACATGTAATTTTCTAAGAAAAATTGTATGCAACATCTATTATATATAGTGGCTTAGCTCTCCCTTAAATAGTAACAGAAAAGAACAGTACAAAACAATAGTTCACTTTTTCAACACACAAGAGCATCTTATTGAAAAACTAAAATAAAAAAGTATCACCACAATATAAATCCCCAAATAATAATAATGAAATGGGAAGAAAGAAAAGGAGTTAGCAAAACATCCTGTGGACTTTAAAGTCTCTATTACCGCATTAAAAAAAGCTTTTCTGGTGAACCACAATGTTTTGTTTCTTTCTGTTTACAAACCCACTAGACAGGGAACAACGGTGTCCACAACCTACGTTGGGATTAAAAGGTAAAAACATAACCTGCCCCATCTGCAGTCCAAAAAGAGAATGAACCCAAAAGGGCAGTCAGTGAGCGTAGGAACTGGCGAGGACACGGTTTCCCTGCAGGTGGCAGAAACTCATAAGGGGGAGTAGGGGTTATGAAAGCAGAATTCGAGTTGGAACCGTGTTCTATCTCGGAGGCCTGCAAGACATGAACTACTGAAGAAACAGTCAAAAGGTCCCAATGAAAAGCTGTGACAAGCTGTAATGTGCCATTTCAATTACAAGGAAGAGGGGAAATGTTTGGGGTTGGTTTTTTTTTTTGGCTCATCAATATGATGAGCTTTCACGTCCCAAACCACATTCAGGTAGTTTCCAAGTCTGCTTTTTTTGTGTGGAATCTACTGATCCAGACCAAAAAACCAAACAAACAGAACAGGGATGCACAGTTCTTAAGTCCTGGAGCCTTCAACACTGCCTGAAATAATAGCTGGCCTGGGGTATCCAGAGATGCCTGCAAGATGGTGTTCATAGCAGCCTTGCAAGCAGATCGGCTCACATCTGCTATGTGCTGCCAACATTCTGCCCGTCACCTTCGTCATTAGGACCTGAAACAAACAAAGTAGTTCTTTGTCATAAGACATATCTTTTGTTTCTTGCCTTACAATAAGAGACCCTACCTGAGAAGCCTACAGAAGTCTCAGATTTAAATTTCCATGACAGATGAGAACTGTAGAGTTGCCCCTCCCCTGCCTTACGTCTTCCTTCTGCAGATTAATCTCTGCCCACTGCAGAATTTTACGTTATTGACTAATCTGGTTTGGGGATCCCAGTAGCATCCCAGAGCCTAAAAGCTCAGTTTCCATCCAGCCTCTTCAATCCACCCACTGCTTTTGTTCATATTCGTTCCTTTTTTTTCCCTGCAGTGAATCAGGATGGAGGGCTGGTCTCTGTCAAAGGTTGGATCTTCTAAGCCATTGGAAAGCAAAGCACAGATGACTCCCAAGTCAGGAATACAGAAGGAAGCTTTCCTCAAACTGAAGACTAGTGCTTTGCTTAAATTATGGTCTCCTCCCGTACAGTGAAATTAATTACACTCTTTCCATGCCTCTTTGTAAACCTCCTGCTTTCCAAATAGCACTCTACTCAAGGGTCAGGCTGGATCCTGCCTGCTGAAAATAGCCCAAGACAGTCATCTCGGGTTTTATGTGCAAGGCTTGGCCATGGTGAAGGCAAAAATGAAACTCACAACCACACCTTAAAAAAGCCTGTAAACAAACCTTAAACTAATTGAAGCACAGATAACCTCTGCTAAACTGCGACACGTAACTCTCATGGAAGCAGCACAAGGGCCTTTTTACCAGTTTGGAGAAGTAGCAAGAAACAGTTGCATTCAAAAAGGGAATTCATGCAACTAGTCTTATTCCACAAACACTTGTGAGAAGTAAAAGGCCAGAAGTACATCTGTAATATACAATTACAGAGAGGACAGACCGCCTTAAAGAACGACAGAGAAAAATGCATGGAAAACAGGAAACTGTTGTCTTTCTTGCTTACCACTTCCAACTGATCCTGAAGGTGCAATGACATCATCATCACTGTCTTCCTCATTTGATTGCGTTACCTCTGGCTCAGGTGCTACATTCTTGACTTCTTGCTCTTGTTCCACTCTACTCCGCAAGGCCAAGATCCGATGGTGTAATGCAGCATACAACTGCCCTGTATCTTTAGAGCTTGCCTACATTTTTTTAATATTCAGAAACAAGAAAAAGATGCAAGGAATTATAACCAAATAAAACACTGCTTACATAATACACACCAGTCATGACAATTTCCACAATCTACTTTTCAGTTTTCTCATATAAGGTTTTTCAAACTAGGTCAGAATGGGTTGTGGTATACACAGCAAGATGCTAGATATAGTAAACTCTGATGGTAAGAGTCTGCTCAGCACCAACTTTCTCTGGCTAACATAATTGGTACCAGCTGATTTTATATAACCTCCTTCACCCAGGAGTCACACAGCTTTCCTGACACCCCCCAAAAGCTTATGCTAAAAAGATCTTTTTAATTAAAAAGTTTGTCTTGCACAGATTTTTTCCAGGTTTGTCCATCACTCAACTTCATGTATCAGTGAATCGTAATCTAGTCACTTAATTGTTTCATAATGCACTGACATAAAATTTCAACATAAGGTATAAGAAAACTGAATGGACATGCAGTCAGGCAAGAGATGTTTCAAAGTTTTTTTACACTCTTTTATACTGGTCAGCTGTTTCAGAGAGAAGCATTTGTGACAACGTGTCCAAAAATATTTTTTTACTCTCAAAGGTTAATGGCAACTTCATGCCTTCAAGAGAATCAATTTTTAGGCCTACCAAACTAAGTATTTAATGGTCATTATTTAAAAGGGAACTCCCTTCTGAATACTATGAAACTTCATCTTCACTATATCAATGAAGTCCTCATACTACTATTACTGTTACCCCAAGTTAACTGTAAGGTAACAATCCCACTTTTCAGATTCTTTCATAAAAAAATTGTTTCCCTCCTCCCCATTTGTCACCTCTATATCTGCGAAATTCCCCTGCAATGAACTGTAGTGAAAAAGTTATTCCGTACAAGATACTTTTTATCAATACTAAAATTGATAGTGAATAACCTGATGACAGACTAACTCAAACCTGTCAAATCTAGGAAAATGCTGAGGAAGAGTTATCCATTAATTTCACTGCTTTTTCTTCATCAACGGATATTCAGTATCATTAAGTTTCACTCCAGATCCCAGTCCTACAAACCTGATGTCACCAGGGAAGCTGACCATTTGTTGCTGTTCTGTTTCTGATCCCTAAGAACACTTAATTCTTTAGTAACCCCTGTGTAGAATCAGTCTAAGTCAAAAGAATGCGTTCAGACCTCTCAAAAATCTGTAAGTGCTCTTAGCAGACATTAGGGAATGACCTTTCTTTCTTGCTGACTGTATCATAATCTCTCAAGTGTTTTAGTAATTCTAATTAGGATTGCTGTTTCCCCGTTTAGCAAACACAGAAATCACTTCCACTGTCCTGCTACTGCTTGGAATACTCTGTATTAAAAGAAAACCAAAGTTAAGATGTGTTACCTTTAACTACTAACACAATGTTCTTGACAGGTGTTTAGTGTTTCATTTCCAGTGAGCACCTATACATCCACCCACACTGCAGACAGACAATGACAGCTTTCTCATGCTACAAGTTCTGGTAGATCTTGTTTTGGTTAAGCTACTAATCTATGAAACATGTATTTCCCTTGATAACAGAAAATGATTAGCATTAATCTTACACTACAGTTACAGTCTTAACAGGCATAGAACAGATCCCATAACTCCATGGTCAATGCTTTGTACAATCTGGCTTCCTAGGGCAGACTTATGTGGAATTTCTTCACAACTAGTAAGGCTTTTCAGACAAGCAACATCTACCAAGACCCTTGTCTTTGGGGAGAAGGTAGTGGTAAGGAGGTAGGGTGCAAAGAAGAATGGGAATGTTACCTCAATTAGAATTTAGGCAAGCCCCAATTTTAGTGGGAAGGTTAAGATGTAAACAAAAAACAGTACTCACTGATATAAGAAAAACTTTAACTCCCTGGTCCTCTGTATCCATGGCAGTAATCCGGATACTCTTCTCACTGGCTTTATCGATCTGCATCTGAGCCCAGAGCTTGGTATTTAAGATTAACCTGAGACTCCCCTGAGTCCTCATCACTAAAGCCAACATAGAAGATCAGTTAGGTGGAAAAAGACACAACAGGAAGCTCAAAACAGTCCAGATGGCTTTTTATTGTGTGAATGTTTAAGTCTCTTTACAAAGAGTATCAAGGGAAAGCCCTTAAAACAGGAAGCCTGTCCCAACTATTAATCAGGAGAATGTAGGCTATTAAAGATTAACGGTCATGTCTAAAGATACTTAGTCCAAAGCCTTGTATGTTAATACATCAAAGTTCAGTGGTCAGATCTGAGCTGATAATCCAGGCTAATGCACATTCCTGCCAGTCTGAACAATCATGCACTATTCAAAGAGGCTTCCCCCCCAACAATCACCCTGTCCCAAAAAAGCAAAGAGCCCAGATCTGAAGATTAACATAAATTTCTAGTTAATTATTCTAGTTGCTAAATACAGCTTGCTTTTATGGGGGAGGGGGGGAAGTAGTCAGAACGTTTGCTACAATAGGGAGGTATGAAAAGATACTCTCTTTAGAAGAAATGGTCGTAAATTCAAGCAAGAGAAAAAGTCCAAAATGCTTTCTGAGTTGCTGTAGCTAAGACATAACCTAAAGTGGATGCTATTGTGTGTCATGGAAGCATCCTATGACTATCATCCAGTACCTCATTTCCCCTGGTTCCTCTTACCCAGCCGAGACTGTAATGTTCCATCATCTGTTGAGGCCATATCATTGAGTCTCAGAAGTCCTCGACCTCTTTCCACCCAAGACTGAGAGGTTTTATCAAATACAAACAGCTTGCACTGAATCTGTAACAGAAAATATCTCTATAGCGTAGTGGTTGATTGAAGTAATAACATATTTCATATTTAGTCACCTACAGCTAGTTAAAAAACCTCAGATCTCATACTGGAATTTTAAACTGTTTATAGCTGCAGAAACCAAAGTAGTTGTCCTCTCTTTTGCAATAAATTCCTCAAAATATGCTATCTGCTTTCATAAGGTTTTAGTAACAGAAGGTAGATATTCTTAAAGAATACCTGCGTTCAAGACCAAACAACAAGAACAATTTTCAGATAAGGTACAAACTTCCACAGAGGAAACTTATTGTGATAAGAGACTGGGTAAGAGTCATCTATAGTCTTAAATCAGTCAATTCTTTTAAAAGAAAGTCTTAGGTGCACTTTGCACCATTGAAGGTGCTATTTGTTGCTGGGAAGACCCAGCATGATGAAAGCAAAGCAAAACTCTTCAGGAAGAAAGGATGAACAAACAATGTTAGTTCATTATCAATTCAAAAAGCCTGACCCCCACAAAGTCATGAATAAACAAGAGGTATTTTTCCTGCCTTCCTGGTTCATCAGTTTGAAAGAGTACACCTTTTGTACTTTCTAATGGTAGGACTGTTCCTGCTTCCCATAAAAGCTCCCTTTTTCCTGCCCTGCTAAACATCTCTACTTTATATCCCCCTCTCTAATCCATCTTCATTGTCACTGCTGTGGTTTCATACTTCAAACCATCACCCCCCAAGTTCCCCACATATGTGCATGCACTAGATGGAGAATATATCTCCATTTTTCATTCCCTCCATTTCTCTCATTTTCTCCAACATAGAACACCCAGCTCTGCGTACTTCATTTCTGCAGCGTTAACATAGTTCTGTCTGTACAAGCCCCATTCAGAACTCCAGTACATTAAATTTCACAGGAAAAAAGAACAGAAGTTAGGTGAGAGGTCTGTTAAGTTACAAAATACTCATGCAAATCAGTCCTCTATTAAGTACACAACTGCTAAAAGTTGTCGTTTTCCCAAATTAAACACGACTTTCATCTCTTCAGTGGCTTGCTTGATTACATGAAGCATCCAGGAGTTTCTGAATTATACAGAAACAGAGAAATACCAGAACAACTATTTAAAAAACATTCCCGTCTGGTAAAAAGTAGTCCTAGGAGACAAGCATTATAGATTATTACTTTGTAGCATAATACAAGTGTAACTGATACACATTCATTACTGACACAGTGCATCTGTTTGGTGTCAGATTAGACCAGCATGTCTGTAAGAACAAAAAGCTATCCTTAAAAAATAATGCAGTTCAAGTGCTGAGAAACTTAAAAAAAGATCTAGAAAAAACCTATAATTGGAGGATGAAAAGAGAAGGAAAGAAGTATATATACACCAGTTAGTTTTTACACAAAAACCCTGCATGTTTTTCTTAAGGACATACTGAAATTAATAAGTAAATTTAAGTTAATGAATAATTGCAATGTTAAATAAATCACGATTAAAATTAGGAGTTTAAGTCATGACCGAATGTGCTTCTAAAACATCACTAATTCAATTAATGCCCTCAAGACAAATTCCTGAGTACTGTTTTCTGGTTTCTGCTATGCAAGAAACCAGATTGCTGGCATAATAATTCATTCCGAGTTTTAAACAAATCTTCAGTAATACAATAATTAAAGAACTTAAAAAATATTTAGTTCATTTAAATTTTCTTCAAGTAATTGTTTTGTAGGACATAGAAGCTTTTACGGGATGGATTCAGGAAAGCATGCTTAAGATTTGTCTGGATAACCCAAACACTAAAATTTATTCAGAAAGAGGAAATTAAGAAACAACAAAGTAGGAATCTGATAATAAATAATCAAAATTCACGTTTTAACACAAGAAAGTACATTAGAGATATAGAGGATGTTGTAGGGAATCAGGTGGTGTGCATTCACTGGACATCCACATGAATCCCCATAAACTCAAAGCTCCTCTACTTTATCCATTTCTTACCTGTAAGACATTACTTTCAGCTTCCTCCCCAGTAATCACTTCTACTTTCGCTAATAAACACTTCCTTGCTGTTGCTTTAGTATAGGCTGCTGCAGACTCTGCCAGTGATTCTGAAATATTATTAGCTAAACAACATTTTGAAAGTTTGAGAATGATAAGCATGTAATTTTTATAAAGGTCTCACACAAGTACACCAGAATTTGGAGGAATAAAGTACAGAAGACAGACATTAACAGAACATTAGAAAGAAGATTGAAATTTAAAGCAGAAGTTAAAGCTTGTCTTTTAAGACTTGTTTTAAAAGCACAAGAAAACACAAGGGACAGAAGAGGTAAGTTACTGAAAAATTTTGTCCCCGCATACAGTATTTCAAAACCTTTGCTAATACATGGACACCTACGTATCTGTAGATGTTCCAACAGAACTGATACTGCTACCAGCTATACAGTTGTGCCTACACATCTACAGCACTGTTCATCAGGCCACGTGTAGATGTGGCACTGCGGAACATGGTTTAGTGGGCATGGTGGTGTTTGGTTGATGGTTGGCCTTGATGATCTTACAGGTCTTTTCCAACCTTAGTGATTCTGTGATCTTCCCCTTCTACTTTGGCTTGCAAGCAGTTTGCTGGAGAAAACCCGTGCTCCCAAAATGTCCAGAAAATCCTGCCAATCTGAAGAGTCACAGAAGTCTAGAATCCAGCAAACCATTCTTGGTTCAAGCAACACATTTGGTGCACCCACACAACACAATATACATTTGACTCAGCCATTCAGTCACTGGAAGTGTAATAGAATTGTTAAAAAACAGTTTGCCACATTTCTTCTACACTCTGTAGGTCCAAGTACCTGTTCTATTAATTCCCTCTACTTTCATTCTGCTGAAGATACTCCCAATACCACAGAACGACCATGAAAAAGACAGTGTAACCTGTACGTGTTTAATTTTAAAGACAAAAGGGCAAGAGAATCTGTAGCATCCAGCACGTCACCTCCCAACCCAAGCCTGTATCTTCGCTTACAGCAGACAGTAAAGGCAACATAAAAAAAGTTATGTTTTTATAAAGTAACAGGACATTGAAAAATGCAATCATATAAACAAGGATTAACTACCATTCCTAAAATAATATTTTGTTTTTCACCTTTCTCTGGTGTGGCTTCCTGAGAAGATGATTCAGACCCAGACTCTGTAGCAGCATTCTCCTTACTACTCTCTGTACTACCTTCATTTGATTTTGGTGGACTCTATCGTAAAAAGAAGAGGAGGTAAACAGAAAAGAGGAAGCATACACTAATTTTGCAGAACAAGACTAGTGATCAATTACTGAGGGAAGCCCTCATGTTTATAAACCATACAGCAAAAGAAGAATCCCACAGATGACACGCTTTCACAGTAAGTGCTATCCTACTACCCTGGCCAAGGAACTGAATGGAGCATGACCTTAAAAGCAGTTCAAATTATTTTCCCCTGAACTGAAACCAAATTTCAACCCTTATTTTGAAGTTATGTTCAACAAAGCAAACGAATTTCAGCTACAGTTCAACTCAAGGCATACTTGACTGAACTTCCTGCTTAGTGGTTAGACAGGTATGAACGCACAGCATTAATCGTTTCCCTTTTGTACCAGCAGAGCAATAAAACCAGTAGGAAACAGTGAGGCGCTAGAAGTTACACCTTACACAATAAACACAGAATTTCCTCAATCGTACCTCAGTACTGAGGCAGCTGCCTTACTGCTGGACTTGAAATCCCATCACTGGGGGAGTCACGTAACTGACCTTTTCTCAACATGGAGGAGAGCGAACATAAAACACCCTCAAATACTTATATTGAAGAAGCCATTTAAAGAAGCAAGCTGTGCCATAAAGTGCTTGGACTTGAGAACCACATGCACTACAGAGAAGGCACTCAATCCCCTTATACTGGTAGAGCTTGGCAGGGAAATCCTGGAGAGCACTGCTGTTGCAGACAATAGGTCGTAATGAAACCCCCACACTGCACTCAAAATAAGTTACCTACAAGGGAAAACACTGAAAGAAAACCATGCTCCAGTGACAAGCATGATAAAAGGTTCTCAAAATTCCTGAGTGAGATTCCGTAATGCAAACTACTCAAAATTACAACATTTCAGACACAGTGAATACTCACTAGGACTCGCTCACTCATGTTCTGTCCAAAAACAAACTTGTTGCTAGGTGCATCTGCAGTGCTTGTAGAGTTCTCTACACTGAAAAAAGAAAAAACCAAACCAAAACAGGTTTTGTAAGTCAGAAAAATATCTGCTTATCTTCTACTGATAAAATCCCTCGAAAAGTGAGCAACTGACACTGGCTTTAAAAATTAAGCACTGGTTGAAACAGAAATATAAGCAAAAATTAATTCAACTTAGTAACATAAGAGTACATACTGGTTTTACAGAATGAGAATTCTCTCAGAATAATGCCAAATGATTTTGTCACTGTAAATATCTTCCCTTTATATATCTAATTACCTATTAAGCAATGCTGAATGCTAAGTGAGGGCTTACTGTTTGATCATATAACATACTCTTTTTAAACAGTATTCTACATGCACAAACTTGAACCACTACACATTTTTAGGTCAATTTTCTCAGAAAGGGAAAGAATTGAAACAAAAACACTTGCAATGTCATAACTGAAGCAAAGGTAGCGGGGATAAGTGATGCCTTTTATTAGACTACCTGCAATGCTACAGCCTCCCCAAGAAGTTTCACGATCAAATCTCAGCCCTCACACCTTCCTTACAGAATAAGCATCCTCCTGTGTGGCATTTTTATTAACAGATTTAAATCCCATTTAGGAAGAACAATAGTTTTACCATTTTACAGACTCAAAACCAAGTTTCTGGCAACTGACCTACCACGAATAAATTCTGCCAAAGTGAAGACTCAGTTGAAATATGGCAGTAGATGTCATACGGGTTGAAAGATATAAACAAATTTTCCAGTATTTGAAGCCCACATATTAGAAGTTATTGTCTGCCAAATCTGATAAAAATAATCTGACAGTGCCTCTGGAAAAGCATCAACCTGGCATCCACAGTCAGTCCGTGGTGTTCTCTACCTCTCCAGTGCACCATCTGAAAACCTTAATGTGAAAAGGGGTTAAGACTGCACAACTGCCTAGTGCCTACTTTGTGGTGAAGGCCATGCAGGTGAAAAACAATGTCTTAAAAAATGCAGAAAATAAGGACAAGGCAAGCACACATTGGTGCTTTTCCTACAATTATTTCATAGCCTCAAACAATCTGCAGTTCAGGCTCCTCCAGGAGCAGAGATGTTGCTCTACTCTATAGCTCTCAGTGGGATTTTCCCCACATGCTTTTCCAGTTGTTACTTGAATTCACAGCTCTGTGTACTAAGAAATTCTCTTCTGTTTTCTACTCTTTCTGTAAGACTACTTGATTTTTTTTTGACCACTACTGAGCTAACATTTTCGTAGAGCAGTACTGACATCTTAGCCTTAAGTGAAGGCTGTCAGTTCAGAGTTCATCACTGTATACATAGAATTAGCACAGTTTTCTCCTGGCTGCCTCACTTTACATACACCTACAGCAAATTTCTTCTGATGCTATTGCCTAATCAATTTCTTTCAAAGACCTCCCACAGTTCGGTTCCTGCTTATTCATACACGGCCTTTATATTGCTCTGAAAAGCTTATGATCATTACAAATAACTTTTTTTTAAACTATTCTTCCCTTTATCCATATCATATGTATGTATCGAACAACACAAATACAGCACAGATCTCTACAGAATTTTACTGATAGCTCCAATTTATTCCATCACTGTTTCTTTCTAATCATTCATGAGAAGACTTCTCTCATCTTATGCTTGTTAGTTTTCTAAAGAGGCTTTGGTGAGGAACTGGTCAAGTAAATGCTGTCAAATGCATCTCCCTTGACCAGATGATTGAGGATCGCCTCAGATCTGAAGTTTGCCACCTCATTCTTCAGAAGCCTGAGTTCCCATTAACCCAGTATAAGCTCTGCATCCAATAAAGAGCAGAATCACAAGTAATTTTGAACACAGAAATAACAAAAACTGTCCTATAGGTTTCCCTGTAGTCTCACCTGGAACTGATGTACTGTAGAAAATAATTTGTTGCAGAAGGTACGTCTGATGTAGGAAGGCCAGCATTCTGCACATCGGCTGTTTCATCACTTTCATCTCCTAGCTATAAAAAGAACAAGTATATATTGACAGTTTTAACCACTGACCACAACATTTTCAGGTCATTCTTTCCCAAGACAAAGTCCCTTCCACAAACACTTTCTATAGTAAAATGATACAAGCCTACGTCCCAGTATTACACTTTCTTTTGTTATGCTAGGAAACCTGTGCAAACCTGTCTTCAACAAGAGGTACTAACAATCTAACTCAATTACTCCATGCACAGGTTTGAACCCAGGCTGCCCTCTTTCTTTTCTCACCTTTTCTGTGAAATCTTGGTTGCAAGGGAGCATCTTAGGAACACATTTCAACTTAATTCTGACCCAAAAGGTAAGAGAAAACATTACATCACACTAAGCTTTAAGTGTTACCTACAATTGCAGTAGATGTGTTTATTTTTGAAAAAGCTTCTTATGCTACTAAACAGTAATATTAATTTACTAAATGTCTGGAAGACCAGTCTTACTAAACAGCCAATCAACTGTGTTCACAGCTTCTAATTTTGCATATATACATGGAGGTTTTAACCCTGTTATATAGTGGCTTCAACGTACTTCATAAACAGTGTGTAATGCTCATGCCAACAAACAATCTGTTCCACTGCTTCTTATCCTCACTTAAATACATCAACTCTTAGTCAGGGTAACAAACACGTGTTTACCTTAACTCTATCTCTTAAGTTTTGCCCAAATACAAATGCTTGCTGTGCATTTAGTTCTGCCTTCTCACAGCTGTCATCGTCTGAAGTATTGTTGGACTCTTTCTTCTGACATTCTCCTGCCTAAAGAAAAGAAATTGAAAACTTTAGCCTAGGTAATTGAGTTTATTTAAACAAAAAACCCACACCTTATGACATGGTGAGTCACACAGTCATTTACAATGACAAGCCAATAATATCTCCAGAGCTACAAGGCAAATTTTACATTTAAAAAAAAAATCCTCTGTTGTTGTTTAGAGCATCTTAACGAATCACAGAATAGTTAAGGTTCAAGGAGATCTCTAACAAACATTTGGTCTAAACTGTGCTCAAAGCAGCATCAACTTCAACATTATGCTAGGCTACCTTAGGCCTTGTACAGTCAAGTCTCAAAAAATCCAAGGATGGCAGTTTTACACTTTGACAGCCTGGTTCAATGTTCAACTGCACCGAATATGATAGTTCTGTCCTAATACCAAACTGGAATCCCCCTTCCCCACACCTGCAGCTTCTCATCTGTTTAGTAGGCACTTCCAAGTCTCATTCCATCTTGTTACAGCCCACCACTACATAGTTGAGGAGAACAATTCAACTCCCTCTCCCCTAGTCCAAGCAGAACACAGCTTTTTCACTCTCTCAAACATCATGTGCTCCAGGCACTAGTCACCTTGGTGATTTGTAAGTGTCTTCCATGTACTGGCAAGCCCCAAACTATACACGACACTCCTGATGCCACCCACCAGTGGCAAGTAAAGGAGAATAATCACTTTTCTGAACCTAATGGCTGCAGTCTTAGTAAAGCAGCCCAGTACGTTATCTTAATCAATAAAAGGATGCACTGCTCTTTCGTGTTCAACTTCATCAATGTTGCACAGGACCTCAAGGTTCCTGAACCTTTTGTTATGCTAAGGACCCTCTATCTGTACCTCAGCAGCCCGCTTTCCATTAGCAGCTCTGTAACCTTTCACTGCAGCTGCCATGGCAGTGTTTTCCAGAGCACCTGTGACAGTATTTCCTCCTATTATTCTCATACTATAGCTCTCATCCCATTATACTCAGGGCCTTGCACCTGCAAACCCCTACAGTGGTGTTGGGAAGCAATTGCAACCAGCATGGGAATTACCCCCTCCCTCTTCTCTCCTAATTTCCTACCCTGTACCTTTTGATTTACATTAGAAGACCCAAGAATATGCATGCACAAAGCCTAACAACTGATCACCATACAGCAGCTGCCCCCCCATCAAAGCATGCACCCATCAGCATTAACAGCATCATAAGCAGGAAAAACACCACTAGAAAGTTTGAGCCTATCCTGATTAAAACTATATAGTTACTATAGGAAGAGCATTATGGGGTATGACCTGCTCCATTGAAGAGGATGCCCAGGGGGAAGATGCCTGTCTGGGGAACCCCTGTCACTTGTCGTCTTGGCTGGCCCATGGGAAGTCTTCCCTTTTCTTTCCCCTTTTCCTCTCCCCTCCTCCAAAGTAATAATAGTCACCCTTAGAAGTAATACTATCAGCTATAGACCCTGCTAATAAATTCTGTACAGGAGAACTTGTCTCAACATCCTTCATGCAACACCAGGATCTCCAAGCACTTGAGTGCATAGCTGCTTTCTAGCCAGTCACTCTCCAGTCCTTGTGACAGATGGGTTATCTCACCCCAGATACAGGACTTTGCATGTATTGACCGTCAGTTGGTTTCTCTTGGCTCATTTTTCCAGTCTGCTGAGGTCCCTCTGAACAGCCCTGCTTTCCGACATATTGACCATTTTCCCCTTCCCTCAGTTTACTGGCATCCGTGAACTTAACAAGATTCACTCCACCTTGCCAGGTTGTTCACAGAAACATTAAGTAGTACTGACCTCAATATTGGTCCTAAAGGAATGCCTCTGGTAACTGGATGCCCATCAGACTTTGAACCACTGACTGCTACCCTTGAAGCTCACTGGTTCAGCCAATTTTCCACCCACTTTAAATTCCCCCCAACCAGTACATCTCTCTCCAATTTGGCTATGACAATGACACTGGAGACCATCCATGCCGAAGACCTTGCTAAAGTCAAAACCAACAAGTATTCCTCTCTGCACAGTCAACCATCTCAGAGGGGTGGGGGAAAAATCCAGTGGGACACCATGTTTTATCCATGCGGGTTGTTTTCAACCACTTTAGCGTGCTTCAAATCCTAGGACTTCTCCACCAGGAAGACAGAGGAAGGAGCTGAGCAGCTTCTTTCCTGGATCCTCTTTCTTACCCTCCTTGAAAATGTGTGCCATATTCTCTTCTTCCCAAGTAACAGGGACCTCCCATAGTACCACATCATCTTGATGATAGGCAGTGGCCTCACAGTAACACCAGCCAGCTCCCTCAGCACCCATGGATGCATCCTGTCTGGTCCCATGGACTTGTACATATCTAACTGTATTAGGTGGTCCTTAAACGTATTTATGGTAATGAGTCACTCCCCCAAACTTCCCCTAGGAAAAGGGACCTGGTAGACCTGACAGCAGAACTCTCCAGTAAAAATCAAGGCAAAGGCATTTTTTCACATCCTTCATCGCTAGGTTCCCTCCAACATCTGGCAGCAGGCCTACATTTTTCTTTCATCTTGCTTTTGCTGCTAATGCACCAGTAAAACCCTTCTTGCAGCCCTTTCATCCCCCATCATTTTCAACTCCAGCTAAGCTTTGGCTTTCCCAGTTCTCTCCCCACATATCCAGACAATCCTTTTGCATACCTCTTGGGTACCTTGACTTCTTTCCCAACTTAACGTACACTCCCTTTCTGGATTTAAGGTGCTCCCAGTTCATCCACGCTGGCCTCCTGCCACAGCTGCACAATTTCCTGCACATTGGGATAAACTACTCATTCTCTGAGGTAGTTGTCCATAGAGGTAACAAGCTCTCCTGAGCCCTTCTGTCCTTCAGGATCCTACCGACAAGCTTGATGAACAAGCTGAAGTATTCTCTCCTGAAATTTGGGACTTTATTCTGCTACTTATCTTCCCCACTTCACTCAAGATCTCAAGCTCCATCTCGTAGCTGCTCCAATCACAGCTATTCTCAGCCTTTGTATTTCTAAGCAGTTCTTTGCTGTGAATACCAGGTCCAGCTGAGTATCTCCCTGGTCAATTTACCCAGCACCTGCATCAAAAAACCTGTCTTCCACTTATTCCTAAAATCTCCAGGAGTATTTCTACCAGGACATGTTGCCACTTTATCAGGAGCCAAAGTACTTTAAGTTCCCCTTTAGAACCAAGGTTTGCAATTGTGAAGCTTCTAGTTCTCCAGCAGCTTTAGCTACTTTCTCCTCTCGATCAGTCCAACTCTAGTGAAGGTTCACCTTAATCTCCCCCTTGTTGGCTTCCCCTCTGATCTTAACCTATAAAGCCTTGACCAACTCAGCACCTTTCCCAAACCAAAGCCTCTGCATTCAAGCAGCTGCTTTGAGTGTAGCAGAACCCACCCCCTTCTTGTCTTTCTTGCTTTACTTCCTAAAAAGTCCATATGTACCCAATGCAGTATTCCAGTTGTCCAAGCGAACCTCCTGTAACCATGATTCCAGTGAGGTTACAGAACTGCCACTGCACATAGATCTCCAATTCACAGATTCAAAGAATGGTTTGGATCAGAAGGGACCTTAAAGATCACCTAGTTCCAACCCCCCTGCCATGGGCAGGGATACCTTCTGCTAGACCAGGTTGCTCAAAGCCCCATCCAAATTCCTCCTGTTCGTTTCTCATGCAGGGTGCTGTTGTCTACAGGTGCTTCAGATGAGCTGCCAGCCATGGCACTTTCCGCACGTATTGCACAGGGGAGAGAAAGCAGTGGGAAAACAACACTGGATTGGGTCCAAAGGAGTTTTGCAAATCCCATTTTATGGTTAAGTGACATAACCTTTGCATAATCTAGCTGTATCATCTGCCTTCAGATTCTAATTCTGGCATTTCAAAGACATCCTTTTTCTGCTGGTAGCCAGAAATGGGCCAGTGTTGCCTGCTGGGAGTAGTCCTCCACCACTGAATGGTGCAGACAGGTTAAAGGAGCATTCTGTTGAACAGAAGGAAAAATCATTAGCCTAGGATCTCCTCAACAGGTCCTCCTCCTTCTGGATAAGGATCAGTATCTCCCTGCTGCCAAAAAGGCCAAGGGCTGCACAGTAGGCTTGAACAGCTACCTATCAAGCTTCCCTGCCCATCTGATGACTTTCAGCCACCGGACTCCCCCACCAGCAAGGGAGCTTGAATAGAAGGCTGTAGCTTGTACCCATCTAAGGGCCATGTTGCTTAGGGCTCCTGCAGTTTCCTGGGGATTTTCAAGACAGAGACAAGGCCTAGCCTAAATAGGTACAGGTCACCACAGAGATGCTCAGAGCAGGACAACCACCAGATAGAGAGCATTCCCACTCTGCTACTTTGTATAAGCACAGAGACCTCAAAGAAAAATCTTTTCTGCCAGTGAAATAAGACCATGACTCACATCTGTTCTAAAAAGGGCAGACCAGGCTCATACATACCTGCAAAATACCACATACTCGCCCTCACAAGGCAGCTCTCTCTGTGGTACATCAAACCTATGCCACATACCTGCACATACAATTACTAATATGAAACTTAATTCCAGAAGTAACCATTCATTCCCATCAAGCAATCTAATATCCCGCAGAGAGACTCCAGCATTTAACACAACTACTGTATGAATTCCAGTTGCTTATAGCTGTGCTCGAAAGCTTCAGGCAGATGATCCATCTTGACTACAAATGCTAAGACAATGAAGAATATCCCACCACACTCCTTGGTAAAATTGCAAATGGTCAGTTATGAAGCTTTATACCATTCAGTATTCAGCTCTCAGCAATCCTTAACATCTAGATTTAAGAGCTTTCTTCTATCAGAAAACTTCCTCCCAGGTCAGTATTTCTGGACTTTGATTAAAAGAAGTCAAAAGGACTTTTGGATGTTAAAAATGTAGAGGGTCTCCCTAATGACAAACACAGATGTAACAAGCATGTCCCACAAAGACTTCATATTGATCCATACAATGAATTTACTTATTACTACTTAATTATGGCAGTAGTCTTTCACTAAACCTTAAAAAGCCATTCACACTTGAAGCCTTTCTGCTTAGATATTCAGATTTCAAAATTGAGACTTGAATTTCAAGTAAACCATTGCACACTCTTGCATTGTTAACAATACTACTTCTATGCTCAACGTGGCATCAAAAAGCAACCCACTGTCTAATGAAGCTACCAAAACCCACCACCACTAAAAAACCACTCAAAACCTCCACACCCTCGAAATCCCCAAACATCCTCCTCATGCTGTCAGTCAACATATCTTAAGATGCCAACAGTTAGCTCTATTGAGCTAAGGAAAGGACTGGGCACACTTTGCACAGAACAGGGAAGGGACTATTTCATTACTTTCCTTTCAAGACACCAAATAAACAACTTTTGATGCACTTAGATGTCTTTTCCTCTAGCTGAAGCTTTTCAGCCCCTCATTACCTGCACCCTCCCTCCACCATTTCCTGTAGGGAGTTTATTTGCTGCCTCTGGGTTTTTACCCACTATCAGCTCCTGTCTCTAAGCTTCTTTACGTGTTACTCATTCGGTTCAGTTGCCTGGATGCTTTCCATCCTCACATTTCCCAACACCATTCCACATTCAACTGTTAGAAACCAAGACAACACCAGTAAAGCCATCATCCATGGGCAGGGGATTGCTTTTTGGTAGGCAGTCTGAGAAGGAAGCCCGAACGCATGCAACATAAACCGCTCAGTTCACCCAGCTCAAAACCAAAGCCTTTTCAGACAGGAATAGGAATTCAGTAAATGTTTCTTAGTCTCTGGCCTGACAGGAGCACCAGTCAGACCTGGCAACAGCCACTAGAGGAGACAGCTTTCCCCCCAGTATAGAAAACAATTCCCTACTCTCCCAACCCACTCCCTGCACACAGAGCGAGAGAGGAACCTGCAGCAGGAAGTTGTATTTCTTCATGCAATCTGATCAGATGGAAAAAGTGGTATTGTGCCTATCAGTCCACTAACCAAGACCCACAAAGTAGAGGAATCCAATGCCTGTGGTAGGAATGGCATCACAAGCAGCAGTAAGATTTTACAGCAAGATTAGAAATAAAGCTAGAGGGACTGAAAGGAACCAGTGAGAGTAGAAGCAGAACTGAGCAATTTTTTTATATTTTGTGAGGGAAAATAGTATGAAAATCCATCCTAAACTGTGGATTCAGTAAATCTTTGTTACAGTTCTTGAGTTGGTAAAGATAAACATGGCATACTATTAGAACAGTATAAAATCTACTACCACACCTAAAGTGTACTACCATAG
Source organism: Gavia stellata (assembly GCF_030936135.1). Taxonomy (NCBI): domain Eukaryota; kingdom Metazoa; phylum Chordata; class Aves; order Gaviiformes; family Gaviidae; genus Gavia; species Gavia stellata. Next base: position 6,176,879 of record NC_082625.1, read on the forward strand.
TATGGATAGATAAGGTGGCTATCACCAATGAAACTGCGCTCACATTGCTAAACAAATAGACTCTGTTCAGAGAATACTATTTTCAAGTCTGTCACCATGAGTGTCCTTCCAATCCTTCTCCAACTCACCTTGTCTTCAGAGTCAGAACTTTTCAGTGTTGCATTACTTAGCGATTCTGATGTGGCTGCAGAATCCGGTGGGATATTTACACCGTTGGTGCCGCTGCTGAGAACTGCAATGAGGAATGAGAAAGCGACATAAATTCTCTAGATATTTAGATTGTCCTAAAAGTAGTTAAGTTTTCTATAGCAAATCGCATGCTGTTTTCTTGTTTAAGCCCATGAAACATTGGAATATAAACTACAGAGTTCCTACAGTATTTTGCAAGAGACGTGAAGACCACGATTCAGCAATTCTTAGCAGAATTAAAATTCCAAATGCAGAAAGCCAAGTCAGCAAAAAGTCACTGATCTATACAAACGCTGCAGGGACTTCAACCCATACAACTTCGAGCAACCACCCTGCTCCAGTCTAATACTGTTCACAGCTAGCAGGGCTCCTCTTTGCACTGATCTAGCTACTTACATACTGACTCCCACTGACAATTTGTACCCCAATATTAAGTCCCCTGTAGAGTCCAATCTGTGCCAACAGGCACACCAGGAAATCAAGCTAGAAATGTTTGGTTCTATGCCAGATTCAGCACTGACTGAAGTTACTGCCATTTCAGTTCAACTGAACTTCCAAATAACAAAAGGCAGGAGACTGGGGAAACACAGGAGTTTAGGAGACATGGACACCTTGAACAGTTTTTTTTTTTTACTTTAACTTCCAGTTTTCAATCATGCCTATTTCTATTAGCTATATCAAATTCCATAACAATACAATAAGCACAATATACATGACCAAACTAAGAATTAAAAGTGTATCTCAATGTCCCAACTCCAAAATGGTCCCCAAGCCTAGAGACACCTCCTAGTGATTGAGGCATTCTACATCACTGTGCAGCCAGCTGAAGTCTACCACTACTGTTCAATTGATCAGCTGTAACTTATTACACCATAGTCAATGCTGTCACTCTTAAAAGTCTTTTTATTCCAAAAACCAAGCACAGACTACAAAGTTAAAGGTCCAGCAATGTCAGACAGTCATCCTATAGAAAAACTGTGGGTTCAACTGTGTTATCCCTTACGTAACACAGACACACTTAACATTTAAGATGTTTCTTTTCTGAAAGGAGAAACCTAGCAAAACAAAGGGAGATGCTGAGTAAAAACAAACCGCTACACTAAACAGATTTTGTATTTTTGTTCTCCCTCTGAGGTATTCTAGAAAGCAAAAGCATTATTTACCCATCTGCGAGAAAGCTTTTGGCTGTGGTGCCTGCAACACTGCTGGACGTAGCACACTTCGCTGCTGTTCCTTCGGTTTCTGGCTAGGGAGACCTGCAAGTACAAAGTTTTTTCAAGAGCTGTAAAGTTTTAAAGTAGAAAAATTCAACTTCATCTAATCTTCTCCGTACCTGCTTCCAACAGAACATACAATGGAAAGCCAGACATTTAAAAAGCTTCCACCCCCTTCTTTCCCATCTCTCACTCAGCCTCCAAATAGAATTAGTCCCAAATAAAGACGACAACTTCCTAGCCTTCAAAGACACTTTAAAATATATTCTCTACATTATCCAGGAAGGCACAGAAGGAGAGTTTATGACAATGACTCAGAAATAAAAGTCAAAATGTGAGAGAAATGAATAGTACACAAGCAATCCTATTTATTCACTGACACATTATTCAACTACGCATTTCAAGTCTTTTCTCCTTCCAAGGAAGTAATTTCCAGAAACTGGTAAACGATTTTTTTTTCATTCTTCATACAATCAAATGTATTGGTAGTGCAATAATCTTACATGTTGTTTCATTTAACAACCTTTTGGCTTTTTGAATTAACCTGGCCTCTGGTTTGCTATAGTAAGATAAAGAAAAACCTTGTTACTTTTTAAAATTTACTACTCTTCCTGCAAATGAAATAAAGTTTCCACATATATATAACAAATAACAACTTCCATTACCAAAATAGTTTTGGGTTTTTTCCTTAAACTCCTAAGGAGCTGTAATAGTAATGTCTTTCCCATATTGGCTAGGTCTACATCAGCAAACAGGAAACTCCGTAAGAGCCAAATTGTACAGAACAGGTAGGATCAAGGACCCCGACATCCATGCTATCGTCAAAAACCAGGGAGAGGAAGAAGTGAAGAATGAACAACACTTCAGACTTTGCGCTAGTCTGGTCCCAGACTGAGTGCCCATTAATGGCTGGAACTTGCTCAGTGCACTCCTGAAGCATCCCCCTTTTGTTCCAGTCTGCTACCAAAGGAATTGAGTTCATGGAGTCCAGGACTACTCTAAGAATTGAATCAAAGCATGCTAAGCAGAGACAACTGGGAGATACGCTTCAGAAACACATGACTGATCCAAGCCAAAATTTGGATGTGTCTATGCACATTACACAGTGGATATGGGCATAACCACTCTGGAGAATACAAGATTTTTTTCTGCATAAACACAGGTATCGCCGCCTTCCAGTTACAATAGCAGTTCGAAGAAACTCCTAAATAAATAAAATGCTTGAACTGGTTTCTTTGTACTGCTGCAGAAAACACTGAACTCACCTGCACTAGGTGCCTGACCATGGATCAGTATTGGCGGCTTCAGCCGGAATCCACTGCTCTTTTCCTCTAAAAGCAAATACAAGGACACAGCTGTAACATACTATATACCTTCGGTCAGTCATAAAATTCCTCATGCTTTCCCCACTGTAACAACCCACAAGTTTTATAAATATCCAAAGGCATAAGGATATTTCCAAAGAACAAATTCCCTTCTTCCAAAAGAAGTCTGAGTTTTCAGCAATCATCACACCAAATACACATCACAAAGACAGAAACACAAGCTGTTGCAAGAGAAAAATTCAAAATTGTTTTTCAGGAGAAACATGAAACAGACCATTTTCACAAGAGAAATGGAGCTCCTTCTGTGAAGAACTTTAATAGAGGTACTTAATAGAGGTTTTAAGTGAGAATCAAACTAAAGAAAGGACAATCAAAAGTATGACTGAACATTACAGCTGCTAACAAGCACCCCCTGCTAATTAACATAAATTAAGTTAAACTTCATTGCTTTAATATTAGCTTCTTGTAATTCCATTAGCTGTTACCTTATGCTTTTATAGTATGAAGGTAAAAAATTCCTTTGCTTGTACTCACTACAGCTAAGGTTTTTATCTAAATACCAAAATCTCAAAAAAAAAATTCATAAATCCACAGCTATTATAAAATGAGTTCCTAAGAACTTACAAGGTATAAAGTGTTCCTTTTTAGGGGCATAACAGCTGTGCTCAGAATGAGACAACTCTGCACCTTACCATCTTACCGTACTTCATTATTCTCATGCCATTTAAGCTTAAGATAACGTGCAATACAGCAATACCAACATAACCAAACCACAGAACAATGGTGATTAACAAAATAAGCGGTACTGTCAACACAGGGTTCACAGGTCGCGGTTGATCATCATCGTGACCATTATGGCTGATTTGCTTTTCAATATCAAGAAAACAGTATCCAAGTAGATACATGAAAGTTTCCATTAAGTTTCATCTTAAGGTTAACACATGGGCATAGACTCATACTGCAGTCTTCCACCACCACTCCCAAAGCACTTAAGAATTTTAGTATTTGTTATTTTAGTTACCTCCAGCAAGCATGAAATCAAGCAATGAAGTGAGCAAGAGAACACCTGTAAGATCAGAACCATCACCACTTCTATTCTCCCAGATAGGGCCTTACTTACAAAGTATCAGAGTACTCTGGATCGTGACAGCCTGACAGCAGTTTGCTGAGAAAAAGCAGAAAAATGAGGAAGCTCACCTGGTTCCGAGTCAGAATTGCCTGTAGAGGGTTCACAGAAGCTTGATGGCATAAAGACGTTGTTCTTTGTTACTGCAGTCAAGGAAAAAGAAAAATAAAGAGAAGTTGTGTATGTTGTTCTTAATTATAAACTCCATTCCCAGACATATCAAGGCTGCAAATTGAAAACTATTTTCCCAGTCATTTGTTTTGTTTATTTTAGGTTTTTCTTTCTTTTAAACTAGAACAGTATTACAGCCACAGAAGTAAACAGGTCATTGTTCATAAAATCCCCTTAGTTTCCCCTGAAATAGAGAAAGAGCAAGTTTCATTTATTCTGGAAAGGAAGATACACACAGGATTCCCAGTCTGAACTGCATCTGAACTAAGAATTAAAAGTGATGTTAGAATGTACAGCATCATTATAAAACACATATAACATTTCAAAAGGCATCTGCACAGAGGGCAGAAAGGAGTGTAGTAATGCCTGCTAAAGACTAGATGTTAACACCTGGGCTCCTCAAAAGGCTTAAGAGTGATAGCATAGTTTGCACTAAGAGCTAGGCAATTTATGTTTGAACTGTCCTGCAAGGACAAAAATTTTACAGAGACACAGGAGAGTACGTCAGAGCATTTGCAGATGTCACACTTAAGAAGCATAACAGTCAACAAAAGAGCAAAAAATGTTTGAAAGGAACAGGCAAAGGACAGTGTTTCTTTTCCACCCTTTGCTGGAACCTAGAGAAGGGAGTAATAAGGAGTTTGGTCGAGGCCCTGTTCAGCAGTTGAAGTACTTTTGGTGTTGTACAAAGAATCACAGACAATGCAGTTTATGAAATACGATGATCAGAGCAGAAGGTAGATGCATCAAGAGTCACAAGGCAACAATAGCAGGTTGGGGGTTTTTTGCCTCCAACAGATCATCTTGCATGAGGTCAAGTATGACTATTTATTAGCTCTTTTAGCTTTTATAAGGCTGTGGAAGAAGGTTAAGTATGCTGAAAAGAGAAAGGAAACTCATCTCTGAACGCTGTTATACCAAAAGATGCAGCACTTGCCTTTTGTATTCAAGTTTTAGATTTTTTTTTTTTCCATATTTGCTTCTTGTCCTTAATTCCATCTTCTCTCTTTTCATTATGGTCTGCCTTAAGGTTAAACAGGATGCAGGTTTCATATAAGCAAACTTTCCCTACCCTTGAGAGAAACATAACCCCACAAAAAATTTGAGAGGTTTGGAAACCTAAAGACTTTCTGTAAAACAAGGCCATCGAATACTGTCAGCAATATTCAAAGAGGCCTTTATGTGCAATTTCAAAGTTGTCACTGCTCAACAACAACACACATCAGAAGAGAACAAGGGAGTCAAACAGAGAACAAATGACCAAATCCAGTCAAAGTGCATTAGCCAAGCAGGTGCTGAGAAAAGTATGACTCCCAAAACAGCCAGTATTTAATCATAAAAGAGCCAAATAGTCTTCCTCCACTTCTTAACAAATGCTAGCATTAACCAAAATATGAGATTTTAGAGATTCTAATCTCAAAAGATAAAGGCATTACAGACTAGAAGAGTTAGTGATTACAGGGAACCTAGGAATATAAGGCCCAATAAATAAGGAAGCTCCTAACAGGCTATACACATTCTGTTATCCTAACAGAAAATCTACAGACAAACCCCCCCTATTCATTATTTTTGTGCAGACAGTGTTCTTATACTAAGAGCGATTGGCAAGCAGACAGCAGCAACACCGGTGCCCTGAACCGTACTTAGTTAACAGGACTGCACCTCAAAACCCGTGAAGTTGCATGCCAGAAAACCTAGATCTTACGGAGAAGGGATTCCTCCCCTGACTAGCACTGGCGGTACGAAATGAGAATCCTGTGCCCATAAAATATCACCAACTACATTTTTAATTCCATACTCACGTATTTCTTTAAAATTAAAAGCAAAATAACTAGGTTTTCATCTTTTAGTCACACTTCCCGAATGTGCTGTACGTTAGAAAAGTACTTTTTACTGTTCTCTACTGTTTTCCTTATTTCCTTTATTTCAACTAAGAAGATGGAAACAAAGTAGTGAAGTCTCCAAACCTGCCCCAAGCACTGACATATCTTATAAAATAATTCTCAACAAAAAACCCACCTTATCTGTGAAGAGAAAAGACAAATTTTAGAGATCAATGGGTAAACACAAATACCAAACATGACCATCACCATGTACGTGAATTGCAAGAATCTACCCCAGCCTCCCCAGCGATTCTGCTGCCTTGGCTGTACACACAAACAGGCAGCGGTCATTCTCTCTTGCATTTGCCAGGTGAGAATGTTGCTGAAATGCACTGAATCCTCTCCACTTTAAGAGGAATGGGAGAAAAGGAAAGGCCTAGAACAACTTGAGCACAACCTGAAACGTGGAAGATTCGCCTGGCAGGAGAGCAACCAAAAAAAATGTCGCATTTATATAAACTTGTTAAGTGACATGATCACAACAAATCAAAAAGATTTCTGGTAAATTCTTCAATTTAACAGCGTTAAGATTAAAAGCTGAAACTACAAATATATATAAAAACTTACAGATAGAAAATATTTTAAAAAACCATATCTATCAACTCATTTGGGCTTCACTAACATTGACAATAGAAAAAGTCAGAGAACGTGGTTGTTGTGGTCTTAAACCAAAGCACGGCAGACAGTAGTAAGACTGCTGGCATGACTGGAAAAAAGTATAAGGAAACCCACCTCATATATAATTACATAACAACATTTACCTGACTGAGAAGGAGGGAACTGAGTTAAGGATGAAGTTCTCTCACGCTTTACAGGTGGACAGTAGCTCCCATCCTCTCGATCAGATTCTACAGAAAAAAGCAATTAGAGAAAATGCGGAAAATCCTGGAGACACATATACTCACGTTTTTTAATCTTACAATCAAATCTCTTACCATCTCCATCTTCTGGACTTGATCCATCCGCTGATCTCTGAAATCAGATGACAGTGATAAAACAAGAAAATCACATACTGAGCATTTCAATCTCTTCAGATACATCCAAATATTTTAATCATCAGTTTGGAGATTTTTTCTTTACTGTCAATTATATACACTCAAGGCAAAGCATTACTTTTATGACTTACATGTAGACATATTGCGTTTCATGCAGATACTATTAAATAAGATTAATTCAAAATAAGATACCTGAAAATTCATATTCAAGCACTAACATCCTTAGAGACTATGCATCAATTACTATGGTTGCAATTTTCTACATTGAGAAAATCTGAAAATGACAATTTTCAAATTTGGTTTGACCATCATTCCAAAGCACTTTTCCTAATTAATGTAACTGACATCAGATCCTTCAACAAAAGGAGAGCTTTGGAGGAATGTCTTTTCAAAGCACGCTCTACAAACCGGTACTATGATATTTTGATAGGAATTATCAATGGATAGTCTCCTAGCATCTTCCACAGTACCAGGAACAATAAAGGAAGCACCACAGGCTACCAACTATCACAATATTCAAAAAAGTCTTCGAACAGAAGTTTCACATCACTTCTGAGGATTTCTAGGTCTCTCTCCTCCTACTTGCCCTGCCAGTTCCCCAGCAGAGACAATTTCCCTTGCTCCTGCAGAACATAATCCCATGATTAATTCCTTTCACCACACAAGGCGACGAGGGCAGCATTAGCACCTCCATGTCATACAAAACCTCTTGATATACTGGACCTTGTCCCCAGTCCAACACTGCCCTTCCATCCCACTCCTGCCCCAGGACACACAGACGGACACCTCGCCTTCACAGTCTCACTTCAGAGCTTGGCTGATTTGGGGTGGAAGAGCAGCTCAGAGACATAGCCTGCTGCAGCCCCAGGGCTCGTCCTTCCCCACTGCAACTAGTCACACTTTGGCACGGAGAACAGGCAGACACACAAGGATCGGGCAACACACAACAGGACTGGGTAAGGCTGCACAGGACTGTCATCTGAAAGACATACCTTGGATAAAGGAATACCAGAAAGTACAAAAATGTCTATTTAGCACTGCATATATTTAGAATCTAGATACCACTGTCCTATCAGTATTTCACCCAATGCTAATAAAACCCCATTTAACACTGCATTTTGCCTATGCAATTAAGTTTAAGGGGTTTTCTGTTTTGTTTTACGTTAATAGAGCAGTATAGCTACTTCACTAGCATCCTAGTCAAGTACTTTTGAAATGCTTTGCATAGGGAATGAAAAGCTATTGACAGTTCTGGAACACAGCCCCCCCCACATATCTATCAGCCCAATCACATTAACACTGTTTCGATGATTGGTCAAGTACTCCATGGTACCGGAAAATGATCTTATTACACACCTCCCTTGCCAACATACACTAGTTTCCCCAAAAGATAAGGCTAAAGCGGAAAACCATGATGTCATCTATCTGTTTCAGCAATCAGCATCTGAAGTCAGAAAAAAAATCTGTTTTGCACAGAAAGTGTTGTCACATATACCAGCAATGTTTCACTTTTTAGCAAAAATCCTGAAAGCAAAAGGAAACCATATGGTAAAAAGTTTGCATGAATGGAACTGCAGATCTCCATGTTCAAAGATCTTTAAAAATCAACAAGTGATTTCCCCCAAACTTCAAAAACTTCTTAAGCTGTCACTAATATGTGCTGTATTCTCAATGCTGAAGTAACACAGACAAAAAAGTCAAACCTGTCTAGCACAAGCTTCAAGTTATCACATCATTGTCATTTCATTAACTGATGCAAGCACAATAAATATACCATCACTACATTTAGTGGGCAAGGAGTGTCAATATCCAAAACCAACTGTGTAACCTACTGAGGGCAAAGCAGAGCTAAGTATCTGCTCCCTCTGAATTATTTCCACGCTCCTAGAACTCGAAGAGTTTCAGGAGATTAAAGCTATGCAAGAGCCCACATGACAAGTGTTATAGCAGTTACTGACATTGCCTAGTCAAAGGAGAGGCTGTACCGAAGTAAAAAAGGACTTCCCTTTCTCTCAAATGTATTTTTTCCTACATAGGCATCTGAATATCTAGATCACTTGGTATGCTGCCTCCCATCCTTAGCCATTAACACACTGCTCACACTGTCAATTATTGCTTGGGGAAGTTGGGACAGACCTTGTAAACAACTCCTACCAGAAAAATGCACCAGGAATTTAAAGGCCAGGGAAGAAAAAAGTCATAATCCCTTAGGTTGATCCCCAAGCACAGACAGGCCAAAGAACCTCATTTATGACTACCTCAGCACTGAAACTCCTGCCTGAGCATTTCGGGTATTCCGGCTCCATTTTCTGTTTTCAAATGAGTGAGAATATGCATGAGTTACTCCACTGCAGAGTTAGCAACACTACTGGGAACTGTTTAATTTTGTTTTACTCTGCATCCAGTAAAAGACACACACCACTCCGTTTCCTTGCTTTTATTAAAAAACTTGCTGTCAATTTTCATTCCCCATTACTTGGGCATTCACCTATCAGGTTTCCTCAACCTTGGATAAATCTCAAGTTTTCTCACTGGTTTCACCAATGACCAATTTGCAGATCTTGAAAAATATTCCTAAACCCTTCATCATTAGAAGAAAGGCTTTCAAGAAAATAGACCTGTATGCACATGATCTAATGAAGCCTGATTTCCCACAGATCCTACCTAGATGACAAATAACCTGGAATAACCTGCAGTGAGAAGTCAAATGTTGGAGGCAGCAAGATGTGTTCTCTCCTCTCTAGTCTGCCTCCGCCCACAGACCGTCGAGGAATCCAGAGCCAAGATCTCCCTACCTCTCAGCATCTTTGGTCAAACCTGGCAGAATTGAAGGTAGATGGCATGAGGCACGGGGATACACCAATATACTGTGTTAGCATAAGCTTCATTTTCTTATGAAGCCATACTATAAAGTAAGTTACTGTCGCAGGCAGAAGTTGCTTACTCAGGAGGTGCTGGGGAGACTGGACAAAAATAGGGGGAATATATGCATGACTAACAGTTTACTTGCCAGACTGGAAAACACATCAGATTACAATTTGTGATAATAAACAGCAGTCCAGCTTTCCATTTCAGGCCTCTCTTTCCAGGCTACTCAATCTGTACTTCACAGCAACAAATGTTCTACACAAGTATACTACACAACAGAAATGAAAGCCAGGACGGTCCCATCCTGCAAGGAACCATTAACATGACTCAACTTCTCTCTATTCGGTTCTTTGAAATTAGAAGCTGAAAAGCCACTTAAACCAGTAACATCAAACTCCAACCTACAATCTACTCCTCATTTTAGAACAGAAGCCACCATTCACTTATTCCTTCTTCCCCTTACTTTCTGAAACCCAGCTACAGAAAAGTTACAATTATTTCTAAATAGAGGTTCCTACAATTCTGACTCGTTTCTAATTAACCAAATTACCTTTTTAAAGGCCACCAATTGCTTTTTAAAAGTGCAAATGAAAGTAATTAACCATTCCATACTGAAGTACAAACACTGCTTCTTTACTCCTGTTACTTCCTCACACAGTTCTTACAATAAACTAACAGAGAAGAACTTACACAAACTTCAACAAATTTGTCAGGTTTTGTTTATTCACAATAATGAGCAGAAACAGGGAAGGTAAGGGAGAATTCAGTTAAGCAAAAAAAAGACAACATAATTAGGTGAAACCTCTGAGTACACTTACAGTGTTTATCTTTGAAAAATACATTTAAGATGCAAAAAGTCACATATAAAAGGACTTCAGAACATGGTACAGCAAGTCTGCAATCCAGACACTCTGCACATTTATAAGTATTATTGACAGACACTCTTTATAAGTATTATTGAATTGCCACGGCTGTTGCTTAAAAGCTGTTCCAGAACCACTCAAATAATGGAGTCCTGCTGGCACGGCTACATGCTGCTGTAGGCTGCCTTGGGTTAGACAGCTGAAAGTCAAGACATCATCAGCTCTGCAAGAGGCCGTATCCCTGGCCACACCGTGGCAATGTCTCAGCAAAAATATCTGCCTGTGCGTGTACAAACAATACCAAGTGAACAAGAGATATGCAGTGTCTCTTCTTCAGAACTCAGTCTTAATTCATCTGTCTTCTCAAGGTGCTGGGAAGATTATGTGAAACTTTCCACTCTGGCAAACCAGTATGAGCACTCTGAAGATGCATCGACCTTCTGTACATTTCAAGGTAGCAGACAGTTTTACTCTGAGAAACTGGGACAATTTGAAGAATGCTTGCCAGTGCATACGAAGGCTAGTTACTTGCCTATACTGGGCACTGCACTATTCCATAAATTTAAGTGGAGTAAAGTTCAAGGATGCATAGGTATCTGCTGTGTACAGCCAAGAATTCCCATACATTCCCCAACAGCATTTTTAGTTCTTAGGTTTCTTTCAGACCTGGGTTAACTGGGGTAAGATTATCTGCTCTTTAAGAACAAGTCTTAGGTAACAACCACTTGCTGCGGTTTTCCTGAAAGTCTGGTTAATACAATTCTCTTGGCCACTTCTAGTAACACTGGCAATTTCAAATGATAGAAAACTGACATAAAAGTTTGTGACTATGTTTACCAGCTATATTTCAAAATATTAACCCTTGAAAACTGTAACCTTCAAAAAAATTGAAACAAAAATTTCTGCAGCAGGTCATCAAGCAACACCTGACAGCCTGGACACTGAAAGGTGCTTAACCTACAACTGTCTGCAACTTGTCATGACAATCCATTTGGCACCAACTTTACTTGAAATGGCTCATTCTTAAAAAAATTAAAAATACTAGTGCAAGAAAAGGGTGCAGGTACTCTGTGGAGCAGCCTTAACAGGCAAAGATCTATCAAAGAGTACATACCTAGTGACACTCACCTGCACCAAGAAAACATGGTCCACCAACCAGAAAAATTACAAACACTTAAAATTGCTCTGAAGGACTGTATGATAGCAGTCATTTAGTCATCTAATCTTTCAAAAAATATTTTGCTGCACCATCAGTAGAAAAATCTTAAATTAACAGCACTCTGACAGCTTTTCCTACCTCAAGGTACTGATTTCCTCCCCCCCCCCCCAAGTACTTGAATTCAAAATTCTCCTTTAGTATCTTCCTTGCTGCTTTAATCTGTTAAGTACATTATAGGTTGGCATGACAAGCTCCCGTTTACATCCAGTGGAAACAGAGCATCAGCTGCTCACTTTGTCAAGCTGCAGCATTATGGCTCAGAGGGAACGAACTATCCTCCTTTAACTGCTTGAAGCAAATCCCTCATACATGCCCACTTACTCACTCATTTAGAAGAGCTCTTATCCTTAGTAAACACATAGTTTACACCCTAAATTTTAAAATTAATACATGATGTGTCTTCTATAATTACTCCCCCTAGGGAGTCCCAAACAAATTTCATTGCTACTAATTGAAACAACAGCTTAGAGGGGACTAACACTTGAGATCAAAGAACCAGACAGATAGTGAGCTGCACTACCTGAAGTTAGTAACAGACTCCTCCTAGTAGAAGGGACTTTTTTTCTTTAATCCCCTAAGCAGCAGAAGTACTTGGTAGGTTCACACTTACCCCTGCCAGTTCTTGTTGAATAGGAGCAAGCTGGGCTTCAGAAGCGGGACTCAGGGTAGCACTGACTGAGGCAACAGCGGGAGCAGGGTGCTCAGAGTCGCGCTCACCAGCTGATTCTTTGTGACCCAGACCATGGTGGGGGAGCTCAACCTCTCCCTGGGGGTCCTCGCCTGAATCCGACAAACCTTTTTGCTCTGCAGGGGACTGGGAGCAAAAAAGACAACGTCCCTTCAATGCAAGGCTGCAACATGAGAGAGCAGTTGTCCTAGTGAGAGGATCTGCTAATCCCTTTTTACATTCCACTGTTTTCACAGTATGGCAGAAGGAATGGCTTGCTGCTGAGACACCAATTAAAATACGCACAAAGCAGGTAACAAAACCTGCTGACTGAATCAGCTTCCCCTCCCCACAAAAACCATCAGTTGGAGCAAATGCACTTTCTTTGAAGTTAGCTAAAAATGTCAGTGTCCCCAGCAAAAGAACATTTTTGCCAGCCATGGGGTTGTTGGTGTTTAACTCCTCCTTCTCTCAAGGCCTAAAGGACAGCTAATTGCTTTTACCCCCAGATTCAGACATAAGAATTAAACAGGCAATTACTGTAAATAACTGTTCTTCACTGCTTCTTCAGACCCCTTTTGAGGGAGATGGGGTTGATTATAAAATTCTCCACAGAAATTCATTATTACAACATTCACACAAGACACACAATCCTTTCATATTCATGTGATGGCGAACTATCCGAAAAGCAACACCAATGTTTTCTTTTGTAAATTAAGAAGTTTGCATATCTATTTCAAGGAGGGGGTGATAGGATAGCTAGTGCACACTAATGGGATTTGAAATTGCTGAACTTCTGCCAGATTTCTTCAGATCATTTAATGCTGCAGGTCCCCACTCGTAGAACAAGAATTAAGCATTACCACATTCTGCACACGTCTGAAGAATGAAAAAGTTAAAGGCTTTGAGCCTGAGCAACTGTATTGTGATAAAGGACTAAATTATAGTCCTTGGATAACATGCAGACCAAGGACGTTCTCCCAGCTGCGATCTGTGGGCCAAGCCTCCTGATGTCTTATGATGAAGTGTCTGGAGAATCAAGCACTTAGGCAAAGATGTCACTAAGAAGCACATAACCTTGGCTGGCTCTCAGGAAGCATTCAGTAGAATGAAGAGAGACTAAAAATGCTCATCACTGCCCAGGTCCATGCAAGACGGAGTAAAGAGCAACCTCAAAAATAAACAGCAGCTTTTAAACCTTAAGGGCCCAAAGTTCTTCACCTATGACTTGGCCTGTCCTCAAACAGAGGCAATTATTGAAAGACAGCAACACATGTAATTTTATCAGTGGGTTCGTTTCAGTTCAGTGAAATTACTCAAGTTAAAGTTTTAAATCTTGCAAGAAATTACTATCCTTAAGGCTCAAAATATTCAAAATATATTTAATGGGGATAACATTATGTCAGGTAAAGCTGGGGATGCTGGATTTTTGTATTTTCAAAATTTACTGGGTTAACTATGAAGCTGTTACTAACAGACCCGAACACTAACTGAAAACCCCACAGAACGAGAGAGAATAATTAAAGAAATGTTTTGTTTGTCACCAAAAATTAAACTAAGTCTAGCACTCTGCTATTCTTACCTCTTTGGCTCATAAGAACAGCATAAAAAGGCTATCTGGAACTGGCCACAGCACTTACAACAACATATGCATGTTATTTATACAGAAAGACGAGGGGTGAACACCTCAGTCCTCCACTCGACATTTTACACCCATTACTCCTAGTCCCTTTTGTATGCTAAGCCTCACTTTCAAAATTAACAGCATTCCAAACATCACTCAGACTGTCTTCTACCCCTTCAAGGGGAAGACAGCCATAGTACAAGAATTGTGTCACAAGTTACCTGCATCACACAAACCACAAAAGCAATTATGCAAGCAGCAGCACTGAAGATCTGATTTTTCTCATGGCTTACGCTGCATGCGTCCTCTGGCCCTCTCACTCCGCTACTCCAAATCCTCCCCACCTACCTCACAACGCAAACCTCTCCCCCACACCTCTTCAATCCTGCCAAACCTTCTCCGGCCATCCACGGGGCCAGAGGCAGCTCATCTGCGCTGAGCAGAGATAGCGGGGCCACGCATACAACAGCGGCTCTCCCTCTGCAAGGGAGGTAATTTGGGTCTCCCTGATCCAGTAAGGTTTCTAGTCTTCAGGAAACATGCAGAACAGTTTTAACATTTAAAGCTCTATCGCCCTGCCAGCAGTTACCAGAATCTGTAAGCTTTAGGCTTGGGGATCGGAAGACAGCTGGCAGCATAACCAATGTTGCTTGGCTTCCCAGCTGGAAGACCAGAGCCAGACCACTACAGAGGAGCTGACCGCAGTAGGACTGAACAAGACCACAGACCCAGTCCGACTGCTGTACAGGTGACGGGGACAACCCTGCTATTATTAGAGAACCCAGAGAGGGGGGACAGGACCCTAAAACCACAGTGGGGAAAACGCTGAAAGCTATAACTAGAACAGTACTAGGAAGTGAGGATCGGGGAGACCGTCCTTGTCAGCAGGCAGAATGAACCTCAGGACAAGCTAACCATCACCAGGGGTCTGGAAGCAACAGGGAACGATTAGGAAACTGCAGACAGACTCTGGGGCTGAAGATGACTAAGATTCAGTGTCCATAAGAAGCAAAATAATACATAGGAAGAGGGTACGGAAGTGTTTCCACATAAAGATAGCTAAATACCTTATTATTCTTTAGCCATAATACACAGAATTTGGAGGGAAGAGGAGCAGGAATGTAACTATGAAATCCTGAGCAGCATATAGAATGGCAATGCAGTGCTCCCACAGAGCAACAGCTGGAAGGCATCAAATTAAACTAGGTTATAACAGGTTCAGCAAAATCCCCACAACACAAAAGTAAAGGAGACAAAAAGCCCACCCTGCTGAAGCCCTTGTCAGAGGATCATGCAGACAGCAGTAGCTTACATGCTTGGGTTCAGCAAGCAATTGGAGAAATCAAGGGAAAAAAAATAGGAGCCTTACGGGCAATTTACACTGACTTCCAGCTACAGATCATAAAATAGCTAATAACGCAAGAAGAGGCACGAACATTCAACAGACACTTAGGCTATATACTGAAATTGGAAGTGACAATAAATTATTTTGCAAGTAATTTGTAGCAATACAGTTTAGAACATTTCAAAGTAGAGTAAGTAAACATGCATCAGATTTTAGTAATTCTTGTAATATGTGGCAAGTATTTTACAAAGTGAAATAAGCAAGGTAACCTTCCACCATAAATCTCATTTCTATGCTAAGCAAAACCGGAATATGTGCTCCAAGACTCAGAAAAGAAACAAACCAAAAATAACAATTACTGCCAATCACCACTTTTATGCAGAAAAATCTGGTGCCAAGATGGCAATTTCTTGGCCAGGTCAATATATAAAATTGTATTTTGTTTAAAAAAATCAATACATTAAATGGATCAAAAACTACTGCAAGTTTCAGAATTTTGTGAATAGTATGTGGTTTAAGTCATGGAAGACACAACCAACAAAGGCCTCAAGGATCTGTCAAACCTAAACGACTCCAGACAGAAGTTTGTACAGCTGTTCTCAAAAAAGCACATCCAAAGGAAACTGCAAGCTCTTAAAATTCATTTTAGTCTTCAGTCATGCATACTATTAAAAGTGTTTTCTAATCTCTTAACTTCATAAATTCTATTCTAAGTTCTTGTTCGAAGTTCTTTGGAGCGTGTGAAGAACAGTTCATTCTCTTCCTTTTTGCTGTAATGTTTTATGTCTGTGATGATTTGTGTCTCTTCTTGAGCCTCCTCTTCTCCAGAGGAAACATTCCTTTTAAGTACAGCTCTAGGGAGCACTGGGCAGAAATCTGTTCCTGTCTCTTAAATACTAAGGCAAAGATGAATGGAGAGATTAATAATGTCAGGAAGCCACCTATACAAACTCACCTTGCTTTTATTAAAACAAAAACAACGCACCTAGACTAAATATGTAAAAGTCTACTTGGAGATTTGGCTTCCTCTGCATTGCAGGAAATAAGGAGAGACCTGAAAGAAATACATAAAAGCTAAGCCTAAAATGATGCTAAAAACACGAAATATAGGCAAGGAAGTAATACGCCTTTTTATAAAGACTGGCACAAACACTCTTGGGTCAGTTTTTCCTCCCAATTCTAAGCTGTGCTCTTTATGCCTCCTTTCCTCATTTTCCCCAAACTAGCACGCATATCCAATGGCCCAAGATGACTACTCTCAGTATGTCTTTTCACAATCTTTACCGGCTTAGAGCTGAGGATGACTCTTGTTGGTATTCTCAGTAGCCTTTGACATTATCAGCCTCCCTATATTCCTCTAAGCTTCGCCTTGCACAACTGTGCTCTTCAAATACATTTATGGTTGTTCTTCTACATGCAGCAGTGTATTGTATTCACAATTATGAACTCTTAAGCATTAATTCTAACTCCTTAAATGCACTATTGACTTACAACACAGTTCAACTACATCTCCTTAGCAAAACCTCTTGGCAGCTGTGCTAACGATGCTAAGAGAGCTTGGGAAAGGAGATATTGTTGCCTCTTCCTACAGTTACTACAGTTACTTCCTCCGTAGGTCTCTCTCTGCCATCATCCTAAACCTACAAGTCATGCCTATAGCATGAACAACATTTTCTAATCACCCACCTCCTCAAACCACCAAAACCAGGCATTTCCACATCACACTACATCAAACCAGGACTTCAACCAAACCCGACTTTATGTATTGTCTAATACATCTGTCTCTTTTCTAAACTCATGATCTTGCTCTCCAGACTACATGGGAATGCCATCTTTCTAATCACTTAAATCACTTTTACAACTCCACAGTTAAGACCATGATGACAGATCTAACAACTTAAGGACATAAATCCTTGTTCACTCCAGAACTACCCCTTTACCTTTACGACCCAGGTGCCAGTTACCCTTTAAACTCTTTGCAAGGTTTTGCAGCACCACTTCGGTATGGGACATGACCCACATATCACATAGCTTCTCTTCCTTCAGAGCCATCCTTAAAAGCTCATCGTTACCAATTCACCTATAGAAAGCAGTACACCAACCAAAATTAGTTACATAACAATCTAGAAATGAAGTATTTTTTCCATATTCTACCATTACCCCAACACAGGCCGGTGCAGGGAAGAGGACAAGGTGCAAGCTACATAATAGACAACGGCTCATTTTAAAGTGCAAAACACTTCGGAAATCTGAGTTACATATCTACCTCTTGTGGTACTCATGACTAGGGAGTCAGTATGATCCTAGTATGGCAAGAATCAATAATGACCGGAAGATGACCACAGCTCACACTTGCAGAACAAAGGGCACTACTTTAAAAGCATTTTTGGACAAATTGCTTCTTTACAACCCTACTGGTTAAATTTGTTTGAGCTAGTATACCTACTTAAAGATGTGCAAATGCAAAAAAGACTTCAGAATACTTTGACTTCAGAAATGCATGCTAGAAGTTAACTTCATAAAATGACTTCAAGTAACCTATGGCCAGAAACTGTCATGAAATGGTTTTATGGTAGAAGTTAAAATTAGTTTCAGAGCAGAAACACAAGTCTAACGAGGGACAAAAATTAATCATACGAAAAGTTGTATCTATCAGTTGAAATATTTAATTCAAAAACTGCTATGAAAAGCACAGTAGAATTCATGTAGAAGTTATTGGGATAGATAATGGAGTAACAGTAATATTCTATGCTTAACATAGTGAAGTTAAGATCTGAAAGCAACATAAAGTCCTAACAGTTATGAGTCTTCCTAAGCTAATGCCATTTTCCATCTAGTGTCAGCACTAGAAGCTCTGCTCATCAGAAAAATGAATAGCAGCATATAAACAAGGAAGATATTTGGACGCTATCATTCAGATATTTGCAAGAACTATCTCTACCTCACACATTGTAAAAATAGCTCTCAAAGAGTTAAGGAGATATGAAAATAATAAAAATGGAGACTCACTCAAATGTGGAAACAGCCAACTTTACATCCACCATTAACTGATATCTATAATGAAAATCAGAACAGATAGACTAACCCTGTCTTTTTAAGTGTGAAAGAAAACAATAGGAACCTCCTTACTGAAAGTAAAATTAAGAGGCATCATTCTGAACACCATGCGCTTTTTGTCCCCTCTAAATAAACATGACAAACTGCAGGTTCTGATGTTTTACTAAACTGTATACAACCTTAGCTGGAACAACCAGTTACAGAATTAATTTCCAGACTAGTATGCATTTTGTCCTGCAACATGCTGAGTGTTTTCAAACTTGTAATGGAGGAATAGATGTCTGACACCTTACAAGCACAAACTTAAGTAGAGATTTCTAGAAAAAGAATGTTCTTTAACTTAACAGTAGACAACATAAGCTCCAGAAAAGCTGGAGATAAGACCACTGAACAATGTCAACCCGGCCCTAAGACTGAGAGGGCCCGTAGACACTGCAACAAAATAATTCTGCTCAGGATGCCCTGTTTGATGCAGAAGAGCACTAGGCAAACATCTAAACAATCACCACAGACAGTTAACTGAATACCCAATGCAATGCCTTCTCTTCACTCTCAGCTTACTGTGTTGCTGCTGAAGAGCCTCCATGAACACTTCGCTTACAGCTCCAGAAGAAAGCCAACTTGACTAGACAGACATTTTGCTAAATTAAAATTGTAATTTACATAGAGCAATTACATATTTTAGAAATTTATTTTTGTCAACTATTTTCAAGTTACTTTTGCATTTTTTTCAAAATGTTGCTCTAGCAAAAACTGCTCTGTTAATAGATTTTCCTTGTTAACTTTAATAAGGATAATCTTTTGTGGCAGACAATGCGCTTACACAGACACCTTGTATGGAAACAGTAATGGAGTTAACCGTTAACTGTAACACTTAGCTGTTAGCCTTTCCAAAAATACAGTGAAAGGTCTCAACCAGTGTGTAACCCAAATCACCTTTTCTTGATTAAGTTGATCAAAGGGACACTCAGCTGGCCTGAATGCTAGGTTCTGATATATACAGCAAATATTAAGTGGCTATTACTTTTGGCTGGCAGCACCATATTCTGACTCTATTACTATTGTATCAACACTACAAAACCCAGCTACTGGCACAAGCAACAAGCAGGCTTTGGCACTTTATTAAATAAAACGCAAGAAGTACAGTACTGATGCTTCTCTTTCTCCATTCTCAAACACACACAGTATAAGCTACTAAAATGATTATTAACCAGCCCCCTCCCCCTTTTTAAGAATATTGTACATTTCCACACACTACACAGTTTAACATAAGCATTTATTTTCATTTCTAGATGTCCTACACTTTGGCAATTGGCAACCAAGTGACAGATGCCACTGGTAAACTCCTCATGATCTGCTTCAAGAACAAGCCCTGTTCCCCAGCCAAGCTAGACCTATTCCACACCCATACTGACCGTGGCTAGCCTACTGCTGTGGCTAGCCCCCTCTCGAGCACCAACACCACTTAGTATTTAGATCAATTCCTAACTCATTTCTAACCCCTGTGCCTTCAAGATGCTTGGCTCACCCACAGGCCCCATCACACATGGTCCCTCCACCCCACTCGGCTGGCTTTCTGGCTGAGCCTTGGCAGAGGCTGTCCTGCACACAGCCACCTACTCAGCATCACCATAGTCCTCAGCACCCTCAGAGGCAGCTGGGAAGACTAAATCACAGATCCCTCTCCCTGGAACCCTGGATCCTCCATGCCAGCTCAAAGAGACATTAAACCTTTGGTTAAGATTTTTTATAAATATTTTCTTGAGACATACCAGAGTGCAACAGATGTGTCCCATAGCCCAACACAGGAGCTTGCACAACCTATCACTGAAGGCACGCACCGAGTGCAGGCCACTGGAGGTATGCGCTCTGTGCGGAAGGGGAAGGTACAACATGAAGCAACTTGAGAGCACAAACCTGCCAGCTTCGCACTGAAGAACCAGGCCACCAAAGAAAGGACACTGGACCACATCGCTCTGCCTGGGTTGCACATTGCTATGACCACTGCTTCCAGACTAACTGTGGAAGCACTGCCAGGTTAAAGGACACCTGGGGAGAAAACTCACCATGTTGCAACTCAGAAGGGACTTCAGGGACAGTCTAAATCACAGTGGGTGATCGGGAGCTGTTTCCTAGAAGGAAACCACGTGATCCAAACCAATAGTGCAAACACTAGCACTCCCTTCGTTCCAAAGTACACATAAACGGTCACTGTAAAAATGTAATTGGAAGGAACATCTCAAAAGTATTTACTCTAAGATATATTTAATTTGATTAGCTAATATTAGAAGAATGGGACATTCAAATCCTTTCCAAGCTGACAAAAGATTTCAAGTTCCTGCTGAGGAATATGCCTACTAAACCCATGAGAAATTTCGAGTCTGGTATCTGTGCCAAACCAAAGAAAAGCTACCAATTACAAAATGGTTCAGTATTTCTATTCAAACATTTCAGATTTTCTGACTGCACAGATAATACTACAATCCAGTGATTCAATAAAAAGTGAATCCTGTAGGAGTACAATTCTCTTGGTTCCCACCAGTTCCAGCTGAAACAAGGTTACCCTTGATTATTTTTTTCCAAATGTTAACAGCTTTTACAATTAACCAGGCAGAATTAAATACCACAATATACTGAGATTCTTACTGATTTCTTTTACTAAAAATATTTTTACAATATAAGAAACTGGAAGGTTTACTGTTTGAAAAAAGTAAGAAAAGCTACATCCTAGCACTCATCCATAACATTGTGTCACTTTCAAAGTGAAAAGTAATGCAAACTATACTGCACTCAGTCCATATGGCCATGGTTTCCATTACACCTACTTCAACTTAATAGCAATTTCCACTAAAGGGAAGGTCCTGCTCCTTCCTTCAACTCTCATTTCTCTCCTGAGCTCTACTCCTTCTGCAACCACAGGATGAGTTCACAGAATCACAGAATCACTAAGGTTGGAAAAGACCTGTAAGATCAAGTCCAACCATCAACCCAATACCGCCATGCCCGCTAAACCATGTCCCGCAGTGCCACATCTACACATTTGTAGTTGTATCAGCCTTTTGGTTCAACACAAGCTCCCATGGAACACCATCCAGCAGATTACAGCACAGCTCCAACCTACCTCAACACTGTTTAACAGCTACTGCAGAACCAAAGGCAGGGGATAGGAACACATGGCAGGGGTAGAGGGATGGGTGAGGGAACAGGATTACCATTTTCCAAGGTAAGTAGACACTTCACAGCTTACTAACCAAAGATATGAGACACATTTAAACAGACTGAGGTGAAATGCAGTGATCTAGACCATGGTTTTCTTTGCTTTGTCTTAACTCTATTATCAGAAAAAGAAATTTTATAGTTTTCTCATGCAACTGCCAGCACTCATTTGCCACCTGTTCCTTTCAACACACAGCTTTGAAGATACTTTTTCTCCCAGATCTGGTCCATCTTCTGTCTGAAGAGCTACCCATTTCATGCCACCACCATACATCTTCCCGCTTTTAGCCCTCCAGTACCTCTTCACCCTATGCCCATTAATAATGTTAATGCTCTATTATCCATCTTCAACTTCAAAGCAATATAGACAAACGGCTGCTCACCATGGAATGAGTCAGGGCTACAGAACGAAACCAAAAACCGCATCAACATCTCCTTACCTTCTGTGCTTTATCCTTCTGAAATACAAAGACAGGTGGAGCAATGGCAGGTTTTTCTGTAAAAAGAGAAATAATTGCGTTTTTTCCAACCACATTCATTATTGACTAATAGGAAAATATTATGTTCTATGATGCTTTTACCAACAATGAATACCTAAACCAGTTAAATCCCAGTTACACAAATTGTTTCCACCAGTTCCTGGTAACACACAATTATAAGGACTTGGTCTTCAAAAGGAAAAAGGAGTGTTCTAAGAACAACAATACAACCGATATCCAAAAGCTCTTTGTCTTTTCCCTCCAGATCTCTATATTTCAAACCAGTACTTTTACTGTACTTAAGTACATCAGGACGAAAAGGCCCTTTACCGCAGCAGTTTACTTTTTGAACACATTTAAGTTCTGCATGCAAAGGCTCTTCCTTCCCCATAGTAATGCACAGGGAGTTTTGCTGTACACACCCACACACTCCTTTCTTAAAAGGTCACCCAACTCTGACACTTGATTATATTTGTATTTCGTTATCATTGAAACCTTTAGAAAGGTCCTAAATCTTCAACATTTGCAGGTCTACAATTTAAACCAAATATTCCATGCATACTATTACAGAGGAACCAGTCTTTTCTGCATAATTTAAGAGTTTAACAAACTGATACACCTTGTGGATGAGTTATATTTGAAGAGAAATTGCACATACACTATGCAGTCAGCAACCCTCCAATACATTTGTAGGGTTAAAGACGAGTACAACATTTAAGTCTGTTTTCAGAGTGAGACTGCTGTGAAACAATGGGATTCAGAGAGAGCTGTATTTTGGCGTATTTCCTTGCAAAAGTTCCACCTTTGCAATTATTCAATCTTACAAACAAGACTAGACATTTAAGAAAATTAAAAATTTAAAAACTTCTAGAACTCGAAAGGCTACCATAAAAAAGAAATATAAAGCCATCAAGAAGAATTTCCTTGCACCTAAGAAAAAGACAGTATCACAAAATCCTCCATAAATCAGTTGCAGCATCAGTAAATCACTTGGGTCAGCATATGAGGAAAAGGGGGATGAGATTGTCCATTTGGGAACTGCTAGCTATTAGATCAGTTTAGCTGAAAAAGCTAAACTTTACCTGACAAACACATAAAAATTACGGCAGTTATTCCAAGAACTCTGTGCATTTATTTGTGAGGGTGGAAAAGCCTCTTTCCACTCTTCTGTGGGTCTAACTGAGAGGCATAACCCAGGAAGAACACTACAAGACTCATTTTGCAAAGCTGGCACAACTTTTTCTACAAAAGGTAAAATTAATCGTGAAATAAAGCTCCTTACTACAGCATTTTGCCTTCTCTTTTCTCCTTTATTTTCCAAGTTCTTCTATCCATCAAACGCTGCTGAATCTTAAAAAAATTACGCAAACTATTTTAAAAATGAAAAATAATCTACTAACTAACGAAGGTCATCAACAAAGACTTAACTGCTATACCTGTCCCAAAAACCAGAGTTTGTTGAAACAAGCCAGGGATCCCTTTTGATCCCCTTGGCCTCAGTATAACCTGCCTGTGGGAGGCTCCACCTGCATAAGGTTCAAGCATGTAACCCTTTACTTCAAAGAGATGTTCATTTCTTTATACCATGTTTGGTATACTTAAGTATAATGCTTAATGCTATAATTACAGCAACCAAGTAGCAGGCATTCCACCACACTACTTTTACCCAAGACTGCCAAACCAGTCAATAAAACACGGTATTAGTGTTCTTCCCTTTTGGAGACCTGCCCGAAAGCGGGACTCCGTTGTGTAATGCACAACACAAGAGACTCCTGTACCAAATTCCACAGATACCAAAGGGGACCAAACAGAAAAGAATACTTGTCTTTTCAGCGCTTAAAGGACTGAAGTACCAACAGAGAAGAAAGCAAACAATAAAAAAGCAGATCCAACAACAATGCAAGCTGCAGAGGACACATGGGATGGCTGGCAAAAGGCTAGAATGGGGAGCCAAAGAAGTTGATGCAAAGGAACAGGGAAAAATAGGAGATGGACTCTGGTGATGGAAAACTGAGTACTCAGAAAAAACAACAGGGATGCCAGGAGCAGCAGAAAGCTCACAGGGAAAAAAATTATTGTATGGAAGACCCAAAGAAGAAAATGGAGTGAAAAAAATAAAATATTCATGACTGTGTCCTGCTACAGCAAATGAGACTGGGAGAAGAAGCTAGTAAAACAAACTATGACCAGTCCTGTTAGTCAAGGTGGAAAAGGTAACACTCTTATGCAACATACAAGAGGTTTCTATCCACTGAAGGAACACAGTCCTCCAGTACTCAAGATCTAGGACTATTACTCTTGCTGGCTGTGAGACCAACTGACATGATGGCATCTGGCAGCAATGACGGCGAGACAGCAGGCACTCACGGCTACGAACTATACCAGTGCTTAGTCAGCCACGTTCT
The DNA here is from genome assembly GCF_030936135.1 of Gavia stellata. Classification (NCBI taxonomy): domain Eukaryota; kingdom Metazoa; phylum Chordata; class Aves; order Gaviiformes; family Gaviidae; genus Gavia; species Gavia stellata. The sequence continues at coordinate 6,201,525 of NC_082625.1, forward strand.
TTACAGGGGAACACTTGTTCACCGTGGCCTTTCTAAAGTCTGCAACAAGACTAGAATTAGGGAAATGTTTCCCTAATTCTAGCCCAAAGCAAGAAGGGATCACTAGATTGTCTAAGCTGACCACACTGCATATTTTTCTGAGCCTTATTCTTTTGGGGAAACATCTTCAAAGGCATCAATTATTGAAGACATTAAAAGCAAAGTATTATTGCCCTCGATAATCTATTACCTCACTTCATAAAGAAAACTCCAGTGCCAAATTTCCCATTCAAATGCCTGGCTTCAGCTTTCAGTTGACTCCTAGTTACATTTTTTGAATGCATTTATGTACTAAATAAAGAGCTCCCTAGTATTTAATGTTTTTCCTACGAAAGCACTTACACAAACCATGTTTTCCTATCAACTGAAGAACCACCACAACAAGTTTTATTTTTGTACAACAGAAATGCATATGTTAGGTACTTGTTGGGTTTTTTTGCCACATGGTGAGCGTGGCAGCTTATTAAGTGCTACTCCAAAATGAGAATTACACTGTCATTTGCACTAGCCAACAACAGAGGTGGATGGTCATGTTCTCACTTAGCAAGCATGCTTCCATTCCACCAAGGTGTCTGAAGGATGACCTACAGTAAAATGGATCTGTCAGGTCCACAGAACTGTCAAGTTAAGGGAAAATAAAGCAGGACAAAGGAAGGAAAAAAAACCCCAACCTTCAAACTTCAGGTACAATACATGTAAAAGAACATGAGATCTTCTCCTTCACCTAAGAGAACAGAACTCCTTCCTGCAGTTTATTCCTAAGTTTCGAACATTTCAACCTGCATGAGTAATTACAAAACCCTCAAAAGCTGGCTTTCACAGGCTAAATTCCTTTAACATATTTCACTGTCAAGTCATTAACTATCAATATATGCTCTATATGCTGTCAGAAAAATGTATGTACTATTATACCTACTCAGCTTGCTTCACAAGCCTTGGAAACCAAAACACAGGAACAGAAAATACTATCTCAATGGCTCAGGCAGAGGTATCGTCCTCAAGTCATATATACTATTTAATGTGAGATTTTTAACTGGGATACATGACCATTTGTAGCTGTACCAAACTCTGCTATGTCAACCACGTTTCCTGCAACTAGACAAAACATGGTCTTGTTTTACCTCTCCACCGGTTCACACCAATGCAGCCACAGCAGTTGGTGGCATCTCTAGCAGCCGCAATAGTTATTTTTGCAATGTAAAGTTTTAAACCTTCACTACAGCATGAAATGACCCATTACTGAAAAACCCAACAGGAATTTTGAGTGTATAGATGCCAAAACCATGTTCCTTTTGAATCCACATTTGAAGGCCATGTAAGTGAAAATACAAGGTAAAACTGCACAAAATGGGGGGGGGGGAAACCAAACCCAGTATACTGCAGAGGTGCATTTCTCTGTATAGTTACCAGGGCTCACAAAGTAAACCCCATGGCACAGCAGTGACAAAGGCCAAGCAAGCATTCTTCTCCTTTGCCACCAAGACCATTGTGTCTCTACCATAAGAGCACAGGATAATTCAGATTGGAAGGGACCACAGGAGGTCTCTAGTCCAACCTCCTGCTCCAAGTAAGGTCAGCTATGAAGTCAGACCAGGTTAATCAGGTTATCCAGTCCAGCCTTACCTTCCAAGGATGGAGGCTGAGCAGCCTCCCAGGGTAATCTCTTCCACTGCTTGACTGTCCTTACGGTGAAGAAGAGACACAAAACCCCCACCTTTCTCCTATATCCAGTCTGAACATCTTGTTCCACCTCTCACCTTTTGTCCTTCCAACACGCACCACTGCGATGATGAGCCTGCTTCTGTCTTTCTAATGACCTCCTCATAGACCCTGCTCCAAATGTGCCTCTCGGAAGCCTTCTCTTCTCTAGGCTGAAGAAGCCCAGTTCTTTCGGCCTCTCTTCACAGATCATGCAACCCAGATCACCAACCATCTTGGTGACTCAGATTAATCTTTAGATTTTAGAAGGAATCCAGGCCTCATGCAAGGAAAACAACTCTCAAGTTCTCACCAGACCTGCTGTAGCCATGTTATTATGAAGTGAATTGATTTTTAAAGCCAATTACTACACTGTTTTAAACATTTTCTTTTTAAATTTACTCCAAGTTACATTTAAAAGTGCAAAAGTGCCTGACTACATGGACACCTATGAGAGGCAGGAAAAAAAACCACTGAGAAACTTCCAGGCAAGCGAGTCCTTGCTTGGATCTGAAGAAGCAATCTTCAACACGAAAAGCATACAAGTTGAGACCAACTGCTCTGACTTTAGCTCATTATAATATATCACCTGAGAGGAAAAGTAGATCATACCTGTGAACAATGAAAGAGTGTTAAAAAGGAGAACAGCAATTAGGTTGTTAACTCACCAAAAATATTCAGTGGTAATTTATTGCCTGTGAAAAGCTTATGAGGGTCAAGAAAAAATTAAGTTCAAAGTTCAGTTTAATTATGCTTATTTGAACAGCTCAGGCCGCAAAAATGTTTTTTTCACCTTAATACTATTTAAGTTATAAAGAGCAGAATAATCATGCTAAAAAAACATTAAAAGAGATACGGGCAATTTGTGGCATTATAAAATTCTAGAGGTGTTGATAACAAAATAAGACTCTTTTCTCTTCCCATAGCTACAAATAGACCGAGAGCAATGAGCAAGCTACCACACCAACAGATGATCTCCAAAAAAGACCCCACAAGCAAAGTCCAATCATACTTCATTTCGGAAAGTACAAGAAACATGGCAGGATCATTTATAGCCAGACTTCACAAGTGATGTCATGGCGAGTATAACTGACATCGGAAAAAAGATACTTCTGCCTCATTTTCAAAACTTTGATAAGTTGTGTCTTATGAAGAAAATCATCTGGTTTCACCTTCAAACCTTTATTTGTGTCTCCCGCAGCATAAGTAAGCAGGCTACTTCCAGACCATACTTCCACAGCTGGCATGGGAAAGTAGAATGCCTTTTACATATTTAAGATGAAATAAAAATTCCATACACCACATTTAATGCACAAACCTTTGGTGTTTGCAGAGCACATGTTATTCCATTTCCCAAGCCCTTGTGGCATTAATAGAAATAAGTTACCCTCTGCATTAGGTAATTTTACTATTGCAGCTCAGGTACTTCACATAAAGCAAAAGTTACAAGTCAGAAACAGAAAAAAGTAGCTTATTTTCACTTGACGGGAAGAAGAAAACCATGAGGCAGCCCAACTACTTTGCAATGTAGATAAAATATTTCTAAAGAACTCCAAAAAATGTTAACAAAAAAGTATTTAGACAGTTCTACCTTGTAAATGAAATAGTACTTTATGGCATTTGGGTGTGAATTATTAGGACATCTCAAAAAAACCCCAAACCGAATCACTCAGTCTAACTTTGCATCCACTAGTTTATCTGAAGTAAACCACCATGGGGAAAAAAGCTCTTTTTTGTAGGGTCTACAAACATCAGGGACAGTGGTGCATGCCAGCTCTTCCCCTCAAAGTAACAACAGACCTTTCTCTCTCCAAAAGCTACCGTAAGGCAAGTAGAATTGTACAGTCAGGGCAAAAAACCCCAGAAAAAGCACAGAAGCAATGTCAGCATCATACAACCCTGGCAAAGGAGTGATACTTTTACTCTGACAGGAACTGCTTCGATTCTCTTGTCTTCTGTACATTTAAGGCAGTTACACACAGTAAACTTGTTAAGATCATGAACTGCATGCTTAGCAATCTCGTAAAGCCAAATAAATCGCGTTTGGTGTCTAAGGAGAGAGTTTGCTAGCACAGGTGGTGTAGGCACCTCCTGAAATGGAAATGTGAAGAAAGCCATCAAGTTTTAGCTCTAAGAAAAACTTGCACCTTTTCAATGACAAAGGTGATAAAGTAATTCATTCTCAACACAAGGAGATCCTATCATCTAAAGAGCAGCTTCAGCAGCCAGTTATATATAAACAAATTACTAGTTGTGTATTAACAGCAAGTTAATGAGAAAAGCATTCAGGTTTACGTGAATATATGCCTGATGGAAAGTTGTTTAGTTCTCCGTGATACTTCACTGCCACAGGTGTGAAGTGTCAGTTTTAAGACTAGAATACCAAAGACTTCAGAGAAAATTTCTAATACCATTCAGTAACTACTTTATACAATAGTAACAATAACAATTGTGCCTACCATTCCAAAACCCTGGTTTTCAGTGATCAAACTCCTCACAATGGGTGTCCCCAAAGCCTTTATCACAACATCACTCAATCTTTGTGACAAAGTTGATCAAACTTCACTATTCTCTCTTCCTTTTCATTAGCTCCACACTTAGCAGCTAATCTCCTCTCACGATGAGAGGCAATGCCAAGACCAGGAGCTGTTCCTAGGAAACTTCACAGTACAGACTGCTTTGGAAAGTGGCACTTGTAGCTCCTCATCCTTCACCCTCCTTCTCTACAGTAGAGGACCCCCTTAATCCAAAAAACCTTCTTCTGCCAAGATACAGCTTGCCATCAAACCACTACAAAGAGGTAGGTGTACAGTTTCACCAACTCACTAGAGAAAAAGGAAAGGCAAGCGAATAGAAAAAAAAAAAATCAAGGAACTGTTAGAATGAAGAAAATGAAGTAGTTATGAGAATATTAGAAGGAATGCTTGTAGCTTTGAAGAAATGCATCACAGAAAGATCGTCCGCTAAAATAGTTTGAAAGCTTAAAGGACATTGGTAGAATGGTTACTTAGAGGTACTATTGACATCTCAGTGGTCGTTTAAGACAGACATCAGAATCTGGAAGGTAAAGATAACTAATGTACTGTTGGAAAAACCAATGAATGAATTGAAACAAAGAGGTTCCATGGTAAAAGCGACAGGTAAAAGACCTTTGCATTAGTAAGATGAAAGGACATAGGCAGAACAAAACAACACTTTTCAAGGCCAGAAGAAGGTTTGTTGCAGTAATCAGACAAGTAAGAGTCTAAGCAAGTTTCACTTGCATGAACAGACAGGAAAAGCTATTGTTCGAACATGCTAAGCAAAAGCAATCTGCAAGAATGACTGAAACCTCTTTCTAGGTACTTGGGTCTACTACGTGTCAAAGAGTAATTAGCTTCACACCTCACAATGAAGTATGATGAGACAGCACTGTTGTACAGATCAATCAAGATTAAGGAATATTAAGACCTTTGTTTTAACCATGCTTGGTTTGTAAACATGAACATTTAGCTATTAAATACGTCAAACAAGGTAAGATTGATACGGAACAGAATATCAAAGAATTATCAGTACCAAAATAGCCACTTCATATATTCAAACGAAAATACCTGGGCACAAGGAAATAAAACATTCACATACAGTACTGGAGAAATAAACCACATTGATGTGTTTAAGAATGAGGAGAAAACAATCAAAGTCACCTGAGAACATCATTGCCATGTCAGAGACAGCAAACAAGGCAAGTAGAAAGACCATGGAATCCACTGCCTTTCAGCAGAAGGATGCCAATTCCAGAAAGTACATGTATTTGCACTGGTATACAAAGAACAGACACCTCAAAAATGGAACCGGAGGAAAGAAAACTAACACCAGACAATGCAGCCAATGATATTAGAATAAGCAGAAGAGACAATAGTTCAGATGCAAGCTGATCTTGCTTAATCTTACGAAAGATTGTATCACATTCCTATTGCAAGAAGAAACAGAATGGCAAAGGACGAAGATGACAACTCTGGAAGGAGATGGGAGCACAAACAGAGATTAGCAGGTGAGGGAAGTTGCAGAAGTCAGGAAAGGGTCTGAAGAGGCAAAAAGAAAGAAAAAGATCAGATGAAAAAGTAAATATGGCACCACACTTTTTTTCTCCCACAGACAGTCCACATGATTCTGCAGAAATATAGAGGTAGGGGTAGAAACATGTGACAAGTCAGCATCAAAAGATGTAATAAACATTGGTAACTTAACATTCCCCGTTAAGCTTAGTGTTTCCCACTAAAATGGAAAGGTATAGTGAGGGGCTTGCTCAACTTAAGATAGCCATTCCCAAACTTCTGGTACTAAAAGAACACAATAAACCATCAAAATTTATTATAAAGTCATTACAATTACAGTATGTAAATACTGTCATTAGGTTTCTCACAAATAGTCATTACACATTTGACTATTTACTACCATTCTTGAGACCACTTATCATGCCTCTTCAGGCACTGACAGCTCATCTTGAGTTTGGGAGTCAACAGCCCACAACATGCTGCATCACAGGATTTGTCAAATCATTTCAGTGTAATTATGTGGTTAGCTGCTTGTAGACTTCATCTTCAAAAGCTACACCTACAACAGATATTTGCTTCCTGTTGTTTAACGTTCATATCAGAACTATTACCACTGGTACAGAGTTCAAATGCACGAAAGAATCTTGAGAGAAGGGGCCTCACATGCTTTCATTCGCCTCCTTCCGGGCATTTCCCCCCCTCTTTCATTAGCTGAGAATAATGATGATAAGCAACAGGGACAGCTGGGGCAAACTTGGTTCTGCAGAGACTTTGAGGGAAGTTAGTCATTCTCAAAGGCAAATTGTTGATGCCCGTTGTCACTTAACATTCTACACACCTTGGAGCAGAATACCAAAACCCTACAGTAGCGCAGCCCGTTTTCCTAGGCCTCTTCAGAGAAAAATGAAACCACTATTTCTTCACTTCAGAGGTTTTCAGCTTAAAAAATAATAAATATATTATTATACCTCACCGAGTTTTACATAACCACCTCTATTATTCCCTTAGCTAGAGGAAGGATTAACACGAGTGGGAATTAAGGAAAGATTTACAGCAGTCCTGAAGTCGTGGACAATGACCCCAAAAAGCAACTGGACAAGGAGGGATACAAAGCGGCTCAGACCTCCCCCGGGAGAGACGCGCAGCGCTCACGGCCACGCTCCGGCAGCGGCGGGGCTCGTTCCGCGCCGCCCGGACTCGCCTTCTGCGCGCAGGGAGCGCGGCAGCTCGGACCCGCCGGCGGCCGCCGCCCCCAGGAGACGCCGCGCCGCGAGCCCGGTGCAACCACCCGGCGGGAGGCACCTGCCAGCGCAGCCCCAGACCGCCGCCCCGCGCGGCCCGCCGCCAGCCCCGACCCCGGCGGCAGCGCGGACACCCGCCCCGCAGGGCAGAGCGAGGCCGGCGGGGAGCGCGGCGGCCCGGCCGGGCGGGCGCTCCCTTTGTCCGGCCGCTCGCTCCAGACGGGCCGGGGGGCAGGGAGAGGCGGCGCTTCCGAGGGCGGGCCCGCGCCCGGGCGCGCCTCTGAGAGCGGATCGCAGGGCCAGGCTCGGGCCGGGGCAGCGGCGGCGCAGGACCGGGACGGTGGCGGGCCCGCGGCCGGCACCGCTGCGCACCACCAGCACCCGCCTACCTTCGTTCGCTAGGTCCGCCATTTTACTTCCTCAATCACGCCCACAATGCATCGCGCAGCCGGACGGCTTCCACTTACAGCGGGCCCCGCCGGGCAGCGCATGCGCCAATTTACGGCCGCTCCGTGGCGGCATCGCGCATGCGCGGGTGGCTCCTCTGGGCCGCGGGCGGGGCGCGCTCCTCTGCCCCGGCGCGGGTGGTGCCGGCCGGGGCGCGCCGCTGCGCATGCGCGGGGGTGGGGCGGAGGGCGGCGCGCGGCCCGCCCGTCAGCTGAGGCGCGGCGGCGGCAGGGCCGGGCTGCCTGGGGCCGGGTGGGGTGCGGCGGCGCAGGCTTCCGGTGCCGGGCGTCCCTCGGGTGCTGCCTCCGGCTCGGCAGGGCGGCCCGGTTGGGCCCGAGGTCTCCGCGGTGCCGGCTGGGTCGGGCTCGAGCGGGCGGCCTGGCTGCGGTCCCCTTGTGGCGACAGGTTAGGGGGACCCTGTGCGCCCCATCGCTCTCAGCGGCCCGGTCCCCGTGCAGGCCCCCAGCACCTGCCGTCGTCAGACAGGGGCTTTTGAGGCGGGCTGCCCATGGATCTTTCTGTTGGCTGCTTGGCCCTGCCCTCTGGCCTGCCTCCATGGCCTCCCATGGCTGCAGGACCCAGAAGTTCACGAGTTAAACGGATCCTCGATTCCCATTTACTGCTTTCACAGTGCCTCACAGTTACAGTCCTGCAGGATTTCCTGGCCAGTAATCCTCCATTCAGCTACCTACTCTGTGTCTGTATAAGCCTCGACCGTATCTTTCCTAGCCTTTTCTCCAGACTGAAGAACTCAAACCCTTCCAGTTTGTGGAAGGCTGCTGCTCCATCTCAAAGATTGATATTTGCCCTTCTCTGTGACTTCTAACTCTGCCATCTCCAGGACTGCACACACTGCTCAAAATATAGCTGCACCAAGGCTTTATATGGCCACAAAATGCTGCTGCATAGTGAATACAGTATAGAGACAATATAGTAGATAACCACACTCTGGCGCTCTCGTTGTTCTCCTGATGGTGCCCCATATTTTGTTGGCTTCTTTCCCCTGACTGCATTGACTAGGTCTCTACTCATGAGTAAGGGAGCCAGCAGCAGCTAGCTCAGAGGTAGACACCAAGAGGTACACGACTTCAGTCTCACCCCTGGTGATTGCTTCAAGGTGGTGGCACCGTGTAAGGACAGCACGCATAGTGCCTGATCATTTGAATACATCCCTCACAAGATACCACACTAGTGTAGAGCAGAATCCAAGGGCCAGGCTGCTGGTCCCTTGCAAGTACCATGCATCTAAACCAACTGGTTTAGCTGCTAGGAGAATTTTCCATCAGGAATACAACAGCAGGACTGGCAAAAGTTAGTAAGAATAAATGAATGGCACCGATTTAGAAAAAATACAGTGTCCATTGTCAGCATTGGGTGGAACTTTTCTGTAGATCAGACAATACTATTTGGAGTTCTATGATTACTAGTGCAAACTGCATTATCTGTTGAATGAGCAACACAGTGGGCACAAGAAATCCAGGTGTTTTCTAAAGGGTGTTAGGGACAAATTCTTACCACACTTGCTGGACGGGCCATCTAGTTTAGCTGGGTGCCCTCCTGGATCTGGTACTCATGACCAAGGAAGGACTGTTTGGGGATGTGATAATGAATGGCAGTGTTGGCTGTAGCAACCATGAAACTGTGGCCTTCAGGATCCTGAGGGGAGTGAGAAAGCCAAATGGCAGACTACAGACCCTTCAAGAGAATTGACTTTGGGTTTTTCAGGAATAGGTGAGGTGAGATGCTGTGGGAGGCAGCTCTGAAAGACAAAGGAGCTCAAGAGAACTGGTAGCACGTTAAGGACATCTTCCTCCAAGCACAAGAGCAGTCTGTCCCAGCAATCAGGGAAATAAGTAGATATGTCGGGAGACAAACTCGGCTAAAAATAGAACTTGTGAATGAACAGAAGAATGTGTATACAGGAGACGGAAGCAAGGACAGACTACTAAAGAGGAATACAGAAATACTTCTTCAGCATGCAGGGATGGTATTAGGAAAGCCAAAGCTAAACTAGAGTTGAAACGGGCAAGGGACATCAAATGCTGTCTTTGTCTCACTGTCCGCCAAGGAGGTCTCCCAGGCCTCTCTGCTTAGAGACAGGGTTCAGACAGAGACAGGACCAAGTCAAGAATCTCTTGAGAACTCTCAGCCCACACAAGTCCATGGGACCCAGCAGGCTGTGTCACTGAGCAGACACTGATGTCACTGAGCAGACACACTCCATCATCTTTAAAAGGTCCTGGAGATCAGGGAAGGCCACGTCCACATTCAAGGGGACACTTTAAGCAACTCTCTTTAACCTCTCACTCAGCAGGCTACCGAGGCAGAAGAAAAATACCATTAAGAGTGTTGCTTTTCACCCGAGATGGGTCCTGCCATCCTTCCCTGGCTTAAATAAACTTGCCACTATTTGATGTGCTATGGGGTCCTGAGCAAGTCATCCCTGGGGTCTCTGAGGGCAGGGCTCTGGCCATGGTAGCCGCAGATACCTGGAGGACACATAGCAAGGCTTCAGAAGCGTTTGGGTTAGGCCTGAGCAGGAACCTCTCCTTTCTGGAGCTAATGATGGGAAATATGTGGAAAATTATTGTTTGTCTAGAAGAAGTCCCAGATCCTCAAGGCTGCTGAACTCATTGACTTCCGTGGGGATTAAGCATCTAAATTCTGGAGAGGATCCAAGGCTTAAAATAAAAGGGACACGGCAGAGAAAATCGTTCAAGGAAATTAATAATAATTAATATTAATTAATTATTCTGTGTTTGGTGCAGAGTCTGAATACAAAGTATTTGAATGCAAAGCCTGATGCATAATGCCTGTAAGGAGGGTAAAAAGGGAGGTTGGGCAGTTAACTTCTCAGTGAGCACCATTGCATCTGCTTCCTGAAGAGGAAAAAACAGGAATTTCATCACGATAGGTAAAGCCGCAGCTGCACTCAGAGATTAAATACAACTTTTCAGAGACTAGATGCAACTTTTCACAACTAACAACAGCCGAGAAAATACCCAGCAAGCACCTAAGAGCATAGGAGGGTAGGTGGTCTGAGACCACGTACCAGCAGTGCAGGTGCTGGAACCTGAGAGTGGGCAGAGCAGAAAGCAAGGAGAAAGTAGCTGGCAGACAGGGCCTTAGGTCAGGTCTTTGAATACCTGTTGTCACAGTGAGCCGACAGAGAACACCAACACTGCTAAATCAGAATTAGCCCCACGCAATATTACTGAAACTCTGGTCATAAGGCTGCAGCATTTTTTATTTGATCCCAGCTGACTTAAAGCTGATTTTAACATCATCTCTGATCATGGCCTTAGACTTTGAACAGCTTTGTAAGATTTTTTCGTTTCGTGCACGTCCACTGGTAGCTTACAGGGCTAGGCACTAGCGCTGGCAGCTGTGTGATGTCCAAATGGCAGCCTGAGTCTGTGTGTGGGTCTAGACGTGTCAGTGCCTCTTCCCTGGAGAACTGGATCACGTTTGGTGCAGACAATTTGCAGAGAGTTTAGCTGAAAAGATTAGCATGTCTCTAATAACATGGGAACCATAATTTTCGGGGATACACGATGTGGCTGACTTAGCTCCAGTTTTTATGGAATTAAGTTCCTGTCCCAAAGCAGACATGTCCTACAAACTGAGCCGAACACTAATATTGAAAAGGTGTGAGAGTAATTACCCATTATGTGAGTATCTAAAAAACAATAATTACATTTTGAATTTAAGCTGTTACTCTGATACAGATATCCATTACAGAAAATTTCACTTCAGACCATTAAAGCCTGCTAAACCTATAAGAAACCGTGAACATGCTTTTATCATGGAAGTGTCGGGCAACTTTAATTATAGGAATTACTGTACTGTGCTTCTCTAATGAATACGTGGTACGAGCACAGTGGGTGGTGTGACCTAGTTAAGGGAAGTGATTTAGCAAGAACGTATCTCAGAAAGTTCCACTCACTAGACCTTAAGAGCCAGCAGGTCACAGTGTGTTCTCTATTCATGTTCTAATTAGAGCCAACACTTCGCCAGCATCATTAACATAAGAGAGGAAAATTAACAGTTTTATCCTAACAGAGTTTGAAGGCCAGATTCTGATTTAATTTACCTTCAAGTAAGTCTATAATAATACCAGGGTAAATGTGATTCTGGCACTTTATTATTTCAATAAAAAGTAAACTCCACCCACACCAACTTTACAGTTCCTGTGACTTTTAGAAATTAATTACAAGAGTTATCTGTACCCTGTGAGCTTGTCAACTTGCTGATATAACTAGAATCTATTTTGGGTGCATGCCATTAAGATACTATAAATGCCATACTTTCTGATTAGTACTATTGTTAGGTCAGCATTTCTAAAGGGACATGGCCTAAAAGTCACTATGACTTTGACAAATTAAATATTTTTCCATGGCTGAGCTCTCAAAAAAAAAAAAACCCAACCCCCCAAAAAACCCCCAATCCACCCTGTTTGAAGGCTTTCTAGTTCTGAGACTTTGTAATTTGGATGAGCTCAGACCCTGAAGTATTTACACAGCGTTGTGTTCCATAGGATGATAGTAATAGCATCACTTGGCATTTCGATCCATAGCTGTAAGCGTTCATCAGCAAGAAAAGAAACAGAGGCTCTGGAGTGAAGACAGCACCACAGGTAATCATGATCTCATTTTCAACTTTATTGCTCTATCAGTGCCCTGGAAAAGAAGGTAGTCACTAGATGTTCACACCATGTTGCTCAGTAGATATACCACCTTGTCTGCTCCGTAGATACACCACCTTGTTTGCTGTTGGTGGTGGACCTGGCTCAAGCAGAAAGTTGTACCAGAGGCCTCCAGAGGTCTCTTCTACCGGCACTTCTATGATTTTCAGTGATACAGTGACCATTATTAATTGGGAAGCATATCCAGGACTCGGTGTAAGTCAGGTTCTGCTGGAACTGATCCAGTTGAAAACCTATTTTTTTAACTTGTCTCTGCACTGATGGGGTTATTTCTCAGAGGAGTCATTCCTTATAGCACAAGAGAGCCGGCAGGGACAAGCAACCTCAGGAAGGATAGGGCTTCCTTTTTCAGCAGCAGCATGGGTTTATGCCAAACTCAGTTGGCCAATGCCACAGGCTTTCCCAGCTGCCAGATCATTTCTGTGGGTCTTCTAGACCCAGTTCAGAATGATGTTTTGTTAGAATCCTGATCCCTTTTGTGACTGCTGAGACCTCCTGTGGCATCGTGACACTCAGCCAGAAACTGCTGTGTTAATGACATTGGGTTAATGAACAGCTGCCAAGTCACAGATTTACAAACATTTGCTTGCTGGAAATCACAACAATAAAGAAAACACATTTGTTGGCCTGATTTCAAGGCACATGCAACTGTGAAGGCAGTGGTTCATCACTGGAAACTAACAGTTGCACATAAGCTGTTGTGAGGGTCTTTAACAACATGACGGTGATGTTGGTTACCACCATTAATGTTTTCAGAGGTTCTAACTCAGCAGGTGATTTCTTATGAAACATTTATTTCCCACTTAGGGAGGACTGAGCCTTAGGTTTTTCCCTGAGGAAGGAAAGCCATCCAGCTGTAAGGAAAGAGGTCATCTCCTGACAGTTTTGAGGAAGCCCATGTGAGGAACCAACCACCGACACAGCCTCCACCTTGTCTCTTCTCTGGCATCTGGTATGGTTTCAGAAGGTTTTGAGGCTGTTATAAAATTCAGTTCCTTCTAATATCCTCATCTGCAAGGATTCAAAATGATTTCAGTGGGAAAATCTACAAGGTAAAATACTTGCTACGGTGAAAGGATCAATAGGTCCTATCAGTGGATTGATTGACAAGTGAAGCTACTCACATGCTCAATACACTGCAGAACTGAACCTGGCTTATAAAAATAAGGGAATATTATTATGGGGCTTACTCAGCATTTCCAGGAACTGTATGCAAGTTCAGCTGCAGACCCTGTAACAGCATGGGGCAATGCACCACTGACATGAAGGGGAATGTTTTTGTGTTAATTGCTTGGCATGTAACAAACAGCCCAGCTGAGTGAAACTCTAGAATTTAAATGACTTCCCGCTGGCACACAGCCCTGCTCACCCAGGCATCGCTTATGGGTCAGCTCAGAAGAGCAACCTGGCCTCCATGGGCCATCGCGTAGCCCTCTCCCGTGGCTGGGGTGTGATCACCAGCACCCACTAGACGGTGGTCTGGAATAACAAGGAGGAGGCTTCCGAGGCCCTGAGAGAAGAGGCCCTGAGAGAAGAGGGCTTACCATGAGAGGCTGAAGGGATGTGCCAAAACACCGGACCTGTGGGCACAAAATGCCGCAGTGGGGATCATTGAAGCTGCCTTTCTGGGAAAAGCTGATGTTTTCTCTCGGAGGAAGCAAGTTGGGCCACTGCAAGGTGTGGCTCACTTTCAGCAAAATGCATGTGTGCCAGGGCAACTAAGCCCACTCACAAACACAAAGAAATGCCTTAGAAGGGTTTGTAGTCTGTGGTTCACATCTCTAAATCACTGGAAACATGAATGCTGCTCCCGGGCTTTGACCCTCCAGGCACACTGGTCCAGGACTCGAATCAATGCGCTGGTGGTCCTCATAGCTCTGTGTGGGTGCTACATGACAATGGAGCCTGAAAGTGTGAGCAAGGCTTTCGGTAATTAGGGCTATTCAGGGGCTGAACTAAAAGGCTTAGAAATCTCACTCACCTCCCTGCATTGCTGGGAGACCCTGGCTGTTTTGGCCTGTGTTTGGCACAACCTAAGAGCTGAAGTGCAAACAGCATTTCCTCCACAGCCAGCACAGTGGGCAAGCAAAAAGGGAGTTTTATGCCCATTCTCTGACAGGACTGGAGAGCATTTTTTTCCTAGGACTTTGTTTTCTTGAAGTGCTTTCCCAAGGTGGTGGAGCAGTACTGGCATATGGACCAGTGATGTAGTGAATCTCCATCCTCAGTGAGTTTCAAATTTGACTGGACCAAATTCGACTGAGTAACCAGATGCAACTTTGAAGCCAGCCTTGTTTCAAGTGGCAAGTTAATGTACAAAATGTCCTGCCCTACCTATATCTTTCTATGATTCTGTGATATATTTGATCTCTTTCATTCTTAAAAGACTGTCTGAAATGAGCTCTGCAGGTGGAAGAGGAAGAGGAGGTGGACAGTTGTAGCTGCAACTGCCTGTCCATCTGAATAGGATCAACGTGCAAAAACATGTAAGACCACATTTGTGGTGTTTGATCCTGGAGTTCACTCCCAAAGATGCATGCACACAGCCCCAGCCTCCAGAGAGCAGCAGCTAATTTGTACTGGAGCATTCTTCCTTCTGAACGTAACCACTAGATGGGGAAGCAAGCACTTGATTTTTCACAATTTCTTACTGAAAAATTTCACTTCTTTGGTTTTGGCTATGCTCATACAATTCCCTGTGTTCTTGCCTCTGTGTTTAGCATCTCTAAATGGATACCTGCTCTGGTACCCCGTGCTGTAGCACCGGACCCCAGGATTCCAGCCCATCTAAGTGTAGAGGTGTTGCACTAGACCGCAAAAGAAAGGCCGTACATCTGCAGGCGTATAGTGCACGGGTTCAGGGATGCAAAGGCTGTACAGCAGGAGGGTGGCTCTTCCAGGGAAATGATTTAACAGACAAGTTTGCGGATGCACCTGCAAACAGTCAATATCTTTGGTCTCTTCTGTCTTCTTTACCTCCATGATGTTTTTAAAGATTCTCTAGGAGTCTGGAACATTTTTGACTGTAACCAAAGCAGTAAAGGCCTGTCTTGGCTTCAAAACCTAGCGCTGCAAAAATATCATCAGAAATGATTGGGGAAATTAGAAATATAGTCCGTGGATATTCAAAACTGTAGTGTATATTAAGGAGGAAATAAAAGCTTTGGGATGTGGTGCTAATGTGTCTCATAATCAGTGTCTGTCCGCTAATGTTGCTAGTTGGGGTTATCAGCCACCATGACTTTTGCCGCGACAGTTTTGTGATTGGGCAGTTAGAATGCTTTCTTGGGAAAGCACTGAATATGTGAATTCCAATTTTTATTCTAAATGGCACCTTCCTACACTTGAGATGTCAGAGAAGATTCTGAAGTAAGCAGAGCATGATGCACACAGATAAAGGGATCTGGTGAAGGGCCTCTCCAGAGGGGCCCTGAGTGTTCAGCTCTGACTCCAGCTTAGGGTAAGTATTTGGTCCCCTGGCCATGCTGAGCAGGGCACTATACCTTTGTTAACAGGGCACTAAACCTAAGTTAACCACCAACTACAGCAACCCTGACCCCTCTTAGGACCCCTCTTGGGCAGCTGCAAGTCAGGACAGGCTTCCCATGTGTTTCTGGCTTCACAGCATTAACCCAAACACACTTCTCCCTAGTTAATACCCCTACGCAGTTTAGCTCCTGGGAGGCATTAGGCATGGACACAGCAACTTTCTGCTCAGCCAGAGTGGACGGGCTGGGCACATGCTCTCGCACCAGACAGCACGAAGGGCCAGGGCACTGGAGAAGATGAGGTCAGGGTGTGGGGGAAGATCCTAAGGTACAGGGATGGCAGCACGCCTGCCCTCATTTCTCAAATCAATGTTCTTTATGGCCACAGGAGAGGGCAGGTGCAGAGGTACCAAACAACTTGTCAGAAGTCTCCCTCAATACTTCTCCTGCTACCGCTTACACCAGCACATCTTTCTTACCTCCAGGAAGATTATAGGAGGCACTGCCCAAGAGACATCGTACTGGAGAAGCTATGGGGAAACAGCAGCATACCAGAGCTTTACAGGAAAAGGACACAGGCAATAGTGATAGATTCCTGCAGTGACACAAGACGAGCAACAAACTCCTACTTCACTGATGAGTTGGGACTATCTCCATCACCCTACCCCTAAAACTTTACTCTGCGGCCAATCCGGGGCATAGCAGCAACATACCACCTGGGATAATGCAGGCACCTCGTATTGACCAGGGTGGATGATGGCAAATATTCCTGGTCAAAACACAGCCTGTGCTCCTGGAATGGGCAGTGGAAACTCAAGAAACCAGTGACACTGCATTTGGTGCCTCTGCCAGAAAACAGCACTATGCAGGGCGCTGAACTGGACGCCCCTCTGCAACCTGCCCCTGTGAGACCGTAAGGGGTCATTGCAGAGAGACATCTGAGCACCAAAGAGCCCCTCAGCTCTACCAAAGCTTTCTGAAAGGCTTTAAAGGATGGACTAAGCTTCCCTAGAGGACGGCAGGGTTAGACCCCAGCAGCTGCGTGCACCTGAGTGCAAGCACAGCTTTTTGCACTCCTGTCTGGGACCCAGAGCAAGGAGAGTGTTTGTAACTACAGAGACTTATTCTGGAGCAAAGATGCCCTTATCTCAGCAGTTCAGTAAATATCACAGTTACCCACTTTAATAAAGTGACATGCTTTACATATCAGTGCCCATAGCTGCAGCGCTCCTTCCTCCCAAAGCCACGCATGCAGATGGGTTTCACTTCACATGCTGGAGGTGAACTGCCTCACCTGTTTATTTGGGTCTGTTTTCTTCCGCATCACATCTGCTGGGTGCCATCTCGGGTTAAAGGAAGGTCAGTCACCCTTTTTCCAAGCTAAGCGCTAGCACGCAGACTCTCACTGACGAAGCCCTAGGGTGGCTGACACAAGTTTTCAGTTGCGAGGTTTATGCGGGGGAGGCAACTGTCTCTGTACAACAAAAAGAGTTTCCTGAAAGATGAAAACATGGATTTGGATGGAAACAAACCCAAAGAGAACACACTTTTGCTGACTTTTTTAACAAAAAACTTTCAGAACTTTTAAAGTCCAGTATAAACGTGACCAAAATGTACTATCAACCTCCTTCCTCAGTTTTGCAAAACAACCTTACATTGAGTTTCACAGCAATACTCTGTACAAATCCAGTATCAGTCTCCAGTAGTCAAACTTCTTGTTTTAAACCAGTAGAAGTGAGCATCGTTTAAAAAGGGTCTTCAGATCATTGTTGCCATTCTGCTGATGAGGACGGTGAGGCACAAATGGGTCCTTCAGGGTCCCAGCAGATCAGAGCCACATCAAGTGTGTTTATGAAAGCTGATGTAGAGCTGGTCCGTGCTGCTGATACTTGTTTAACTCTAGAGCCAGAAAGGAAATGTCTCAAGTGGAAAATCAGCTGTGTAAGACGCAGGGCAATGGTGGACCTTGCCCAGGCACTGTTCTTCTCTGCAAAGCAGCATTGCTGACTGCCTTATACCTCACTGGCCTAAAATAATTAGAAGTACAAAGCTGCTGAAGAACTGAGCCATCCCTTCCTTGCTAATAGTGTGATCCTGATGGAGGTAGGAGGGCTGCAAGTGATGGGGCTGTAAAGAAGGCAGGCTATGAGAAGTGCAGAGTAACTGTGGCAGGTTGCCTCATTGGCTTTCACCCAGTGGAGGTCAGGTCTGTGGAAACTGGTTCCTGCAAATTAGCTGAGAAGCAATTAAGATTGGTGATCTCCCACCGCCTCTCTAGAGTTACAACAAATTCATTCCACCTGCCCTTCACAACCTTCTTTTTCTTGGTGCCTGGGATATAAAGTGTAGTAAAATCAGACAAATTAGTGTATAATGGACACCAAAAAATCCTAGCTTTCTTTACATGTCTTGCTGAGAGTACTGCAGGACATTTTGAGAATTAGCACATTCCTGCGTCTTGCTGGTTTATTACAGGATCATCACTGTGGTCTCTAAGAGGCACTACTGCAAAAGAAGGACCCTAAGGAGATCTGAAATGCTGCCAGTAAGCAAATTAAAGCAAGCTTTCGGTTCTAATCACCACTCCTAATAGGCTTTGCTTTGAGTACTGCATCCCTGTCTGGATGCTACAGACTTCAGAAAAGATGTGGAACAACTGGAGTCAAGAGCTGGAAAACATCACCCATGAGGAAAGACAGAAGAATTTTGAATTGTTCAGTCAAGCTGGGATGGTCTCAGTGGCTTCCCCGGTAGTAAGCCCATAGTGTACAAATCTGTGATTGCATTTCTTCATCTGTGCTTGTTCAGGGTTGCTGAATCGGTGCTGTGTCCTGCAGGCATTGGCCATCCCTGCCGCAATTTTCTCTTCTGGCTCTTCTTTACCACATACTATCTACACAAACTGGATTGGACCCAACAAGAGACCCAGATCATTCACCACTTGGAATAGCCTGTTAGGTAGATTACACCCCTAAAACATAGCTTTCGACCCTGCCGAGATGGGGCAGAGATCTGAATCCAGATCTTCTATAGCTCTTGTGAATGCATTCATTGCAGAGTGAGTGGGCACTTTGCTTTGTAAAGAAGTAGATTTATAACTGCCTATGAACAAAACAGTAAGATATTTATTATTTTGGCAGGGGAAAAGAAGAAAAATAATTTATCTATAAAGCTGTTTCGCAAAAGCATATTACAATAAAGGTGATTTCTCTATTCAAATAGTGCTGGCATCTTAGACTATTCTTGCATTTTTCTAAGGTGACCATTCACTGTAGATATAGAAATGATCGTTCTTACTCAAGGAGAAAAGAAACATCTGCTGAAAAGCATTTATGTGGGCAGCACCCTGTGATACCATGCATGGAAGTTTGTGCTGCAGCTGCTGGCTGCAGAGCCTGTGTTCACAGTGTTGTACAGGACACTCAGCTGGAGGTCAGATATGCTGTCTGTCTCCACTGATGACCTGCTGGACAGCACGACCTTTCTAGAAGGATCCCACCACAGCCTTCAGTGAGGCCCTTGTGGTGCCAAGGCAGCCTGAGCTAAGGGAAGTGGTCAATCTCTCGAAAAAAAAATAAGCAACACCCTCATACATGGGTGTGTGGGATATATATGCACCACACAATGTAGCACCACCTAAGCGGTCCGGGAGTGCATTCCCAGTAAGGCAGTGTGTCTGCAGGATGCCGAACAGCATCATGCAAGAGCAACCACAAGATGAGCAGCTCTGCAGCTGGATCAGCAGACATGATAGCAAGCACAGCATCAGCGTCATCCCCATGCTGCAAGTCACAAGTGTAGCATTCAGGGGTGAGGATGGAGCTCGTTTGGCCTTTCCCAGGGACCCCAGTGCACGACTGTGTGCTCTGAGAAGGTGCTCCTGTGTTTTGACTTTGCAAATGGTTCATTTTTAATAGCAGACAGCATTATTATCAGTTGTAGTCAATTGTATCCCCAGGACAGGCTCTGTCTCCCTCAGCTCTCAGCATTACATGACCTGACTTCAGGCCTCCTGGCTCCGTTCTTCTTCTCCCCTCCAACAGCTCCTGCTGCCGTCAGCCACCATTGCCCAACATCTCCCAGCAGCAAGTGAACGGGGGCTGAGCCCTGCCGACCATCTGCTCTTGCTGTGCCCCTACCCGTGCCTAGCGCTCAGCCAGGAGATACCCGCGCACCACCGCAGCTTGTCCTGGCCCCAGCTCCCCGGCACCCTGGAGGGGTGGCAGCGGGGCCTCGCATGTGGGGGCCAGCAGCAGTCATAGGCACAAGAAGGAATAAGGAGCGAGCCATGGGGTGATGCTTGTGGCTCACCGCTCCTCTCCAAAGGATTTCTCTCCATCTTCAAAAGCTTGGTGCCTGGCTTTACTCTGCCGTTGGGAGTTTGCAGATGCTGTCGTTCAACCTGCACAGGCAGAGGTTGATTCATGAGCAAACCTGGGCTCCCCCCTGCCTCCTGAGCCCTCCACAGGCTTTACTGCAGGTCTACAGCGTGAAGGTATGCTGAGAACCCTGCGAAGGTAATAGATTGCTGCTCAATTTTGCATGAAGACTTTGTTATTCATACAGGAGATCCCAAATGTGGGCAGGACTCCTGATCCGGGGAAGCATTAAAGGTTCTAAGGGGCTTGCAAAGACCAGGAAATACTCTTTCTTATTTCTGGTTTTCAGAGATTTTGTGCCATTTCCCATTGTCACAGGAATAGGTGATGAGGGTATGGGCTATCTCTTAATATAATTTGTTCTTACAAAGTTTACACAAAGCCAGGTTCTGTGAATAGAAGCTCACACAGCTCTAACCTTCGAGAAGCAGCTTTGCTTCTGGGCTTCAGGCAGGATACTGACTGTCTTACTTCACTCAGTCTAGTCTTTCACGTTTTCTACCACGGCTATGCAAGATATGCATTTTAACCAGAACTCAAGAAGTAATTTTTGTGCTAGAGCCCTGGAAATGTTGGTTAGACTGAGCAAGCATCACTTCGTTAAATTTCAGTCCCTCTTCTGATACCGTATTTTAAATTAGCTGACCTGGAAAGTGCTAACAGACCTCCCCCATCAACACTTTTTTGAGGCAATGTTTTAAACATGTGGATGAAACTTATATATGCATCTAAAAAGCTGTCTAAGGGGAAGCATATAACGGAATTGAAGCCTTATTAAATAACCTTGTTACTGAGTACCTAAGTAAAATCCTTCAGAGAGCGCTTCTTGCCTGCGCCTCACTCCCCTTCTTGTCAGCACCAAGAGTGCGTTATTGCTGCAAAGTGGGTGTTCGGTCCCTTGGATAATTGTGGAGCCTCTTGCTCTGCATTTCCTTGTGCCTCCCGTGACCAGAAGCAGCGGGGTACCTTGTGGCCAGTAGCAAGCAAGACACTCTGTATTTTAGGACTGTTACAGAAAAAAAGTCTGAATAATGTTTATTTCTTGATTTGCTGCTTAAATACAAAGGTTTCTGTATTATTTCCTCGCATAGTATTGCAAAGAAACCAGCAACAGTACATTCAAAGTGTGAAGCATAGTTTCCAGGATTTACAGCTGCCTAATTCCCATGGGATTTATTCCCATTGGTTAGCACTGGGTGTATGCTGGTGACCTGAGTGACATTGTAGCATGAGACTTTCTGCCCAGACACTCGCAGGCTTTTCTCGCCTCCTAACAGGGGATTAAACAAACCTACAGTGATCACAGCTGCGAATTCAGAAGGTAAGAGTGTGTGCGTGGGGGGGAACGTGCCAAGAAGGGGGAAAAATGTGCACAAATAAGGCAGAGGGAGAGATGGGAGCTGGGAGCACATGAATGCTTTAGATCCTCAGCCAGTCAGGATTCCTCCAGTGTTGAAAGGCTAGCATTTATTAGTATTACTTTATCATTCATGGTTTGATAGTCTTTAAGTAAGAAGAGACTGTTGTAAGTTGTTTGACCAAATTTATACAAGTTAACAGGTTTTGAGTTAATCTGGGGCAAGGAGAGGTTGTCTAGAGCTGATCACTTAGCAGAGGTGCAAGGAGAGAAAGCATCAGAGGAACCGGTTTCTTGTGCTTAGCTTGGCCGGAGCTGGAGGAGAGGTCAGTTCTGCTGGCATCCCCATTCTGGAGCCTCACCCTTCGTGTCACTCTGCCTTGACTGTCAGCAGTGCTAAAAAAATATTATGAAGCAGAGCAAAGGAGGCAGGATGCTGTTCCAGAGCTACTTCTTATCGCAGTGCTAAACGAGCGCTGAGCAGATAGTGCAGGTATCCTGGCAAATGTGGCACAATTCATGGGAGCAAAGCAGAGCAGCAGCCCAGTGAGCAGATAAACACACCGCTGGCAAGGTTTGCTTCCCAAGCGCTTCAGCATGGTCTGCTGCGATGAAGAGGAGTGGAATTTTCCAGCTGGTTAGTCAGACTGCATGTGCCACACTCCCAGCTCCCCACCGTGGCTGCTTGCGGATGCCCGTTTTGCTGTAGGCTATGAACTGTGAGATTTCTCAGGGGCTTCTCCTAGGTCAGGAACAATCACTGGAAAAGTAGATCAGAGAGCTCACAGAGGAGGTGGCCTGATAAGCTGGGAACGTGCCTTCCCTTTGGCTCAGTTTCTGTAATGAGCTGTGAGACAGTTTGCGTTGGCTCTGTTGACAACGTGCAGCCAGCACCACTCCAAGCTTCTCTGTGCAAGGACTTGGGCCCTGCGTGCCTGCCTGAGCTCAGCCTGACCCCCACAGGCATGTGGGGCCACTGCTTCACCCATCTGCTTTATCAGCCATGATAGGGGATGGGGAGAAAACTCCCTGGCTGGGAACCAGCAAGGATGCTGGGTTAGAGGCAGAAGGGATCCTGTGCAGTGTGATTGCCCTTACATGGCTATGCTGTGTGCTGGCAGGGGACAGTCAGCTCGGAGCGCCCTAAATGCGTGCAGAGACCTTCTGAATCACAGCCCAGTATTGCCACAGGCCCAGGCACCAAATCCATGCAGTCTCGGTGGGTGGAAGGGTGCCCAGCAGACCCTTCTGTAGCACCAAATGGGGCAAAACTATAACTGGGACACCAGCTCTGGAGAATTGCTTGAAGGGAAGGCCATGCTTTCCCCTGAAACACTTCAAAGTGATCAAAGATGTAACAGGAGGGGAAAAGCTTATGAAGCTCAACCTATTCAACTGTTAATGTGAACGTTGGTTGGTTGACTTAGCACTGCATTAACGTACCTACACCTATGAAAGAGTGATCTGGCAGAGATCTTGCTGACTGGACAAGATCCAAAGATAGGCAGATAGCTAAATACAACTTTGATATAAGATACCATTCTCTGCCTACAAAGGCAGATAGGCAAGGAGATGCATTTAATACCACCTGCAGTCCTTTAGAGGAGATTCTGTATCTTTCTGATACAGTTTCCAGGAGATGCTCTACATTGGGAAGATGTGAAGATTCCTGCTGGATCTGGGAACCTTTGAGTTCTCCACTTGGGGGTCTTACGGCAAGGCTCTACCCCAAGGTGAACAGATGTTTTGTCAAAATTAAGAGCCTAGGAAACATGACAGAAGGGTGTCATAAAAAGAGTGAAATAAAGTCTCAAAAGAACAGAGAGGGAGAGCATGCTTTTCTGAGAGAGAACTTGAGAGAATGAAAGACAAAGTCCATCAGGAGTGGCTGAAAGCAGCTGGTTTTAGGGGATTCTGCAATTCAGTGAAGGGAAGCCAAGGGTGAAGATTTCCTCTGGAGCTCTGCTTTCTCTGAAGTCCTGTAGTTTTGAATTCTTCTGCTTCCAGAAAGCCAGTGAATAACTGGATAGACTCCCAAGGGAAAGCAAATTGCAGAATCAGACCCCAGAAGTCAACACAACACCTGGGTCTGTAGTCTAAGATTTCATTTGGGAGGAGAAGAGGAGGAACCACGTGAACCTACACTGAGGGAAGCGACGATTTGAGGGGGCATCTGGAAAAAACTTGGAGGTGCTGCTGTCCCAGTGACTGCTGCAGGATCATCCACCTTGACTAAGCTTTTCATACGCCAGATCTCATTTGCATTTTAACTTCTAAGACTCTCTCTGCAGGTGCTGCCTGCATGAGTGTTTGCATATCCACATGGATTAAGATACAGCCTCTTGGTGTGTCCATGTCAGTATTACCGTTAACATTAGTAAGTTCACTTCAGCAGCTGACTGCTTCTTCCTAATTATCATGCATCATTTCCAGGGTCAGGTAGACCCAGGCTTATATAATTTGCCTGGAATTGTGGTGAATTCATCACTGCCAGAAGAGAGTAATGCAGGTTCAGAAATTTTTCTAAATAGTATATTCTACTTAAAAGAAAATTAATTAACACAGGGCTATTCCTGTCCTAAAAAAGGAGGTCAGACTAGATGATCACAATTGGTCCCTTTTGTCCTTGTAATACATATACACATATACAGTGTAGGGAGCTGTTGGAGAAGAGCGCAACGCCAATGGTAATACCATCCAGAGAATGCCAAAGAAAATGGGCCAAGTTAAATTTGGACAAATATATCATCAGAGCAGCAGAAGTAAAGCATTTCCATCCTGTTTTCCCAGCTCAGAGAAGGCAGACTTAGCCTGCAGTAGTATCAGACCAAGCTATTTGAAACAACAGTAAGGCTTTTTGACTTTCTCCAGTTTGTACAACTCGCTAATACAGGATGCCCAAAAGAAAGTTGCATGCTGTTGTTGGAAAGCCATGCAAGCCATTCCCCTGAAGTAATTAATTGCCAGTTTAGACATTTCAGGTTATTAATACGGAGCAGAGTGTACATGAAGGTGCTGTATCGCACTGTCTCATCCACAGAAACAAACCACGCTCAGAACGAATAATTGTGTCCACTGGTGTTCAGAGGACTGCTGCTGCTGCCAAGAAATATTGTTTGCTATTTTTGTATTGCTTGGCTACATAAAAATTGCAGTCAAACAATATGGTGTACCCTACATGCAGCTCTGCAGCTTCCTCTCAATACAGCTGCTCTTTCAGTTTTGGCCTTCCTGCTGCCATGGCTACCTATGGGATGCCACCATCCTGCACTGAATATTAAATTTCCCCCTCCGTGGCTTCCCAGGGACCTGCTAACATCACTCAAGCCAGAGACTGTTCCAGAGTGATTACTTCCAACCTAATAACCTGTGTTTCCTGAGACCTCAACCCTCGTTCTGAAATCGGGTGGGATTCCCTTCTCCCCAGCCATTCTTGGTTGCCCCATCGTCACCCAGCCGTGGCAGCAGGGAGGCTGGGGAGCGGGAAGAGCAGCAGGAAAGAGCTGCTGGAGAGGGAACAGAGCAGAGAAAGGGCAAAGGGAGAAAAACTCTGTAAAGGTGAATATCCCCAGAAAAGGCCCTGGACCATGGAAGAAACTACCTCAGATTTGAGCCTCGCTATTTGAAAAGCGTCACTCAGAAGGAATCGAGTGAGATCAGACAAGGCAGGAGATGACGGGATAAGAGCAGATCACATTCATTTCACTCTATGATGGCCGTTCAGCTAACCTGCCAGTCTGAATTGCCTCTGGCTGGGCAGACAGCGTTCTTCAGAAATAAGGGTGTGGAGAACGGGACAGGGAAAAGCCCAGCCATCGTATCTACCCTGGCTTCTCCCTCTTCCCAGGGCAGCTGTGGCAAGGCGCATCCATCCTGTGCTGTATTGAACACTACCCTTCTCCACAGCAGCAAATATTCTCATTAAATGAATTTGCATGTGAGAGTTTCAATAAGAAATAATATCTTTGTAAGGGCAATCCCTGAGAGTGATGCCATCCCTCATTCTGGTAGGATGCATTTCATAGTGCTTCAAATCGTGTATGAAGATGGGCCCTGAGAAATGCTTCTCCCTGCTGTGAACTCGCTTGTGAGGTTGCAGTGCACATCTGTCCCTAGAGCAGCCAGAGCAATTGGGCACATCTGGAATTCAGCTGTCAAAACTTATGAGTAAGTGACTGTGAGAGAACTGCCCAGAGCAAAAAGAAGCATCTCATAGTATGCGTAAAGAGTTAGTTAATAGCTAAAACGCCAGTACAGCATAGAAGAAACAGCTCTGGTACTTTACGTTTTATGACTGACCTACTGCAGAAGCAGAAAGTGATTTTCCAGCCATCTTAACAAGAACGCGAACTGCATGCTAATACACAACCAGGCAGCTGATGGCTGTTAGCATCCGTGCTGAAACTACTGCACACAGAAACTGCAACAGTAAACAGGGAGAGAGCTGCAAAACCTGGGAGCATGAGAACTGGGGAAGCTGTTTGCGCCGTGCAAAGCACAGCCCAGCACAGACTGCCGGAGGCAGAGCAGTGGTGGGAGAGAAGGATAGATGCAGTCTGCTCATGGAAGGAAAGAGATGAAAAAACATGGGCATTAGAACTGCCTCAGTGCTGCACAAACAATGGAAGAAAGCTGCATTCCTGTCATGCATAAAATATAAAATAGGGTAGAGTTAAATGTACAGATACAATAAGGCAAGCCAAAAAAAGGTCTTTAGAAAGTACTTACTAATGGCATGAAACCTAAATCAACCCTCTTTCAAATACATCACACAGAACAACTGCTAGGCAGTTTGCAGTGCCAGTAAAAAAGCACGGGCCTGGAAGGAAGAGTCAGAGGTGGATTAGGGCAGGGAAGAAAAGCTAAACAGCTCCTCGCACCTACTGTCACGCTGGGGGAATCTAGGTCTGGGTGAGTTTCCACCAGGCAGCCTTTTGGGGAGGGAGCAGGGGATTCATTCTCCAGTGGAAGCATCAGTAAAGTTTGTCAAACAGTTTGACAAAATGGTCAAAGACCATTTTTAACACTTCAGGCATCACCAGAGCAATGACCTCTGGCATCTGCGGTTCGCACTGGCTGGGCCTGCATAGTGTTAGAGAAATGGTACAAAACAAATCACACAAACTTCCGAAGCAGAACTCCCCCTAGAAGTGTGCAGCACAAGTTCCCTGTGCACCTGGGAGGAACAGGGAGCATGAGCTGGGATTCAAAATAGCTGAAACATCTCAATCACATACACGCTCAGCAGAACCAAGGAGAAAATGAGGGCACTTTTGAACGACAGAAACTTCAGGAGCTCACAGAAGTTTGTCTCACTCATCAGTTGAAACTACTCAGTCAAAAATTAGGGGTAATAATTTTTGTCATTAGATATACCATTTTTTAACTATCACTTCCTTTGTTTCATTGTCCCATCAGAAATTCTAACCACAATGTCCTGGCAGGTGCTGTCAGCGAGAACTGCATCACACGCTCTTTCTCTTTTAGACCTCCTGGCCCTGTTCTCCTTGGCCTTTGCTCACCCTCTGCGCTGCATTGAGGGTGATGCACCATAGCAGCTTGGCTACAGGGGGACGCTGCAGAGTATCATGAGAGTCGCAGTCTACCCAACAAGGTAAAAAAATGATCATGAGAGGCACTCACATGAAGAAATATTATAGCTCAGGTGGGAGTAGATTTACATCAGTCCGATCCAAACCAAAACAGTTCTTTTCTTTCTGAATTTTCCTGAACTTCATGTGTTGCAAGAGTTGAAATTTTGACTTTTTGTTCCAAAATAGGGCAAAAATAAATGTTGAAATATTGGCATTTCCCATAGGAAGGAAATTCCATTATTTGAGCAGCTCTGTGAAACACGAAGGAGATTCATTTGCAGAAACTCTGCTAACTTGGAATGAAGGTCACAGCTGCATAATTGGACTCTGCTCCCTGGGCTAAGTGAGCAGTGCAGGATACAAAATTAATCCCAACCCCCAAATTAAGGTTACTGTAACAAGGAGAACAAGACCACAGAATTGCAAAATCCAGGGAAGGAAGGGTTGAAGGATTGCTTAACATACAAGAAAATCACATCTTTCCCCACGACAATTAGCAACTGGGAATATCCCAGTGGCTTTCTACACAAAAAACATCCATGTTCCTATGACACGTCTAGGTAAGGATGGTTCACATACATCCTCCCAGTCATCTGCATGTTCAGGTGATGGAGCTGTGCACACTCACACCTGTGATTCATTACAGCATGCTCCTTAATGGGGTTTTTTTCAGCAGTTCAGACAAATCGAGCCCTTTCAAAAGGCTAATGCAGTAAGTGCTTATTGGGAGACAGTGGAACCATGGGACAGTGGACACAGCCAACTGCTTGGTTTTTTCTAACGCAGCCCTGCAGCCTCAATGCCTCATCCAGGTTGTGTATAGCAAACCGAATTTGCCATAATTGCATGCTAACAGAGATTCACGTGTGGGTTTTTTCCTTATCATTACCTTATGAATCAACACTTAGCCCATCTTTAGGTGTTTTGCTTTTTAAAGATCCAATAGATAATCAACATCTTACTTAAAAACCAAAGAGATAATAAAGAAGCAGTTGTTCTACTGGACCTGCAAATCTCTCTTTTAGAAACACAAACCCTCTGTAAAAATCTGTCTCAAGAGTTCTTTGCCCAGAACGTCACTTGTTTAGGACTGAGGTCTTTCCAAGTTGGACAGAGATACATCCTAAGGGCATGTTTAAAGAAGAAGTGGGTGCAAAACAAACTGCCCTGTCCCTATGTAACATTTTTAGTCTACTTGTGAGATTAGCATAAATCATTTTGAAAGGTGCTTTGTGGAGAAAATCACCAGAGAGCTGATTTGGGAAAGTTATTCCAGGCTGTTTCCCAACAAGCCCTTCCTTTGTCTTCAAACGACTGTGCAAGGATAGCATCAGAAGACCATTTACAAGGTGACTAAGTGACATGAGGCACAGTTGTCGTGTCTTTTCTCATTGCCTCTTACAAGGGTGACATTGTGAGTTCCATTTTTACCCGTTGTTGATAACTTAGAGTATCACGTGGCCTCTGTGCAACGTGGATGATCAAGTGTGCCTGTCACTCTTGGAAAGAGGAAAGACTTGGGGGGGGTTAGCTCACCCTGGGGATTGTTCCCCCAAGGATTGCTCCACCCTGGGAGGACTCTGCCTGGGCATCAGGCACCTCCATCCCAAGGGAGCGGAACTCTTCACCTCCTCCATAGCTTCAGACTGCTGGTCTGTGTCCTATTTAATAATTCAAAGGTGTCTGGAAATTGCCACAGGTGCAAGTTGAAATGAAACATGGAAAAAGTTGCTGAAGGAGAAGGTTTAAGACGTTTGTCACTGTAAGTTTATGGCTAAAAAAGGCCTAGGGTTATTAACCTGTGGATTAAAAAACTGTGTAGGACTTAGTACAGATCCTAGGAGCAAAGCTGAACCTCAGGCATAGGAAGTGGAAAAGGACAATTATCCACTGTTAGCCAACCATTTCTCCCTGAGGTAGATGCAGGGAGAAATGCGCAGTGGTTGATTGATGGCCAAGTGCGTGGCAGCTCTGCCCCTCTCTGGGTAGTGTCAGAAATGCACTTGTCCAGGCAAAGAGCGCTCTTGTTTGCTGCAGGTCTCCTGAGCTTCCAGCAGACAGCTAACAGCGAAGTCGGGTACCCTTCTGTAAGAAAAGCTGCTGGCTAAGCCACCCAGAGAAGCAGGGGCATGAGGAGTAAGAGCTGCCCTTTCTCTGGGACTGCCCCACCGCAGCCGAGGTTGTGGACCCAGCAGAAGGCGCAAAGGAGCTCAGCTGTGTACCAGGCTGCGCTGCCACAATCCCCCTCCTTTTCCATCTCTGGCTGGGCTGGCTTTCAGCCACATTTCTGCAGGAGTGTTTTGGGTGCATGGTGGAGGCAGAGTGCTGGAGTCTATTCTCCATAACCAGAGACATTCATTTTGGAATAAAATTATCTTCTTGTGTAGCCCATTCCAATATGTGCTTTGCTAGAAAGACGACTGAAACTTTGCAGGGTACAGGGCTTGGGTTTCCAGTCCCCAGATGACACTTGCATGACCTGAGACCTCACTGAACTCGTGCAGCCTTCGATAGGAAGATTAGTGCCATTTCCCCCATTTACATGTGAGCAACCGAGTCGCGTGAAGTCCAAGCAATTTGTTGGGTGCAGCCAGTGTATCCTTGTCTCCTGA
This sequence comes from Gavia stellata, assembly GCF_030936135.1. Classification (NCBI taxonomy): domain Eukaryota; kingdom Metazoa; phylum Chordata; class Aves; order Gaviiformes; family Gaviidae; genus Gavia; species Gavia stellata. The sequence continues at coordinate 6,231,119 of NC_082625.1, forward strand.
TGCAGCAATGGCCTGTGTCCGTGCTGATTTGGCAGATGGAGCAAGTTAAAACAAGGGAGAATGCCAGAGGTAGTCAAGACCCCAGGCTTCAAATAGCCTGTCCAGCAAAGTCCTATCTAATCACCGTCCTGATTTACGGTTGGACTCGACGATCTTAAAGGTCTTTTCCAACCTAAATGATTCTGTGATTCTATAATTAATGATGTCTGCAAAAAGCCAGTTGTTGTTGGGAGCTGCTCGTTGTAACCTGGGCTGAAGAGGTCTAGCTCTCCTCTTCCCACAGAGTCTGATGGGGACATAGGGCTCAGAGCGATTGCAGTTCCAGGACTCTCTGTTGGATGTGCCTGACACTTTGGCTTTGACTTACCTCTTGCTGGATGAGTTCAAACTCTGTGGCAAGTTCTGGCTGCAGACACAATGCATCGCTGTTGGTATGCTGAAGCTGGAACATGCAGCAAAGCCCCTGTGCTGCTGCCACCTGAATTAAGTAGAAGGCTACTGTCAGGAAACAACTGGTGTGTCCCCTGTGAGTCACATATCTGGTAGGAGTAGAAGCAGAGGTGCTGTTGTAACTCGGTGCTGGGGCGTGTTTTCTGGACATAATTTTTCACTCTGCCCCATTCAGAGGCCAGCAGTGGCAGTGCAGTGCTCACACCTGCAACCTGACTTGTGTTTTTTGGCGTAGTACATTAATGGAAATTGTAAATGCAGGACTTCTATCAAAGAAACTGCTGCAGGAATCAATATTCAAGAGATCAATGAGTAAAGACTGTGAAAGTTTGCCTGCTTCCTTGAAAGCAGAGTCTGGCTCCCTGACAGGCTGTATTGCTAACGTATTTCCTTTGCACACTCAGTGAATTGATTCCTCCTGGTCACTTGCCTAATATGCCAATGGGATATTACGGAGATTTGGCTGAGGCACAGACACATGTCCATCCCCTCTGGACAAACCGCAGGGGTGTGTCTGGATCTCTGAGGTCCTGCTTACACAGACGGGACTGGTGAAGGACCTGCCCGTTCAGGGTATCCAGCTGTTGTTGCTGGATGGATTTCTGCATGCAGCCACCCTTGGGGAAGGAACAGACTGAGGGGCAGGAGTGGGATGGGGATGAGATCTGGTTCTCATTTAACAGCTTGCCCTGCTCTCTGTTACTGCTAACTCTCTTTGCAGCTTATGTGAGGAGGCAGAAGAAAGTGCAAAACCACTGGTAGTGTTAAATCCAGTATGGGCTCTATGCAACATCATGGTGACAGGTGCTTTCTGTCCTCTCGTCTCCTGCAATCATCGAAGATTTCTTCAGTCTCCTCCTACATGCCACTCCCCCACCCCCTACTGCCATGTATCCTGAGCATATTACAGTCTTCCTTTCCTCTCTCAGGAGGTACTGCTCAGAGCTCTCTGCTAACACTGCACCTTTCTAAGGAGAAAATCCTGCATCCTGCCTTTGAGCTTAAAGAATTAAAGAACAAAACAACTCAGAATAATCCCCCAAGACGAAAAAGACCTGCTGCCCTTCCTGCTTGACGACTGGCACTTGTTCCAGGTGAGTGGTTTTGTCAGCAAATCTGAATGCATGAATAAGAGCGGTGCCAGCTCCAGGGGCTGAAGCAGGACAGGAGGATGGCAGGAGATTTCCTTGGGCATATGCATGAGAGAGCAGCAGGGATAGCTCTCACCCTGCTTAAGGACAGGGGACTGCCCAGAGGGGAGTGCTTTAAAAGTGGGACTGTATGTGCTGGGCTGGGGTGAAATGCCTGGTGGGCAGCTGGAGAGAGACAACCTCATCACAGGACATTAGCATGAGTTGGGAGCAATGGGGAGAACGCACTTGTCCTGCCAGTATTGGACTTAGGCTCCAAACCAGCTGATCACTTTTCACTGTAGAGCTTAGCTGGGCTGAAATTCCTGCCCATTGCAGATTCCCCTCCCCTTAGCTGGTGCTTTATCACAGAGACAGGTCAGTGACTGGACCCTGGGCAGATCCGTTCTCTTCCTGGGTCCATTGGTGTGGTGGGAGTTGGCTGGGAGGGAGCTGGCTGCCAGGTGGTGAGTGGAAAATGGAGATGCCCTAGCACTTCACTGTGCAGAAAGCCCTGCCAGGGGCTGCTATAGCAACACAAAGATGGCTAAGTTCACCCCAGTTGGGCTTGTGAATGGAAATTTTCAGCAGAGGCACTTTGGCTGCATTCCTTTCAGCTTGTACTGCCCTTCCCAAGGGCAAGCAATGGGCCAGGCTGCGAAGGATCCAACAGAATGAGGGGTGAGGATGCCTCCAGCCAGGGGCTCTGTGAGCCCTCTCTATTCTGGTCCTCAGGACTGAAAAAACCCAACTAACAGCACAGTGGCTGAATTCAGTGCTCCTGACCACAGGCACTGAGCTACTGATGGGGGAGAGTGAGGCGGGAGTGGAGACATCCACTCCTTCTTTGCTATCCTTGCAAAGACGGTCCCTGCAAAGCACCTGTTTTACTCAGCTGGTGGTGGAGGGACTGTAGCTTCCTACTCTGGAGTGCCAATGATCCGCACATAAGCGAGTAGGACACGATAGCTCCTAACTGCAATTGTCAGGCCATTGAGCAGAGTCCGGAGGGCGAAGCATGGCCCTGCCTGCCTTCCCTTGAACAGCCTGGCACATCCCTTCCTCACAAGCACTGGGTCTTCCCTCCCTCCACGCAAGGATGGTCTATTTAACTTCTGCCCTCTCACTAGGTGACCAGCACCAGAAGCTGTCCACCTTGGAAAGATTAGTACAGCTTTCTCAGTGCCCCCTTGCCTTGCCCCTCTGTATCTGCCTAGCTTGTGCAATGCTCTTCCCAACCCCTCTCCTCCTGCAGAGATGCCTCCCTCTTCTCCTCCTCGGGGTGCTTCCCTGCTGCTACCTGTGGAGACTTCCCTCCTTGAAAATCCTGCTGGTTTTGATGTTGAACATAATAGCAGAGTTTCCTTGGAGACAAGAGAAACAGTGGGCTCAAAAGTGCTGATTATTTCACAGTCTTTGGCTGGCTTTCAGCAACGAAAAAAAAAGAGAGAGTTGTGTTAGCAGAGGGAAGAGGGAGCCTGGGGTCGCCGTTGTCGAGGCGGGGGACCCCTGACTCTGACATGCTTTTCCAGTGTCATGCCTTTAGCAGCAAGGCTTACCCGAGTGCCACGCTCTGTGCCCATGGCAGTGGTGTGACAGCACACGCTGTACTGAACACCGCTGCTTTGGGATTGTATTGCCACTTTTCCCCCGGTCCCTGGAGGCTGGTAAACCTGGGAGAGACTCTGAGGTGGGCATTTCTAATTCGGCTGACTTCTGTCAGTCCCAGGAGTAAAACTGACTAATTAGATTAACCCGTTGTGTGTTCTACACAGACATTAGCAATAGTGGGACAACGATGTAAAGCACCAACATTTCAATCATTGTCTCCCATCCATTTGTTCTAAGTAGTGACAACTGGGTTTGTCCCAGCCGAGAGCTTGAACCTTCTGGAGACTGGAGCTCTCCTCTGCTGCATTGGCCACACAGTTTTTTGCCTTCCTTGGGGTTGGTTATGTGATATTCGGCTGACAACTCTTGGACATGTTAACAATCAGAAAGCCATGCCAGTGTGCTATACATAGGTGCAAGGAGCAGGGCATGGGCTGACTGCTGATGGTCTGCCTCAGGAGAGAGCGAAGTGCAGGGCAAGAAGGCAGATAAAGTCTTCACTTGAACTTTGCGTTTACTTTCTCCAACCCCACACACCATGGCAAGAGTGCCCTGTAATGCCATATCCTGCCAGTGGCCAGGACCTTCCTTGTCCCAGAGGAGTATCTCACAGAGGATCCACTTGACCAATAGCTCCCCCTCTGCTGAGACACCCCTGGGGTCCAATGATCTGTCCAATAGCCACAAACGGCACTTGGCCACTTACTTCCATGAAGTAGCATTTTCTTGTTTATCTTTCAGTGTGGTGCAAAAGTGCTGTGCAGGGGCTAGAGGCTGAGAGAAGACCATGGCCCTGTACTAATTATACTTATAAATCAGCTCCAGGACACTGCCAGGGCCGGGGTGTGTCAGTGCTGTCTTAAAAGTCCTGTAAAGCCTTGTCTCACAGCGCATCAGCAGAAGATGGAGGGATCACAGCATGGCTGAGGTTGGCAGGGACCTCTGGAGGTCATCTAGTCCAACTCCCCCTGCTCAAAGCAGAGTCAGCCACAGCTGGTTGCTCAGGACCGCATCCAGCCAGCTTTTGAATATCTCTAAGGATGGAGACCCCACAACATCTCTGGGCAACCTGCTCCAGTGTTCAGTCTGCCTTACAGTTAAAAAGCCTTTCCTTATGCTTAAGAAGAATTTCCTGGTACTTCAATTCATGTCCACCACCTCTCATCTGGTCACTGGGCAACACTGGGAAGGGTCTGGCACCGTCTTCTTTACACCCTGCCTTCAGGTATACATTGGTAAGATCCCCCTGAGCCTGCTCTCCTCCAGGCTGAACAGTCCCAGCTCTCTCAGCCTTTCCTCATGAGAGACACTCCAGTCCCTTCATCATCTTCGTGGCCCTTCCTTGGACTCTCTCCAGTGTGTCCATGTGCGTCTTGTACTGAGGAGCCCAGAACTGGACACAGCACTCCAGGCGTGGCCTCACCAGTGCTGAGCAGAGGGGAAGGATCATCTCCCTCGACCTGCTGGCACAAACATAGCAGAGTTTCTGGACCCTGGTGCTGGTCCCACCTGGGACCTCCAGAGAGCTCTGGGGTCCCAGGGGTGATGTGCTGGATGTAGGCCCTAAGAAAAGGCTGCACTGTTGTTAGTGGTTTGCAAGCGTTTAGTTTCATCTGGACCATGTCAAGTAGTCAAATGCATTTCCTCTTCACCCAGCACGACCTAACCCTGACCATTGCCCGGACAAAACCAGACCAAAGATCTGTGGTTTCCCTTCATGCTCAGAAAGCTCGCAGCCCCCTGACCCCAGAGCCGGTTGCATGTGACTGGCGTGAGGGCAGAGCCATGCGCAGGCATGGAGTAGATTTATTTCCTGTAGGCGTAAATGTAGTTTCTGTTCCTGTTGAGATGGAGTGCTACAGCATGCGAAGCTGTCTTTGGACAGTGAGTTTCCCCCGCTGGTTACAAACATAACAGTGAAAAGGGTTCTCTGTTGGCAGCACAAACTGCTCTCGCTGGCAGAAACTCAATGCATGGCTGCTACACCGAACTGACCTTCTCTGACCAGCACCACTGCCCTGACCTCTTGGGAGCTGTTTTCCACATGGAACTGGGCCCTCTCTTAGTTGTGTAGCTCTGCGTACAGCCCACCTCCTCCAGCTCCCCCCAAAATCCTGTCCCCAGACGCAGCCCTACGGACATACAGCATTGGGCACTACATTGTACCAAACACTCCCCAGTTTCAGACGCCGTTCCCCTAGGGCTCTGCAGGGCTACCCCACACACCATGAAGCAGGTAGAGCGAGAGTCCACGTGCCTGCCCAGTGTGCAGACCAGATTCATGGCCCATGCATTCCTGCGGAAAGACTCCCCTTAACCCCCGCTGACAGTCTCACTTGTGCGCTGCTCAGGAGGAACTTTCTTGTGGGCTCCCATGGATGCAAACTGCCTCAATACCGAAGTGAAAAATCTTTCGCCACATGAAAAAAAAACTTAAGAAATGCTTACAGCCTGCTTCTTGATGCTGCTGTTTGAATATCTGAGTGCAGGATCAGTTCAGTGATGGCAGCTTTTAAAAGTCAAACAGTGGTTGTTTTTTTTCTGAAGCTCAGCCTGCACAAAAAAACAAAGCAAGAAGAAATTGAAGGCTTTCACAGTTGCTGTTTTAGAATCTGAGTTAAACACAAAATTCCTTCAGCAAACAACTTAAAATTTGCCCCAACAATTTCTTTTATTTCTGTTGTTGTGACGTAGCAATATTTAAGATGTACATGTGGATTTCTGACTACTAAACAAAAAAACAGTTTTGAGCATTTAATGTTGCAACATAAAAGTTGTATTATTCCCCACAAGCATAATTCATGCCTGGGCACTTTCACTTTACTGCAAGACAAAGTCTGAAATGTCAACCCTATACCCTCGGGGGCCAACTCCAAATATCTGGCCTCCAAGAAAGCCTTGTCAGGGAGCAGCGTGGGCTGGTAGCTCCCAAAGGGACTGGGAGCCGAGCACAAGCAGATGGCCGGCAGGGCAGGGTCTGGCCAGCAAGGACGTAGCCACGTGGTGCTGGAGCAGTCAAGCAGGGCAGGGCAGGGGATGCCACTCATCCTCTCAGAGACGGGAGTATGCTCTATATTTGTAGTTCATCATAAGACCATTTTCTTTTCTGTTCCCTAATTTCTTCCATAAAAATTCCTAGCACTGATTTTCTGTCAGCCTGTGCTTTCATGTGATATTTCCAATATCTTTCTGAGTCACTAGAGTCTACAACTAAGAGTTATTCTTCCTGTGTTTACTGCTTTTCACTTATTTACATAGTAGTTCATCTTCCAGGTCACTTGTGAGCAAATGAATAGCTCAGCACTTCACACGGTTTCTTATTGGACCTCACAACTGACATCTCTCTATTGGCAAAAGTAGCCATGAAATTCTACCCGTTTTGGTTTTGTCTGTCACCACAAGCGATCATAAAGGCATCTTCCCTTCCATCCCATGATATATCCATTGCTTTAAAAACCTTTCATACAGGATCCTTGCCAAAAGTTTTTAAAAAAAATTTGGTTGATCTGACACTGAGGTTATATCCTTACCAAGGTGTTTTTTTCTTCAGCTGGATGCATTTGAAGATTGCATTTTCCTTCTACTGTTCTCCCTAGGTCTCCATTTTAACAAGCTGGCTTCTTCTCTGGGAGCGGGGCATGTGTAGGGACATGGGGGGCTGTGTGCCTTTAAAGAGTCTGTAGTCAAAGCATACATTGAAGATAATATTTCAAGAAGTTTCTCTGCTGTGTGCAATATTTTACTCTCAGTTTCTAAGCTTATTGCTGCTTGGTGCCCGGTGTCTCAGGGGGTAAGCCTCTCCCCACGTGCCACCAGGCTGCAGCGGAGCGATGGATGCAGAACAGAGAGCTCAGCCCATCTGCCGGGGCTCTTTCATCACTGTCTTTACCACCACACTGGATGGGCAGATGCGGGTTTGTGCCTAGCATTCCCCATTGTGCAAATGTCGGACAAACTTGCAAAAAACCACTCGGTATGTTGTAGCATATGGCCTTATTTGCATCCCCTTGTCACAGATCTGAGAAGAGCTAGGATACCCTTTGGAAAATGAAAGGAGTTTCATGTCCTGACATTGCTTATGTCCTTTTTATGATAAAGCGGTATTTAAGGACAAGGGTGCACATGGGGGCCAAAAGTATGCAATTTGTGACAAGGGGTTGCAAATCTGCCCTGATGCTACCACACTTAGCCCTTCAGCTAAACTGCCTCCTGGTGAGTGTGCGATGGCTAGCTCCTCTTTCCCTTCAGCCAGGATTTTATTACCTTCTGTCTTTAAAGCATGCTCATGGGAAGGTGCTGCACACTGGATCGTTTCAGCTTTTCTGATGTTGGCTGCTTTAGCAGAGACAAGGCATAAAGAGAAGGGGTCTTCTTCAACGTGCAGTACAAGTTGGAACAGATGCATCTTAGTTGATTCGGAGATTTCCTGTTTTCTAGCTCTTTGTAGGTCCTTAAGCACTATTGCCCTCCTCCCCCCATACTGGAAATCTTCTGCATGGGTCGATGGGAAGATAACCACACAAAAATCTGCAAAGACCAGGACAAAAAAATATAGTGCAAAAGTCTTCCTTCCCCATTTTTTACTTTCACCGTGTTCTGACTGATGTCCCTAAAATAATCAAAATTCCACTGTTTATGTGAAACCTCATTGCCAGGAACTATGCATTAGTTTTGCAACACTGAACTTTCTTGCAAAATATCCTGTGCTTCCTGGATCTAGCCTTGAAGTTACCTCCAAAAATGCTCTCTCAAATATCTCCGTGCTTCTGGCAGAGTGGAGCCTGGAGGAGCAGCCATGGACGGGAGAACCTTCACCAAGAAAGCAAAGCCACCTTCGTCTTCACAAGAAGCAAAATCCAAGCCATTGACAGATCGTTAACCTGCAAGAGTATTTTAATGACTTACTGCAGCAGTCTGAGAACTTCCAGCTGATGCAATAGAGAATATTTACACAATTTCAGGCCAGCGATGCAGAGGGAATGTGCTGTGGAGGGGGCCGCTGTATTGCAAAATATGCAGATGGAGAAAGGGAGCAAGTCAGCAAGAGGGTGGGGGACATCACAGAAGCAAGTTCTGCTGGTGAGTTCCTTCTGTGCGATAAGTTTTGCTCTGAGAAGGCTGCTGAGCATATGGTGGAACATGGGATCTAATGACTAATCCTGAACTTTCCCATGTCAAAACAGAAATTTCATTTTGTTTGCACAAAAATACGTTTTCCAGTGCACGTGGATGGGGAGACATCTGGAGAAAAGAGCAGGTGAGTCCCTTTATATGCGTGGGTTCTGCTCACATTTTCCCTATACAGGAATTCGTGCCGTTAGTGTGGTATGGTCCAACTCTAAAAAAGGCAAGGTTTGGAGGAGAGATGAGTCTGCGTTTCCGTAGTCCTGGTTCAACGAGGGTCTCCTCAGGTCACCATGGCGAATGGGAAGCCTGGCTTGCGTGTAGCAAGCCCAGGATGGATGATTTCAGAGCTGTCAGTGTGACTGTTTTCACTTCACTGACGAGATGGGAGCTTTATGTGTCAAAGTAAGGTAGCACTTCACCTTACCAAGGTGTGCTGAGCTGTTTGATGAAGAGTGAGTGGTTTGGGTGGTTGATAAAGAGTGAGTGGTTTGGGAGTAAAAAAGAGAGTCTTTGGGGTCTGAAACTTTCTTTGGTGATTCTGCTTTTAGAAGTGATTGCCTTAGGTGGTAATCCGTTCTGCCGTAGGAAGTTGCACCGCATCCCCGCTGACTGGAAGTTAGCCAATGTTATTCCAATCTACAAAAAGGGCGTAAGGGAAGACCCAGGGAACTGCAGACCTGTGAGTCTAACCTCAGCACCTGGAAAAATTATGGAGAAGATTACACTGAGTACTATTGAAAGGCTTTTAAAGAGTAATGCAATCCCCAGGCACAGTCAACATGGGTTCACAAAGGGGAAGTCCTGTTTAACTCATTAGATACCCTTCTAGGATAAGGTCACCCAGGCAGTGGATGAGGGGAAGGCGGTGGATGTCGTCTTTCTGGCTTTTAGCAAGGCTTTTGCTGCTGCCCCTCAGAGCATCCTTCTGGACAAGTTGTCCAAATGTGGGATGAGCGGCTTGATGGGGCGCTGGGTGAAGAAGCGGCTGGCCAGCAGGCCTCAAAGGCTTGCAGTGAATGGGGCTACATCCGGCTGGCGACCAGTCACCAGCGGTGTTCCTCGGGGCTCAATCCTAGGGCCAGTGCTGTTCACTATTTTCATCCATGATCTGGATGCAGGAGGTGAATGCCCCATTGACAAGCTTGCTGACACTCCCAAACTGGGCGGTGCCATTGACTCTCTTGAGGGGCAAAAGGCCTTGCAGAGGGATCTAGAGGCATTGGAGCATTGGGCAATCGTCAGTGGCACGATACTGAACAAGTCCAAGTGCCGGCTTCTGCACCTGGGAGGGAGTAACGCCGGGCACAAGTCTAAACTGGGAGGGGAGTTGATTGAGAGCAGCCCTGCAGAAAGGGATCTGGGGGGGCTGGTCAGCAGCAGGCTCAGTATAGGAGCCAGCAGTGTACCCTGGCATCCAGGAGGGCAAACCGCATCCTGGGTGCATCAAACGCAGTAGAACCAGCCGGTCATTAGATGGCATTGTCCTGCTGTATTTAGCGTTGGTGCGGCCTCACCTGGAGTATTGTGTGCAGTTCTGGGCCCCACCATTTAAGAAGGATGTGAAGGTCCTCAAATGCCTCCAGAGGAGGGCAACCAAGCTGGTGACAGGGCTGGAAGGCATGTCCTCCGAGGAGCAGCTGAGCACTCTGGGTTTGTCTTGTTTGGAGAAAAGGAGGCTGACGAGTGATCTCATTGCTCTCTGCAGCTTCCTGAGGAGGGGACGTGGAGAGGGAGGTGCCCATTTCTTCTCCCTGGGATGCAGGGACAGGATGTGTGGGAATGGTTCAGAGCTGCGCCAGGGGATGTTTAGACTTGACGTTAGGAAACATTTCTTTACTGAGAGGGTGTTCAAACACTGGAACAGGCTTCCTCAGGACGTGCTCAATGCCCCAAGCCTGTCAGTGTTGAAGAGGCATTTGGACAATGCCCTGAATAATATGCTTTAACTTTTGGTCAGCCCTGAAGTGGTCAGCCAGTTGGACTAGATGATCATTGTAGGTCCCTTCCAACTGAAAGAGTCGAGTCTATTCTATCCCTCCAGCCACACACAATTACTTTTCTCACCATAAGGGCAGTAAGCTCTGGGACAGACTTCTGGAAATCCTGCGGACAAAAGAAGATAAGATGAATCACAAAAGGGATTACTCAGTGAGTCTGTGGTGGCAAAGGGTGAGATCTGAGAGGTGTCCTCTTCCTTGTAGGGCCAGTGATGCCAGTAAGTGGCAAGACAGGAGGATACAGGATATGTGAAAGTCCTGGCTCACTGGAACGTGACAGCTAATGATTTTGTTTGTCCAACCCTATATCTGAGAGGCCACTAAATAAATAATGCAAATCTATTCTGGGGCACAGGGGATTGAATCCATAGTTTCTTAACCTACTGTGGAGTTCAGGAGGCAGAAACTCAATGAACTAAAAGAATATGTACTTTGCAGTTTCTGTCTCTCATGCATAGCTGTGAAAAGTAGGAGGACTGGCAGTGAAAAGGAGGAAGACAGGCAAAGTTTTCACCCAGTCTGATGTATATTGGCTCCATTTTACTGTGTTTGCACGGTAACGTTTTGGTAGCGGTGGGGCTACAGGGGTGGCTTCTGTGAGAAGCTGCTAGAAGCTTCTCCTAGGTCCGATAGAGCCAATGCCAGCCGGCTCCAATATGGACCTGCCGCTGGCCAAGGTCGAGCCCATCAGCGATGGTAGTAGCGCCTCTGGGATAACATGGTTAAGAATGGGAGAAACAGCGGTGCAGCAGCAGCCAGAGAAGAGATGGGTGAGAATATGTGAGAGAAACAACTCTGCAGACACCAAGGTCAGTGCAGAAGGAGGGGGAGGAGGTGTTCCAGGCGCCAGAGCAGAGATTCCCCTGCAGCCTGTGGGGAAGACCATGGTGAGGCAGGCTGTGCCCCTGCAGCCCATGGAGGTCCACGGTGGAGCAGATTTCCACCTGCAGCCCCTGGAGGACCTCATGCTGGAGCAGGTGGATGTGCCCTGAAGGGGGCTGTGACCCCATGGAAAGCCTGTGCTGGAGGAGACTCCTGGCAGGAACTGTGACCCTGTGGAGAGGAGCCCACGCTGGACCAGGTCTTCTGGCAGGACCTGTGGCCCTGCGGGGGACCCACACTGGAGCAGTCCATTCCTGAACGACTGCATCCTGTGGAAGGGACCCACGCTGGAGCAGTCTGTGAAGAACTGTAGCCCGTGGGAAGGACCCATGTTGGAGAAGTTCATGGAGAACTGTCTCCCATGGGAGAGACCCCACGCTGGAGCAGGGGAAGAGTGTGAGGAGGAAGGAGCGGCAGAAACAACGTGTGATGAACTGACCACAACCCCCATTCCCCGTCACCCTGTGCCGCTCAGGGGGAGGAGGTAAAGAAAATCAGGAGTGAAGTTGAGCCTGGGAAGAAGGGAGGGGTGGGGGGAAGGTGTTTTTAAGATTTGGTTTTATTTCTCATTATCCTACTCTGATTATGATTGGTAATAAATTAAACTAATTTCCCCAAGTCGAGTCTGTTTTGCCTGTGACGGTAATGGTGAGTGATCTCCCTGTCCTTATCTCAACCCAGGAGCCTTTCATTATGTTTTCTCTCCCCTGTCCAGCTGAGGAAGGGGAGTGATAGGGTGGCTTTGGTCAGCACCTGGCACCTAGCCAGGGTCAACCCACCACATCCATCAACAGATAAAAGCAGGATGATGTACTAAGAAAGTGAATGTGTGATCAAGCTGGAATCAGCGGACCAAAATTCACAGAATGCTGTTTGCTAATCCAGAAGCTTGGGTGACCATAGCAGCACTGCAAGTTTCCTGCAGCAAAAGCCCAGAATCTTTGCCAGTAGCCTTCACATAGCTTAGCCTTGGGAGGGCTTAGAGTGACTTGTTTGGGCCACCTCAGGAGTCTCTCCACTGCTCTGAACCTCATGAAGGCATTAGCACCTTGCAATGATCTTGCAATGTTGTGCCATGAACCAGTTCCTTTTAAGGAAATGCCTTCAATTCATGATAGGCATTTATCTGGGTCCAAATGGCAGACATTAAATGTGTATTTTATGGAGGATGTAATCCCAGTTGTGATGGTTTCTTTGACTTACATTTAGATTGCAAATGGAGTAGCTCTTATTTGACCTGCAACACCAAAAAAAGGTCTTTCAGCACCTGCTGAAGTGCTAAGGTGACTTTGTTCTCCTTTGGTTTCATCTAGCCTTGTATTTTCTTTGCAAACTCCTGGGAACAAGAATAATTTTCAGCCCTTGTATCTGTCAAGACACAGTGACAGTAGGAAAATGGTGCCTGCATAGGCAGGCAATAATCCTCCTAATGATAAGAACTGTTGGATTGCTGGTGCCTTCTAGCACTCCAGAGTGGACTGCTATGCCTGTGTAGCCCCCTTGTTCTTTTGTTCTGAGAAATATGGGAATAATAGTAAAAAATAAACAGTTAAAGAACAGTAGACTGCTCCAGGCCTTGCAGCCAGTAGGTAATGGAGCAGAACCGGTCCTTTCTTTACCTCTTTGGAGTAGGTTTGATCTCGATCTTAGTATTTGTCATGACAGGACAGCAGGTTAACCCCATCAGTGGAGTTTGACAAGAGATACTACTTGAAAGTCCTGTTGTGCTTCAAAGGAAAGTCAGTAAAGCATTATCCTCAGGCTCCACAGAAAGCAAAGGGATTATGTTCCTTTCTGCAGAAAGAGACGGTGCTGCTTGCTGTCATGGGGAAAGCTGTTTTGGTAGGGGCCTGTTCATCTAGGAGGCATGTCAGAAATGTTGTCTGCTGTTTGGTCTTGTTCGGAACAGTTTGTGTACAGGAATGATTTTATCACCAGGTGATAAAAATTCATTCCTGTCCAAACTGATAAAACTCCTAAGAACAAGCCTGGGTGGTTGTGGAGCCCTTTCTGGCTGCCCAGGCCACCACAAGCCGCTCCTCACTGCAGGTTTGGTGCTACAGAGGCCAGAGCTTCTTCAGAGACACCAAAGCACTCATGACAAGACCTGGGTAGCCCTTTAGATGCTTTGCCCCAGGGTCTGCCCCTTGCAGAGGGGCAGAAGAACTCATTAATCAACTCTAAATAAACCTGCTCAGGGACCCAGGGAAATGACCTAAAAATGAAGGCAAGGTGTCGGGTGCTGCAGCTTATGCTTTCCCTCCTCTGCTTCTCCCTGCCCAGCGTAGGCAGAGCCGTGCCTTGGGGACCGAACAGCTGTACTGACCATGAGCGAGCAGAGTCACGTCAACAGCCTGTTCCTCAACGAGGACGCAGCCAAGCGGCTCAATGCCGAGAGCCGGGTGCAGCGCTTCCAGCAGGCAGTGCAGAAGCGGGCAGCGCGGGCCAAGAAGCGGATGCACAGCATCACTGCTGACAGCGCTAAAAGCTTCTTCAGGAGAAATGCCTTTGTCCTCTTCACCATTGCCGCAGTCTTACTAGGTATGGAGCTGGTGACAACACTGGGCACCATTTATAAACGTGGGGAAAAGTTTGTTTATTCTACAAAGATTTTATTTTATCATAATGATTTGGCTAGGGAGGTGAAGCTGACAGCTCAAAATGCTGTCCGAATCAGAAGTATCTTTGTGTGCAAGGACAACAGACCTTGCAGAGGGAGTCCTTGTTGATCCTTACGAACAGTCTACAACAGAAAGGGTTTGATGATCCAGCTCTACCAATCCTCATAAAACATCACCCAGGTTTGTTCAGAGGCTTCTTGTGAGAGCAGCTACAGGCACAAGGGCTCTTCAGATTCATCCCACAGCTTTAGCCTGACAGTACCAGAAGGGGGAACTGATGCACAGGTCTGTGATACAATGGAAACTAAATCTGCCCAGCAGATAGTGGACTGTCCCTAGCTTTTGATCCAGGCTATATGTCTAACTCACTGGCTGAACTCAGCTTTAAGAGGTGGGTGGACAAAGTCTCTGAACTGTGTCGTCACATTTAGGTTAGGCTGGGAGATCATATCTCTGGTCACAGCATTTTTGTGTTCATGAGCTTCCTGGGAACAGACTCCAGAGGTGCAGCAGAAAGAGCAACAGGGAGACCTGTGGTTTAGCACAAGGCTCCTGTGCATATAAATTTGTCAGAGGGAGAGAGAGCATACAGTGAAAACTGGATCATAGCCTTTTAGAAAAAGAAAGAGCATTTGCTCCTTTGGGGAGAGGAGGAGCTGAAAGGACATGAGAAAGAGAAAAGCCACGCTGTAGGACTGAGGGATAGACCACTGGATCACACTGTCCCATTTCCTTTCTCATCCCTTGCTGATCCACAGGGATCATCCTGGCGTTTTCCCTCCGGCCCTACCAGCTGACCTATCGCCAGATCAAGTATTTCTCCTTCCCCGGCGAGCTGCTGATGCGTATGCTCCAGATGTTGGTTCTTCCTCTCATTGTCTCTAGCTTGATTACAGGTGAGAATTGCTTTCTGCTGCTTTCAGTCAAGGCAATAACCAGCAAACACAGATAGCTGTTGTTGGAGTACCCCTTTGTGCCCCAGCTAGAGGTGCTTGGATTAGTTTGGTTAATAGTGACAAGCCTGAACCTGCAGCTGTAGTGAAGCCCTGCTGGCTCAGTATCAGGGAAGAAAAGCAGAAGGCCTTGTGCTTTCTCATAAGACTAGGGAGGACACAATGTGGTGTTTCCAATGCCCAACACTTGAGCACTAACAAGGATTTCATCCTACGTAACCTGAAATGTCAACAAGTTTGTTGCCCAAGTCAGCTTCAGATTTCCTCCAGCCTAAGGAATGTTAATTTGTGTCAGTCGAAAAGAGCTAGAGTTGATCACCAGATGGAGAACTTGTATCATCTAGGTCCTCATAGAAGACATGCCAGCCAGCCAAGCTTTTAGACAGCGGAAGGGATTCTGAAACACCTGCGGAAACATCCCACCATTAGGAACTTAAAGGTCCAATGTACTGGGAGGGGATTATTTCCCTTCTGAGAGCTTTAGGAGGAAACTGCTATATTCCCAAACGCAGCCTAAGACCCACTAATGCTATGCTTCTTCATAACCACAAGCCACACTCTCTCATATCGACATCACCTGGAGCTCCGAAGTGTGCCCCTTGTATGCCACGCTTCCTAGAGGCCCCAGCTCCCCTTCCAACTCATGCAACATGCCCTACACACTTTGAATCCTCCTTAGGCTTCCCCCTTCCCTGTACGACAATAGACCTTCTCACCTTATCTCTATGTGTGACTCCCCAGGAATGGCCTCACTGGATGGCAGAGCCTCAGGGAAGATGGGGATGCGGGCTGTGGTCTACTACATGGTGACCACGATCATAGCAGTCTTCATTGGCATCCTCATGGTGATCATCATCCACCCAGGAAAAGGATCTAAGGACAAGCTTCACCGAGAAGGCAGAATTGAGCAGGTGCAGACCACGGATGCCTTCATGGACTTGGTGAGGTAGGTGAACAAGATGGTCTCATGTTGAGACCATATCAGTGAGATTACATTCCTCCACGGAATGCCTTTTGAAGTGTCACAGCTTTAGGCATACACTCTGATGGAAAGAGGTTTTTGGCTGAGTCTTGCCCAGCCTACTACTTGGGGACGAGTGGCTGGTAAGCTCCCCCCGCAGAAAAGGACCTGGGGGTGTTGATCGACACCCGGCTGAATATGAGCCAGCAGTGTGCCCAGGTGGCCAAGAAGGCCAACGGCATCCTGGCTTGTATCAGAAATGGTGTGGCCAGCAGGAGCAGGGAGGTGATCATGCCCCTGTACTCGGCGCTGGTGAGGCCGCACCTCGAATACTGTGTTCAGTTTTGGGCCCCTCACTACAAGAAAGACATTGAGGTGCTGGAGCGTGTCCAGAGAAGGGCGACAAAGCTGGTAAGGGGTCTGGAACACAAGTCTGATGAGGAGCGGCTGAGGGAGCTGGGGTTGTTTAGCCTGGAGAAGAGGCGGCTGAGGGGAGACCTTATCGCTCTCTACAACTACCTGAAGGGGGGTTGCAGAGAGGTGGGTGTTGGTCTCTTCTCCCAAGTGACTAGTGACAGGACTAGAGGAAATGGCCTCAAGTTGCGCCAGGGGAGGTTCAGGCTAGATATTAGGAAAAAGTTCTTTACCGAGAGAGTAGTGAAACATTGGAATAGGCTGCCCAGGGAGGTGGTAGAGTCACCCTCCCTGGAGGTATTCAAGGAGCGTGTGGATGTGGCATTGTGGGATGTAGCTTGATGGACATGGTGCTGTGTGGTGTTGGGTGGGTTGGTTTTTGGTGTGTTGTGCCTTGTTGTTGTTGTGTGGTGGTTGGCTTGCGTGGGTTGTTTGTGGGGTTTTTTTTTTGGTTTTTTGTTGGTTTTTTTGTGGGTTTTTTTTTGGTTTTTTTTTTTTTTTTTTTTTTTCCCCCAGGTTGGACTTGATGATCTTACAGGTCTTTTCCAACCGTAGTGATTCTGTGATTCTGTGATACTTCTGGCTCAGTCTAGCTAACTGGCTTTGCCACTCTGAGATTGAATGCTTGGCCTGGAGCTCTGAAGTCCAGCCCAAGCATTCACAGGTATTAACACAAGAGGCCAAGGTGTGCTCAGCAAAACAAGTCATGAAAACTACCCATGTGTAGCACTGTCAAGTTTAATATGTAGTTTTTAACCCAAAAGCAAGCAAGGAAAGAAATGGGATTGAGACCTGAGAAGTGTACAAGAATTCAGTCTCATGCAACTTATCCATTGATATCTCAGAAGGTGTCATTTTTCTGACATCGTTTCATTTCCTGCTTGTTTTACCTAAGAGTCTCTCCAGTTTGGGAAGAAAGAAAAGAGCAGCTCACAAAATACCAATTTTGCAAAATAATCTGAAAGGCTCAGCAAATGGTGGGGCTGCAAAAAAGTTCTGTAAAGGAAAGGCTGGAAGCAGGATTAGCAATGACTGCATGCCCTTCAGAAATTCACCCAGCAAAGGCTACTCCAAATATCCATCTTCACTGACCCAGGGAAATCGAGGAAGTGGTTTCTAAGACATTGTCCCTCCCTCCCTTGCTATGACCTTACACAATGAATTGGAAAGATGTACCATCTCAGGCAGTATGAA
This sequence comes from Gavia stellata, assembly GCF_030936135.1. Taxonomy (NCBI): domain Eukaryota; kingdom Metazoa; phylum Chordata; class Aves; order Gaviiformes; family Gaviidae; genus Gavia; species Gavia stellata. The sequence goes on from NC_082625.1 coordinate 6,248,459, forward strand.
GCTATGTTTCTGAGGTACAAGATAACAAAAAGCTCAAATGACAGCTATAGAGATGAAGCTGAGACCAAGGCGGTATATTAAAAATTGTAATATGGTATTGTTTTAAGGTTCGGTTGGGTCTGATGATGCTTTTACAATGGACCCATATCCCAGTGCTGTTTGTGTGTAGTCTGTTTCCACAAACCTTCTGGAGTCTGAAAAGATGCAGCGGGAGTCTGAAAAGATGCAGGAGGGTGCCTGGCTCCAGATCAGTATATTCCCATCTTCTGTCAGTCAAACAGAAAGGGCCCATCTGCTCTGTAGCCTGAGCTGGCATTGTAACAGCTGTGACCAGAGACACTGCTCCAGGACAGAGGCATTGACCAGGAAGCCCATGTTTTCTCACTAGTCAAACAGGTCAATAACTCTTTCCTTGTTTTATCTACTGCAGGAATATGTTCCCACCCAACCTGGTAGAAGCCTGCTTCAAACAGGTATGAAATCCCACCTGGCCTATCACTTGCCGTTGTGTCCTATGCCCTAGACCATGGTCCAACATACTTCTCTGAGGGATGGAATAGTGATTGCTTTATACTTCCTTCACACTTCCCCAAGTCTGACTGCTCCAGGAGGCATTGCAGTCATTAGTCTGTATTATAGCATCCCCCACGCAAGCTTTTCAAGCTGTCTGTAGATGAGGGCTTCAACCTCTGTCCCATCCCACACTCAGAGTCAGGAAGGGTTTGTGTCATCTCAGGTAGCAGGCTTGGACTGGCAGTGAAATGAGAGCAGATTCTCCAAGTATTTGTCTCTTCTGTAGTGCTAGCGCCCTTGTAAGCAGTATAAAGGGTTATCAGAGAAGCCAGAATTTCTCGGTCCTAGGGATATAAGATGCTCCAATGCAAGAGCCCAGTGTGTTGTCCTGAGCTCCTTGAACCAGTGAGTGCATCTGATAATCTGTGTCTTTTCAGTACAAGACGCAGTACAGCACCAGGGTCTTCACCAGAACCGTCCTCCACAGCAGCAATGTCACAGCAGGTGTGACAACCACGCAGATCCCTGTGCCTGAGAACTTCACCAGCATCCTGGAGAACGTCACTCATGCCCTGGGGACCGTCTCCGAGGTGCTGACCTTTGAAGAAGTCATTCCCATCCCGGGCTCAGCCAATGGGGTGAACGCGCTGGGGCTGGTAGTGTTCTCCATGTGCTTCGGTTTGGTGATCGGCAGCATGAAGCAGAAGGGACGGGCCCTGCGGGAGTTCTTTAACTGCCTCAACGAAGCCATCATGAGGCTGGTGGCCATTATCATCTGGTGAGGAACACGGCCGGTTGGAGCAGGAGGTCTGCAGGTGCAGTTTCCGCTGACCTGATGAGAAATGGGGTAGCTTTAAGGATGACATGCACAGGAAAAGCAGATGGGCACAGCTCTCCTTTGGCTCCATCAGGCTGGAGGGAAAAGTCTGGATGGGATATTTGTTCACATTTCATTTCCTGTTTTTTTGTTTTTACCTTAGAAATATCAGGTACACCAGGACTTGCTTTCCTTGAGGCTGCTGGAAACGTCCTTGGAAGACCAGAGAGCTGGAGTGGAAGATTTCTTAGCCTTACCAACAGGGGTAGGGTGTGAGGCTCTCCCACCAAAAGCTTTCCTTCCAGCTACGTTCCAGGAGTCTGACTTAGCTATGAATCACAATAACCTACTGCCACTTCCCTGCTACTCAGGCTGGCACCTGTATGCATTAGCTCTGAGAGCTGAGCTGGGTTGACAAGGTCAACTCGAAGTTACTGTCTTTCAATTTGAGGTCTCCCAGATCCCGACTCCTCTAGAGCTCAGCTGCTTGTTGCTTTCTGTATAAGGCTGCCTGTGCTACATGGTCCAGATAAGCAAGGCATTGCTGAGACAAGTCTTCTCTAGAAGGCAGCATTTTTACCAAATGTTGTTATTTTAAGCTCTTTACCCATCTAGAGCTCAAGGTCTAAATAGGAGTTTGTGGTAGGTACTACAAGGCAGGAGATGCAGGGCTGGCCAAACACATGCAAATGACTGACAGGGAGAGGACCTGTCAGCCCCGCACCCTCTCCCATTTTAGATCACTCCAGCTTCCTTTCCCTGGTCTTCTAGTCACAGTCTTGTATCTCAGAGCAACATCCCGGGCACAAGGGAACAGGCCTCACACAAAGACACGAAGGGGGAGAACAACCCTGAGCTCACAGCAGAGCGCTGGGGAGCCCCAACCCTTCTGGGATCCTTTCCTCCACGGATGAGCTGGAACCTGGGGCCTTGCTTTCCTAAGAAGAGATGAGAGTTGCCCAAGGGCACGGAAGAGAGAGCACAAGCACAGTGGAACAAGTAGGCCTGCACACTACTCCCAGAGACAATTTCAAGATGCCTTCAACACCTCCTCCTTCAGTTCCCCTTTACAGTGAAGGAAGGCAGGGTGTTGATGTATAGCACATTGATTACACTCAGGAAACTGCCTGTGCGCATACAGTAGGTAGTGTCTGGAGAGAGCTCCTGACTTACCAAATCCTGCTGCTATAGGAGGCAGGACTGTCAGCTGCAGCCCAGCACTCCTTCCTGAACCCACAGTCTGCAGAGTATCTCCCAGGAGCTTGTTTTTCCTGGGGAGATCTGGTCACTGGCTGCAGCCGAGAATGTCTTCTAAGAAGAAGGTCAGAGGAAATGAAATATTTGTGAAATCCTTTCCTGAAACTTTTCCAAACCTCCCAGGCTAAGTTGGAGTTTGGCATGTGGACCTCTGAGCCTTGTGCATGAATTGCATGTGAGCTCTTGAGCTGTAGAGGCCAAGCCCTGAGAGGTGTGGCCATGGAGCTGGAACTTTCTTTGGTCCAGTTATTTGTCCATTGTTTAGTTTAGTGCCCATGATATTCTCCATGTCTGTGTTATGGCTTCCTTTCTGTGGAGCCTCACTGCTGCTCGTGAGATGCATTGTTATGGAGGGGGAAAAAAGCCGTAAGGAATGGAAAGGATAGCAGTGTACCTCAAAATGGGTTTTTATATAAGCCATGGCTGCTTTCACAGGTGTTGGTGTGCCCAGCCCTTGCTACACCAGCTGTGGATTCTCTATATGTTCCTATTCCCTAAATGTGAACGTCTGAGGCTAGCAAGGCTGATAACCCAGAGCCTATAGGACACTGTTGCTTTGACTCCCTGATTCCCTGTTTCTCCTGTACTTCCCTGTGCATCTCAGTAAAAAAAAGAGCCCAAGCTCTGTTAGGAAAGGAAGGGACTCTGAAGACTCCTCTACATAACCTCCCATATCAATTCTACAAGGAGTGTTGTGGAAACACGTAGGGAACACAGAAGGAGGAGGAAACCTCCAGCAGTGCCCAAGCTGTGCGCACAACAGAGTGCTGGGGTCCCCGAAAGTGCAACAAGTTCTGTTTTTTGACCGTATGGTAAACAAGTCCCAGCTCTCTCCAGGTTTCCAGAAAAGAAACCAGCAGTATCATCCAATGATTAGGCTCAGTGAGCACTTCTGGTGTATTGGGGATTAGTCCCAACAGCATACAGTAAAGCTGGTGTGAAAGTGTGGGTGCCAGTTCTGAGCATCAGCCTTGTGTTTCTGCCACAGGTATGCTCCAGTTGGGATCATGTTTTTAATTGCTGGCAAAATCCTGGAGATGGATGACCTAGCAGTGATGGGAGGCCAGCTGGGGATGTACACGCTCACCGTCATCGTTGGACTCCTCATTCATGCCCTCTGCATCCTGCCACTGCTCTACTTCATCGTCACTCACAGAAACCCCTGGGTATTCATTGCAGGGCTTCTGCAGGCCCTCATCACAGCCCTGGGCACCTCCTCAAGGTACGATGGCTACATAGGAGTAGGGTTGGGACTGGTGTGGATACTCTGGGGCTGCTTCTCAGCACTCCGTTACCCTCAGTGCAGCACTGTGGTCTCACAGTTTCTAGCACTAGCAGCTTTTTGCACTGGTCCAGCCAAGCTCATTTGAGAGTGGAAAGATTCCCACCCCCCTGCTCTGAATCCCTAGTCAGGTGGCCACCCCTGACCATCAGTGCATGGCCCATATTCCTCCTTACCAACATGGCGGTGACTCTGCTTGCAGCACTGAAATGCTGAGCTCAGGACAAATATCAAATCCCACTGAATTGCAGCGTTATTTCCCATGCACATACCTCTCACACACATGTACTCACACACATTTGCACATTTCTCTGTCCCAGGCACATACACTGTATGCAGTTGGCATTAAACTCACGGGAGGCCTGGGCAATGGCATAAACACCCGTGTGTTCAGTAACTCACACAGCCATGCAACACAGCCAAAGCAAGGGATTGTAGGTAGATGTTATATCACTAAGAAATGCTGTGTTTCTTGCTATATTAATTTCCTGGCAAGCACATAACAGACTCCCCCACATGCATTCTCAACACTGAAACACACAGAATTTTTCCTGCTGATGTTCTCTTTCAGAAACAATTATCTGCTTTCTCTGCAAGATATATTCTCACACATGGGTCATTCTCGTCTTATGCACTGAGGGGGGTGAGAAAGGGCTCCAGTTTTATTAATAGCTGGAAAAGGAGTTTTGGTCTTGAGGCTCTGTCCTATGTACCCTGAATCCTCCAGCATCACCTTCTTTTGGTGTTATACCAGCATCATCCGCCTCAGGGTTACACAGCCCCTGTCCCAGCCCCCTGAGGAAAGCCATGTCTGAATGTGCAACTGCAGCGTGCACCATATCTGAGGAAGCCTTGCTTAGACTGTTCTTTCTCCTAGCAGCTTCTGGCCTCTGGCTCACATGGCAGGGTGAAAAAGCAGGTGGGTAAGGTCATAAACCAGGCAGAGGCTTAGTCCCTCTTCCAAAGTCAGCATATACCCAATTCATGTTGTTTTGTAAATTCCTTTCAGCTCAGCGACTCTGCCCATCACGTTCAGGTGCCTGGAAGAAAACAATGGTGTGGACAGGCGCATCACGAGGTTTGTTCTGCCCGTGGGAGCTACAATTAACATGGATGGCACTGCTCTGTACGAGGCCCTTGCAGCCATCTTCATTGCACAAGTCAACAACTATGAACTTGACTTCGGGCAGATTATCACAATAAGGTGACTTTTGAAAGAGTTATGGGACTACAGGGAGGGCTTCAGTTTTGTTGGCTTATGTGACGTGTGGTCAGGTTCCTCTTTTGCTCAGAAGATACAATGAGAAAAAAAAAGTATGGAAAAGAAGGGTGTACTACATCTCCAGGTGTAGAAGCACATGTGATTTGGGCACCACGTCTTGGAGGCTCCACTTGAGCCCTTATTGCACTTCCAGTTCTGGGCCATCCCTTAGCTAGAGCTGCAGTGTGCAGTCTGTTACGGATGGGTGCCTAGCAGGGAGCCTGGCTGCTGTGCTGGTGTCCCATGTGTCACCATCCTGGCTTGGGGATCAGGGCAGAAAGGCTGCCAAGATGTTTTGTAGATGATGAGTTTGAGCTACATCCTGACATTTTTGCAAATGTGACTACCTCTTTTCTTCCCTTTGCTGATAGCTGTGCTTTCCTGTTCCCTCCAGCATCACTGCCACGGCAGCCAGCATTGGAGCCGCAGGTATTCCCCAGGCAGGACTGGTGACTATGGTTATAGTTTTGACATCGGTGGGGCTGCCTACTGAAGACATTACGCTGATCATTGCTGTGGACTGGTTTCTGTAAGTTCTCTGCTCAGCAGCATGCACTGCTCTGTGCTCCCTGCCAGTGCTTACAGAGTTCGTCTGTGCTCCCAATGTCTCTGCTAAAAGCAGTCTCAGTAACCTGTATCATTAAGCTTAAAACACACCTGTATCCATGAGACCTTTATTTACACAGCAGCCCTTTCTGCACATGCTGGAGTCTCTACCACGTACTGCAGTGACCCAAGGCATCAGGGGTCACTTGCAGATCAGCCTGGTCACCAAGTAGAATGTCCTTAGTTTGCTTTATCTTAAAAGGCACCCAGAAACTATGTCCAGATCATCAGGGACAGGTTGTGCCAATAATAAGCAAATTCACACTGCAAAGTGATGGTTCTGCGCTACAGGGCACAGGAGGTGGGATGAGACTGGGCTGTACAAAGTTGAGGAGTGTTTAGATGGGTGCAGCTAGTCAGCTACATTGCTCCACTTCAGCTTTCCTTCCCTTTTAAACCTTGGGACAAGTGATTTCACGGGAGTGCTCTTAAGAACTAGATTGAAGAATGCATTTGAGCACAGTTCTCGCTCAGTCTTCTCAAACACAACAAAATCCTGACTCAGGGACACACTGTCAGTGTTTCCTCTGTTCTTCTGTATCTTGTATTGCTGGTTTGTAGCCAAAGCAGCCAAAGTCTGCTCCCAGCCATGGCTGAGCAGTTGGAAACAGAGTCTTGCCCAATACCTCCACTTCTCCTGTGAACTGTGCATAAGAACAGACCTGGCTGGAAAAGGCCCTGTCTCCTAAGATGCCAGGTTACCTCTTGTACTTACCCAGAAAGGTTAGTTTCAATCAGGTACCAAAAGTCTTATTTGTTGTTTCCGCTGAAGGATATGATCGGTTGATGGACTGGTGTTAGCTTCAGCACTAATGTAGAGTTGTGGTTGCAGGGAATACTCATTGCAAGGGGTGTTTTAGATTTGTTATTTTGCATGAAGAATCTGGTGCCTTGTCTTAGTGTATACTGGCCATGCTGAGGAAATCTGGCTCCACAGCAGCACTGTCATAGGTTTGCACCAGAACTTCTGCACTTTTTGTAAAACAAAACGCAACTCCAGTGTAACACATGTGGCAAGCCTCATCTGAGTCTGCAGAAAGGCCTTAACAGCCCTTTGGAAAGGAAACCGTCCTTGGAAGTACAACACAGCTAAGAGGAAACAGTCCCAGAGGTTCCTCGAGTGTGTGGAAGATAACTTCCTCACACAGCTGGTAAGCGAGCCTACAAGGGAAGGTGCCCTGCTTGACCTGCTGTTTACAAACAGAGAGGGTCTGGTGGGAGAAATGAAGGTCGGAGGCCGTCTTGGGCTTAGCGACCATGAAATGATAGAGTTTTCCATTTTTAGCCAAGTAAGGAGGGGGGTCAGCAATACCGCTACCATGGACTTCCGAAGGGCAGACTTTGGCCTGTTCAGGACACTGGTTGAGAGGGTCCCTTGGGAGATGGTCCTGAAGGGCAAAGGGGCCCAGGAAGGCTGGACCTTCTTCAAGAAGGAAATCTTGAAGGCGCAGGAACAGGCAGTCCCCATGTGCCGTAAGAAGAGCCGGCGGGGAAGACGACCGGCCTGGCTGAACAAGGAGCTTTTGCTGAGGCTCGGGGAAAAAAAGAGAACTTACCACCTCTGGAAGAAGGGGCAGGCAAGTGAAGAAGAATACAAGGACCTCGTTAGGTCATGCAGAGAGGGAATTAGGAAGGTGAAAGCCCAGCTAGAGCTCAACCTGGCCACGGTCGTGAGGGACAACAAAAAAAGCTTCTATAAATACATTAACAACAAAAAGAGAGCCAAGGAGGATCTCCATCCTCTACTGGATGCGGCGGGGAACATTGTCACGAAGGATGAGGAAAAGGCTGAGGTACTTAATGCCTTCTTTGCCTCAGTCTTTAACAGCCACACCAGGTATCCTCAGGGTATCCATCTCCCTGAGCTGGATGACAGGGATGGAGAGCAAAATAGGCTCCCCATGATCCAGGAGGAAGTAGTTAACGACCTGCTATGCCACCTGGACACTCATAAGTCTATGGGGCCTGATGGCATCCACCCAAGGGTGCTGAGGGAGCTGGCAGAGGAGCTTGCCAAGCCGCTCTCCATCATTTATCAACAGTCCTGGTTAACAGGGGAGGTCCCGGACGACTGGAGGCTTACCAACGTGACGCCCATCTACAAGAAGGGTCGGAAGTAGGATCCGGGGAACTACAGGCCTGTCAGCCTGACCTCGGTGCCGGGGAAGATTATGGAGAGGCTCATCTTGAGGGCGCTCACGGGACACGTGCAGGATAACCAAGGGATCAGGCTCAGCCAGCACGGGTTCATGAAAGGCAGGTCCTGCTTGACCAACCTGATCTCCTTCTATGACCAGGTGACCCGCCTAGTGGATGAGGGGAAGGCTGTTGATGTTGTCTACCTGGACTTCAGCAAAGCCTTTGACACTGTTCCCCACAGTATTCTCCTGGAGAAGCTGGCGGCCCGTGGTTTAGACAGGTACACTCTTCGCTGGGTAAAAAACTGGCTGGATGGCCGAGCCCAGAGAGTTGTGGTGAATGGGGTGAAATCCAGCTGGCGGCCGGTCACAAGCGGAGTCCCCCAGGGCTCAGTTTTGGGACCGGTCTTGTTTAATGTCTTTATTGATGATCTGGATGAGGGGATAGAGTGCACCCTCAGCAAGTTTGCAGACGACACCAAGTTGGGAGGGAGCGTTGATCTGCTTGAGGGTAGGAAGGCTCTGCAGAGGGATCTGGACAGGCTGGATCGATGGGCTGAGGCCAACCGGATGAAGTTCAATAAGGCCAAGTGCCGGGTTCTACACTTTGGCCACAACAACCCCAGGCAACGCTACAGGCTTGGGGACGAGTGGCTGGAAAGCTCCCCTGCAGAAAAGGACCTGGGGGTGTTGATTGACAGCCGGCTGAAGATGAGCCAGCAGTGTGCCCAGGTGGCCAAGAAGGCCAACGGCATCCTGGCTTATATCAGAAATGGTGTGGCCAGCAGGAGTAGGGAGGTGATCATGCCACTGTACTTGGCGCTGGTGAGGCCGCACCTCGAATACTGTGTTCAGTTTTGGGCCCCTCACTACAAGAAGGACATTGAGGTGCTGGAGCGTGTCCAGAGAAGGGTGACGAAGCTGGTGAGGGGTCTGGAGCACAAGTCTGATGAGGAGCGGCTGAGGGAGCTGGGGTTGTTTAGTCTGGAGAAGAGGAGGCTGAGGGGAGACCTTATCGCTCTCTACAACTACCTGAAAGGAGGTTGCGGAGAGGTGGGTGTTGGTCTCTTCTCCCAAGTGACTAGTGACAGGACAAGAGGAAATGGCCTCAAGTTGCGCCAGGGGAGGTTCAGGCTAGATATTAGGAAAAAGTTCTTTACTGAAAGAGTAGTGAAACATTGGAATAGGCTGCCCAGGGACTGGTGGAGTCACCCTCCCTGGAGGTATTCAAGGAGCGTGTGGATGTGGCATTGTGGGATGTAGCTTGATGGGCATGGTGCTGTGTGGTGTTGGGTGGGTTGGTTTTTGGTGTGTTGTGGGTTTGTTTTTTTTTTTTTTTTTTTTAAGGTTGGACTTGATGATCTTACAGGTCTTTTCCAACCTTAGTGATTCTGTGATTCTGTGATTCTGTCCATGTGGAACGACAGTAACGTTCTTGTTTTGTGACGAGTCCAAAACTTTTCAGTGAGAAACTGGGAATGCAATAGAGCAGGAATGAATATGAAGCCTGTGCTCAGGGCTGACAATCAAGGAAGGCTCTCTGGGAGTTATTTTTCTGTCAATGTTGAAGTGTCAATTATTAGTGACTTGAAAAGTAGAAAAAGTTTCATTGAAGATGTTTCTTGACATAGTCTTCATTCCCTTAGCTGTTACTAAGAAGCTATATTTCATTTTTCTCTCTGATTTTTCAGGGACCGTCTTAGAACGACTACCAATGTCCTGGGGGATTCTCTGGGAGCTGGCATTGTGGAGCATCTCTCCCGGCATGAGCTAGATGCGCAGGACTGCGAACTTGGTAATTCTGTGATAGAGGAGAAAGAGCAGCTCTCCTACCTGGTTTGCCCTCAGAATTACACCCACAGGCACCCCAGAAGTGAGACAGCACTGTAAAATCGGGCAGCAGAGTGCAGGTTAATGCTGCAAAAAGCCAAGACTTGAAACAGAAGTCCATAGTGGAGGACAGAGAAAGATCCACTCTCCAAGATGCACACTTTTCTCCCTCCTCTGCCACATGCAGTCTTCCCTGATCCCATTTCTCCCTCATCTCTTTCTGACTGGCATTAAAGAGGAGAAAATTAAACTGCAAAGAAAGTTTTATTCCACAAAAGCCTGATTTAGTCATTCTTACGGGGTCCAAGAGTTAGACCTGAGTAAAGAAGACTCAGTGAATGAGCTGGACTAGGCGCTCCTTTGTTTCTGAGCTAAAGTGTGAGCACAACTAAGTGGCAAGGTGGGTCGGGGACACCACCACCTGTGGACTGGCACCAAAATGTTGCCGTGATGACTCCTCCCTGCAGGATACAGCTGCAAAGCCTTCGCTTGGTCAGTGGCTTCCCCCAAGCCCATAAAGCTTTTAGCGTTGGCCATTTGGAGATATCTGGAGAGCCCCAGCTGTTCAGCTCTTCACGGGCAAGAGTGTTTATGATAAACACAATGTCCTCCTTGCTCACAGTCCTGGTGTTTACACAGATATGTGGATGATGCTTCCCGAGAGCTTCTCACGCCTCTGGCAACCCTTCTGGCTGCAGATGTTAGAGTCACCCAGCTCCTGAAAGAATGTGGGACCGTACAGCAGGGACAGGGCTTACTGTGCTGGCTGGTAGCACAAATAGGGGTCAACAGGCTTTTCATTAGTGGAAGCTACTAAAGGATTGTGAAAGCAGTGAACAATTAAAGAATTTATTATATGCATTATTCAGCCTCTGAAACAGCTCTCCCCTCTACCAAGCTCTTCTAAACACCAGTTAACTTCATTTCTCTTTAGCAAACTGTTCTCCTCTTGGTGAAACCAGAAGGGGAAATGCAAAGTTTAAGAACAGTTTGCCCACCTGAGCAGCTGGGTGGTACCTCCATGCCAGGAATGATTCCCTGCCACCCCAGATTTGCTCAGAAAACAGTTTCACTCCTCATCATAAGACTCCTGAGGAAACTGTTCCTTTGCTCATCTTCAGCTATTTTCAGAAGTGACTTCCCTTCAATCACATTGCTCCAGAATGTGCTTCAAAATATCTCGGTCTTTCTCCAGCTCCTTATCTTTTATAGGCAGCACCCCATCACTTCTCAGCACTTGTACAACTTTGCCGGAACCCAAACTTAAAAATTCAGGATAAACTTCTCAGTTCTTATCAAATGGAGCTCAGCTTCTGTTTAACACACTTGGACATAAGCCCACATGACATCTGAAACATCTCAGAGGTTAAAGCAAGAAGTAGGGACTTGCTTCATCCATGCTCTATCCACCTTCCCTGGCATGGCCAGGAACACAGCCTGTATCTCTCGCTCCAGTAAAAAGGACCAGCAGGGCTTGCTGCATAATCTCCACGTCCATGACCACCCAGAAAATGAATGTCTAGACACAACCAGGAAGATCAAAAGTATCCACAGATTTAGGGCCCCTACATTGTAGCTGTCCTGCTTTAGAAATGGCTAAGCTCAGAAACACCAGCAAGCAACCTCCCAGTGCACAGCCGAACTATCTGAACTGGGCAGCTTTTACCTGAGGTCTGCTCATTATTCCAAACCCAGTATATCACTTAAACCCCTCTACCCTAGCTTTCCACACTGATCCTTTTCATCCAGAAGCCCTAGCCATACACTTAGAGGTGCACCTAACTTGACCTCAGGAAGGAAGACCTCAGAGGCATCAGTTGACGTCAACTTTGCCAACCACAACCGCACAACTGCCCACGCTTAGCTCCCCAGCACTAACAAACCTTCCTAAAACACACTTCTTGAGACGTCCAAAGCCAGATCCTGAGGCTCTTCTTGGTCCTTCAGGAATTGCAGGATTATATATTGGTGCTGCCACATTCCACATCCTGTAGGCAGAGTATTCTATTTTTATGGGCTGGACAATTGTTGGGAATCTGAGATAAGCAGACAAATGCATCTCTTTCACATAAAAGTGGATAACAGAGCAGGGTAAATAGAAGTGTATTATAGCTCCATTTAGTAGTAGTTGGCCCCAGACCCTAAAGCAGCAGGCTGTTTCCTGACTGTGGGAGGCAGGTTGCTTATTCTAACAAGAGATCTGCTCAAGCAGGGGGCGAGTGAGCAGGGTAACAAATTATTATCCTCCTCTTTGCAGCATTTTTTTATCTTGTATGAATACTATTATAATGTCTGCTCTTCTCCTTTCTAGACTAAACAGACCCAGTATACCTTCACAGGTAATAATGATTCACATTCCTCTCCTCTGGACTTTTTCCTCGCTGTTCCACATCTTTCTTAAAGTGGAGTAACTAAAATTGGACACGACAATCCAACTAAAGATTTATTAGTGCTGAGCACTGAGGAAAGACTATTTCATGTACATTAAGATTTAGATCTTAGACACAAGTTACCATAGTTTAACAGCATGCTATGCATCAGCTGATCAAGATAACTGTCCATGATGCATACATACAGCAAATTCAAGTCTGTTCATCTTATCTTAAATCTTAGTGAGGTTAGACTCTTACTTTGATGAGATGGCTGTATCTAAAGACTGGATCTTAATCAAAGAGTTTTAAGATACACTGCATTAGCTTGTATCTGTAGTGGGCTAAGACAGCACTAGCTTATCGTTAACACAGCTCAGCTGACATGAGTCTAAACCTTCATAAAGAACAGACCTGCTTATAAAACCCAGTAAAGTGCTTTATTTTTTCACAACAGCATGATAGCATTGACTCCACTCCCGTGGTAATACATGATAATTCCTACATCATTTTAAGCAGAACTGCTGCCTAGCTAGTAATTTCCCAGCCTGTGTTTGTGCAGTTGATTGTTGTTACCTAAGTATAGTAATTTACATTTGTCCATATTGAACTACATCTTGTTTTTCTTTTTTTTTCAGACTATTTGTCCAATTTTTCAAGAAAGCATTGAATTCTAATCCTGAAGAGACTTCCTGTGTATAAAGGGCAAACTGATGGATGAATTGGAAGAAAAGATTGTCGAATTGGACTCTAGCTCAAATGGGAATTAATTCTGGGAAGTCCTATGGCTTGGGTTGTACTGTCAAACGAGATGATCATACGGGTCCCTTCTGGCTTTGTAATATATGCACATGCTTTCTGATTTAGAGATATTGCAAAGAGTCCTTCCAGCCCGATCATTTTTAAAAGCTATCTGGAAGGATCCTAATGATACTTCAATAAAACTCAGCAGGAGTCTAACCTGTTTTCAGTTGCTGTTAGCAGACATGTAAACATATCATAAAAGGGGCTCTCCATACCACATTGTGTCAACATGATCTCAAATGTTCCCACAAAGTAGGACACTCCAGTCCTTGCCACTTGTGATTTCCTGCTTTCAACACAAGATTAATGGAGCACAACAAGTAGAGGCCTCATTTTCAAATACTGCAAACCAGTCTCCCATGGGGAATTTCAGAATTCAGCTGATTGATAGTTTTTAGCTCTGGTGTTTACCCATGTTGTTAACCAGTTTATGATTGGGATTATCTATCTGTTTACAGTACCCGAACAGTAAAGTATTGTCAGGAATTTGCATATATATATATATACACACCTCTATATATATATGAAAGGGGCATATGTGCACAAACATACATACATATACACAGAGTTAATTTTTTTGTTGCTAATCCAAGAAGGAAAGGCAATATAAACTCTCACTCTGTAAAGCTGCATGCTTCGTTTTGATGCCCACCTTGATTTACCCAACTAATCCCATCCTTAAAACAACAGAGGCTATTTTACTTCATTCCAGTAACGAGTCTTGCAAAGCAAGGTTTACCAGGAAGGAGCTCAATCCATGCTGATTTTGAGTTGTACCTGCTAGTGACGTAACGAGAACTCAATGTGTAGAGAAAATTCTCCACTTCGTCTTTGACTTCCCTGCGCGTATCCCAAGGACCCACATCCCCACTGCATCTAACCTGGCAAGGAGCCAGGCTTTAAGAATACAAAAGTGTTTGTACTCCTTCCAAACCCAACGCTGACCTTGTACTAACTCAGCCTTCAAAACTGGGTAACTGAAAGTATTAAATAATTTTATCAACCGCCTTTTTGAATTATCAGATATTTGAGAGTTTATGCAGTCTTTTCTTTACTGCAGTCCTGCTGCTTCTACTTGCATAAACTTTCCAAGTGTCTCCTATTTGCAAACAGATTTCTTCCTAATGATTAGATGGGCAATATTTGGGATGAAACAGAGAGCTATTTCAGTGCATACATACACGAGGAACTCTTGGATTAGGACACATCTCTTCAAAATTAATTTTGAGAGAGAAAATCCATGAAGAAAATGGATTTTCAGATGATAGGCCATGTGTCACATTATGCATGTGATACGTGCACATTGTTTCAGGAGTCAGATCGGCCCATGAAAACTGCCCTGAAATTGTATATCCTTCTTTTGCTCTGCCCAAGGAAGAAAGAGATAACTGGAAATCAGTGCTGTACAGTGTGTTCATAGCATTCTGGCAGTTTGACTATGTTAATTCCCGAGGGCTTTTTCTTCATGCTGTGAGTTTCAGTGTTAATAAAGATAGTTTGCATATTTGAAAAATAAAGGGAATTTTTTCCACAATGCTCTTCCATGATGTTTTTTTCTATTATTTTTCTTCAGGACCATGACCTTACAAAGTTAGGGACGTTACTTTTAGCATTATGCATTACACTTCCTTATCTCCATGTGCCTATGTCATAGGTCAAATACTAAATTCAGATTTTTACAAGGTCTTTCCCTAAAGCTTTTTCTTTGATGCCATCTTTTGCATATGTCCATAAACTGGCAAAGCTGCACGAGGCTTCCTTCACATGCAGTACAGAGCACACAAGCACATACTTCAATCTAGGAAATCCACCCCAAACAAAGGCTATGTGGAAGAGGTCTCCGAGGCTTAAACAATAATGACTTTACATTACTCGCTGAAATGTTGCATTAATGGCATGGTATTTGAGCAAAGTGAGAGCTGTTAGTTCTTCTCCCCTTGATATCCCTTTTTCTTTAATTCTGTTTCCTGAGGGACCGGAACTGAGGTTAATAACACAGCTGATAGGGCAAAGGCATCACCAGTCAGGGCCCAGTCCCACAGTACCCAAGAAAGGCAAGTAGCACAGACTCAGGGATGATGGCCAGGTCCAGCCAAGCGTCCACACCATAAGACAATAGCATGGTGATGAAGCAGGTCTGAGGTCAAGCCAGGTCTGGTGATTGCCGGGCAGGCACAAAGTGACAAGGCAAGGTTTGACAAGGTCAAGCTCTAAAAAAATTAGTCCCGGAACTGGGGTTCAGATCAACAGGGTCCATAGCCAGGCACCGTCACAGCTGTTGCTGAACTAGAGACCTGTACTCCTCCAGTGATATAACTCAGGCTACAAAGGCCCAGGGCTGAGCTTAGAGCTCCTGGGCCCATGAGTGCGGGAAGGGGCCCCAAGTGAAGCTGGCCAGGGCTGTAAAGGCCTATTAGTGCACCTGGGGTGCATATGCAGACAAGCCCACACCTCCTGCCCTCCCAGCCATGCACAGTCTCCTGTGTGGTACAGGTAGTTTGGCTGAGGGATTTCTGGAGATCATCTAGTCAAACCCCTCTGCTCAAAGCAGGGTCAACTAGAGCAGGTTGCTCAGGACTTTGTCCGCTAGGATTCTGAAGATCTCCAAGGATGTAGGTTCCACAACCTCTCTGAGCAACCTGTTCCAGTGTTCAATCACCCTCACAGTAAAAAAGCTTTTTCTTTGTTTAAATAGAATTTCTTATACTTCAATTTGTGCCCTTTGCCTCTTATTCTTTCATCAGATATCACTGAGACAAGTCTCAAGGTTCCCTTAAATTCCATTTAATCCTTCAACAGGCTGGAGAAATGGGCTGACAGGAACCTCATGAAGTTCACCAAAGAGAAATGCAAAGTCCCACACCTGGGGAGGAATAACTCCATGCACCAGTACATGCTGGGGGCCACCCAGCTGGAAAGCAGCTTTGCAGAAAAGGACCTGGAGGTCCTGGTGGACACCAAGTTGAACACGAGACAGCAGCGTGCCCTTGCAGCAGAGAAGGCTAATGGGGGCTGCATTAGGAGGAGTGTTGCCAGCAGGTCGAGGGAGATGATCCTTCCCCTCTGCTCTGCACTAGTGAGGCCATGCCTGGAGTGCTGTGTCCAGTTCTGGGCTCCTCAGTACAAGACGCACATGGACACACTGGAGAGAGTCCAAGGAAGGGCCATGAAGATGAAGAAGAGACTGGAGTGTCTCTCATGAGGAAAGGCTGAGAGAGCTGGGACTGTTCGGCCTGGAGAAGAGAAGGTTCAGGGGGATCTTACCAACGTATATAAATACCTGAAGGGACGGTGTAAAGAAGATGGAGTCAGGCTCTTCTCAGCAGTGCCCAGTGGCAGGACAAGAGGCAATGGGCACAAACTGAAACACAGGAGGTTCCCTCTTATCACACGGAAACACTTTTTCACTGTGAGGGTGCTGAGCACCGGCACAGGCTGCCCAGAGAGGCTGTGGGGTCTCCATTCGTGGAGATACTCAAACACTGTCTGGTCACTGTCCTGCGCAACCAGCTCTTGGCGACCACCAATGTCTCGGCCTACTGAGAAGGTTGGGGCAGCGGCCAAAGACACACTCGCCGGATCCCCTGGGCAGGACCTTTTCTCCAGTGGCAGTTTCTTTCATTTTTGGCCTTTTGGCCGCACACCCCTTTCCCTCCGCGTCTCTCCACTCGTTTCACGCAGGATGGTTTGGCTCCTGCGCACCCGCTACGCCCGGGCGTGGGGCGGCGAGGCTCAGCGGTGACCGGGCTGACGCAACGGCCGCGGTGAGGCGTCACCTCAGGAGGGCGCGGGAGCCCGGCCACCGCCTCCCCCTCAGGAACCCCTCCCAGCCACCGCCTCCCCCTCAGGAACCCCTCCCAGCCCCCGCCTCCCCCTCAGGAACCCCTCCCAGCCACCGCCTCCCCCCTCAGGAACCCCTCCCAGCCCCCGCCTCTCCCCTCAGGAACCCCTCCCAGCCCCCGCCTCTCCCCTCAGGAACCCCTCCCAGCCCCCGCCTCTCCCCTCAGGAACCCCTCCCAGCCACCGCCTTCCCCCTCAGGAACCCCTCCCAGCCCCCGCCTCTCCCCTCAGGAACCCCTCCCAGCCCCCGCCTCTCCCCTCAGGAACCCCTCCCAGCCCCCGCCTCTCCCCTCAGGAACCCCTCCCAGCCCCCGCCGCGCCTCCGCACGCGAGCAGCGCTCGGCCGGGGCGCGAACCCGCAACCCGCAGGAGGGCTCGGACGTGCGCGCCGCCACGAGGGCCCGGGCCGGGGGGCGTGTCTGCGCGCCGCGGCGGGCGGAAGTGTCGCAGGGGCGCGCACCGGCAGCATGGCGGCCGCCCGCTGCTTGCGGCTGTGCGGGCGCTGGCGGCCGGTGCTGCTGGGGCCCGCGCGGCGCCGCCTCTTGGCGGCCGCCTCCTCCGCGGCCCCCTCCTCCGCGGCCCCGCCGGCGTCCGCGCCGCCGGCCCGCGCCGCCTTCAGCACTGGCCCGCGATGGCACCAGCGGAGCCCCGGCGGCCTGGCGGGGGGCGACGCGCTGGAGGGCGGCGGCGGCGGCGGCGAGGACGGTAGCGGCGGCGGCGGCGGGGCGGACGCTGGCGGGGCCGGGCCGGTCATGACGGCGCTGACGCCGCTGCTCGTCCCGGAGCATTTCCCCAACGTCCCTCTCATCGCCGTGACGCGCAACCCCGTCTTCCCGCGCTTCATCAAGATCGTCGAGGTGAGGGGCCGCCGAGCCCGGCCCGCCCGCGGGGCGCTCCCGGGGCCGGGGGCAGCCGTCGCCGCCCCAGCCAGCCCGGCTCGACGGGGCGAGCTGACCGCCATGGCGAGGGGCCGGGGCCGGGGGGCGGGCGATGGCTCCGGGGCGGTTTTGCAGCTGGTTGCCGAGCGTGGCTTTGCCCGGCCTCGGCTGAGAGCCCGTGGCGGGGACAGTCCTTCGGCCGGGTTTCCCGGTGGGCGGCCTTGGCCGTGGGCACAGGCGCACGGGCTTATCTCCCAGCTTCTGGTGATACCGGGGGTGCTTTTCTCCTCAAAGCCACGATCTTTGTCTTTACGGGTTTCTTTTAATCGTAGGGTGCTGGGGAGGGTAGCAAGGGGTATAACGCTTCACACCTTCTGCGTCTTAGGCTGTATTTCTAACTCTGTAGCCTGAACGTACTGGAATAGTGGTTTCTTTTGGGGTGGTCACGGACCTCAGGTTTCCCAAGTATTGCATCAGAGTCAGTAACGCTGTTTCTAACGGGGAAGGTCAGGGAGTCGGGCAGAAACTCTTCCGGCGTTTGCTGTCTTCTCTGTGTTCTTTTGCTGAAGGTTAAGCAAACGCGTCCTTGGTTTAGTTTCGTGGGCTTGTGCCATGGCACTGAGAGCTGTATTTGTGAAGGCGGTGAACTGCGAGCTGCAAGAAGAAAGCCTGAATTCAGCGTAGAGCAACGCTGCTGTGGTGGGAGAGGGTGCTGAGAGATGGGGATGGTAATCTCAAAATTTTGAGTGTGATCTTTCCCCTCTGCACCTCAATATGTATTTTTAAGAGCCATAAATTTGATCATTGATAAGTGACTTGAGCTCACAGGCCATAAATACTTTTTCCTCCTGAAACACAACCATTTTGGAACATGTACTCATATTTTTGCTGCTCACTAGTATTTTACCACTCCGATTTTGGAGTAAATGTAGCAAGAACTGAATGAATAGTTTCCTGTTCCTGTAGTGTTATTTATCATAACCTTATTTCTACTGTAGTATTTTTCTGCATGTCCAGATCTAATATGTGCAACTTTTAGTGTCTTTATAGATGTGTCGGGGGAAGGAGAAGATTATAATTACGATCTTTAGGCATGCAATCATATGACACTTTTATGTATAAGTCATTAATTTCAATACATAGGTCAAGTGTCTTCATTAAGATAATTGTTAAATGCTGTCTCTTATCCTACAAGTTCATTGTGCTGCCTTTTAATAATTTATTTCCTGACAACGTGAAGTCTCTACAGTGAGTATGGCATTATTAACTTTTTTCTTTCTGTTAATTGCCAAGCAAGCATAGTTTTGCAAGACATTGTGCAAAATTAAAATAGGTGTGCCAAGATTAGAATAGGCCAACAAAGGTGGTACTGCTCATGCTGCTCTGTCAAGACCGTGCTGTTTATTGTCAAAAATATTAAGCAATGCAGCTTATGTCCATCACTTTGAAAGAACACTCAGTGGTCGGCAGTGTGAGTTCATGCAATAGCAAAATTCACGAGGAGGTGTTTTCTCGGTTGCTGAGGGCTCAGCCTGCTGTGACAGCAATTACAGTGGTGCTGGAGGTCTTCCCCGGGGCAGATGTGTGGCATCTGGGGAGCAGAGGGGAGTATGAAAGTAAAGCAGGAAGAAATCCTGGCTGGGACTCAAAGCAGGTAGGCTGGTGGGTGTAGGAGAGCAATTGAACAGAGGGGGCATTGGAGAAGAGGATTTAAACTAGAGTGGGTGGGCAGAATTCAGGCAATTGATGGGGAAGATTGGACTAGCTTCCCAGTAGGAGCAGAGAGCTGGGACATACAGGTATGGAAGGGGAAGGAAACAGTGATAGCAACAGAAACTCTTACACAGTGTTGTTCAAGTGACTGAGAGATTTCTTGCTCACAAGACTTGTAAGGATTAGGCTGTTTCTCCCCCTGCCTTCGAGCTTGTTTTATGTACTCAGTGACTTGTTTTAAATACTCAAATTTCATGTTTCTCTAATATTCTTCCACTTCCATAATACTGTCCCCTAATGAGGGCAAGATTAGAAAAATCCGAGATTAGACTTCATAATTCAGTCATAGGGTTTCACCCTGCCTTGCTTTACACACTGAGGGTGCAAAGCTTACAGAAAATCCACCTCTGACTTCATACCTGTTGTTGTCCTAGGTAAAAAATAAGAAGCTGGTTGAGCTGCTGAGGAGGAAAGTTCGTCTTGCCCAGCCTTATGCTGGTGTTTTTCTTAAAAAGGATGATAAGTAAGTCGTTTCTCTTGATCTTTTTAAAAATAAGCTATTTCCATTACTAGGCTGCATTTCCATTAAAAGCTATGATCTGAAATTCCCTACCTTGGATAGTATTACAGAAATTGTATGTAGGCTTGGACCATCCTCTTACCATGACAGCTTTCATTGCCACCGACATAACTGCTAGGAGCTTGAGACTTGCTTTAGAAAAGGCTGATATTATTTGGGAGGGAGATGAACCATTCAGGTGGTTGGGTGATTTGGAAAGGGGCTACGTGGTGGTAACAGTGGGGATAAAGTGAAGTGTTGTTGCTCCTGAGTCCAGTTTAAAGTTCTGCAACCAGCAATTGTTTCTTTCGTTTTCGATCTTAACTGCTTTCTCAAGATTCTGAATATCTACTCCAATTTTTTTCCTCAATAGCAATGAATCTGATGTGGTGGAGGATCTGAATGAAATCTACCAGATGGGAACTTTTGTACAGATTCATGAAATGCAGGACCTTGGAGACAAGTTGCGTATGATAGTCATGGGACACCGAAGGTAATTACTTGTGCTTCCACTGCATCTTACCATACTTCTTCATAAACAGATATATCCCTTTATTGTTTTCACCACATAGCTGCATTTTACACAACTCATGCATGGCAAGCTTTTGCTTTGTTACCACAACGTATACTGATAGTGCTCCGCTGCTCCAGCCCCACTATTCTGTGTACTATTACAGATGCAACAGACTAGCCCCAAAAAGGAAGAGCTAGTGTATGTCATTCTCATATAAACTGTAATGTGATGCAAGCAAGCATTCATTAAGCTGAAGTTTAGCAGTTTCTTTGACAAGTACAGCAAGGTTTAGTAATGGTGGAAGAAATTCTCTGGAACTAATTCAAGCCAGTATTCTTGCTTTTAAAAAAAACAAAAATGTGGTCCAGAACTGTAATTATGTCTTGTCTACATAATCTTGTCCCAGAACTGCATTGAAGAAAATAGGATTATTGTTGGGGAATATAGGTTTAGCTATTTGTGCCAAGTATTTTGAACTAAGACAATATAAAATTGTGGTTTTAAAAGCGTCAAATAATTAATTTCCATTAGAAGGGAAAATACAAGGATAGAAACGTGGTGGGGGAGACAGATTCAGGGTCGGTTTTGCTTTGAAGCATTGCTTTTATCCTCCCACTCACTTTGCTTCAGTTGCATTTTTCTGGACAGCAAAGAATGGGCGGTACTTCTCGAAGCTGAATTTGCCTGAGTTTCCAAGTCAGCTCCTTTCCAAATGAAGTCTTAGACCTCCTGCTGCATTATCAAAGCACAACCCTGTTTGGTTAGATTTTGGAAATAGGCAGCTATTAGTTTTGGTTTACTTGGAATAGAAATATTTCCCTATAACTTGGAAGGTGTTGAGAATTGGTCTTTACTTATTTGGTTCAGGCACAGAGCACTGGTCTGTCATGTCCATAGGAACCACACTGGATATCAGATCTGAGGGGCATGCTGCTTTTATGGGGAAAAATATAGAAAAGGAAACTCTTATATCAGCAGCCAAAATAATGAAATGTGGTGTCCTGCAAGTGTGGGTCCTCTCATTTCTAAATCCCTCCCTTAGCCCTCCCCATGCACCTTCTAGCATGCCTTCTGGGTCAGGGCAGCAGCTTCTGTAGTCAATCCAGAGATATTTCGTAGAGTCATAGAATGGTTTGGGTTAGAAGGGACCTTAAAGATCATCTAGGTCCGACCCCCCTGCCATGGGCAGCGACACTTTCCACTAGACCACATTGCTCAAAGCCCCGTCCAACCTGGCCTTGAACACTTCTAGGGAGGGGGCATCCACAACTTCTCTGGGCAACCTGTTCCAGTGCCTCACCACCCTCAAGGTAAAAAATTTCTTCCTAATACCTAATCTAAATCTACCCTCTTTCAACTTAAAGCCATTATTCCTCGTCCTATCACTACATGCCCTTGTAAAAAGTCCTGCTCCAGCTTTCTTGGAGGCCCCCTTCAGGTACTGGAAGGCTGCTAGAAGGTCTCCCCAGAGCCTTCTCTTCTCCAGGCTGAACAACCCCAACTCTCTCAGCCTGTCCTCCATACAGGAGGTGCTCCAGCCCCCGATCATCTTCGTGGCCCTCCTCTAGACCCGCTCGAGCAGGTCCATGTCTTTCTGATGCTGGGGGCCCCAGAGCTGAACGCAGTGCTCCTGGTGGGGTCTCACAAGAGTGGAGTAGAGAGGGAGAATCACCGCCCTCAACCTGCTTGCCACACTTCTTTTGATGCAGCCCAGGATACGGTTGGCTTTCTGGGCTGCAAGCACGCACTGCCAGCTCATGTTGAGCTTCTCGTCAGTCAACACCCCCAAGTCATTCTCCTCAGGGCTGCTCTCAATCCATTCTCCACCCAGCCTGTATTTGTGCTTGGGATTGCCCCGATCCACGGGCAGGACCTTGCGCTTAGCCTTGTTGAACTTAATGAAGTTTGCACAGGCCCACCTCTCTAGCCTGTCGAGGTCCCTCTGGATGGCATCCCTTCCTTCCAGTGTGCTGACCAGACCACATAGCTTGGTGTGTTGGCAAAGTTGCTGAGGGTGCACTCAATCCCACTGTCCATGTTGCTGACAAAGATGTTAAACAGCACCGGTTCCAATACCGATCCCTGAGGAATGCCACTCGTCACTGGTCGCCACTTGGACATCGAGCCGTTGACTGCAACACTTCGAGTGTGACCATCCAGCCAATTCCTTATCCACCAAGTGGTCCACCCATCAAATCCATGTCTCTCCAATTTAGAGACAAGGATGTCATGCGGGACAGTGTCAAATGCTTTGCACAAATCCAGGTAGATGATGTCAGTTGTTCTTCCCATAGTCACCAACGCTGTAAACCCATTACAGAATCACTAAGGTTGGAAAAGACCTGTAAGATCATCAAGTCCAACCTTAAAAAAAAAACAAAAAAAAAACCAAAAAAAAACCCCACACACCAAAAACCAACCCACCCAACACCATACAGCACCATGCCCATCAAGCCACATCCCACAATGCCACATCCACACGCTCCTTGAATACCTCCAGGGAGGGTGGCTCTACCACCTCCCTGGGCAGCCTATTCCAATGTTTCACTACTCTCTCAGTAAAGAACTTTTTCCTAATATCTAGCCTGAACCTCCCCTGGCGCAACTTGAGGCCATTTCCTCTAGTCCTGTCACTAGTCACTTGGGAGAAGAGACCAACACCCACCTCTCTGCAACCTCCTTTCAGGTAGTTGTAGAGAGCGATAAGGTCTCCCCTCAGCCTCCTCTTCTCCAGACTAAACAACCCCAGTTCCCTCAGCTGCTGCTCATCAGACTTGTGTTCCAGACCCCTCACCAGCTTCGTCGCCCTTCTCTGGACACGCTCCAGCACCTCCATGTCTTTCTTGTAGTGAGGGGCCCAAAACTGAACACAGTATTCGAGGTGCGGCCTCACCAGCGCCGAGTACAGGGGCATGATCACCTCCCTACTCCCGCTGGCCACACTATTTGTGATACAGGCCAGGATGCCGTTGGCCTTCTTGGCCACCTGGGCACACTGCTGGCTCATCTTCAGCCGGCTGTCAATCAACACCCCCAGGTCCTTTTCTGCAGGGGAGCTTTCCAGCCACTCATCCCCAAGCCTGTAGCATTGCCTGGGGTTATTGTGGCCAAAGTGTGGAACCCGGCACTTGGCCTTATTGAACTTCATCCGGTTGGCCTCAGCCCATCGATCCAGCCTGTCCAGATCCCTCTGCAGAGCCTTCCTACCCTCAAGCAGATCAACACTCCCTCCGAACTTGGTGTCGTCTGCAAACTTGCTGAGGGTGCACTCTATCCCCTCATCCAGATCATCAATAAAGACATTAAACAAGACCGGTCCCAAAACTGAGCCCTGGGGGACTCCGCTTGTGACCGGCCGCCAGCTGGATTTCACCCCATTCACCACAACTCTCTGGGCTCGGCCATCCAGCCAGTTTTTTACCCAGCGAAGAGTGTACCTGTCTAAACCACGAGCCGCCGGCTTCTCCAGGAGAATACTGTGGGGAACAGTGTCAAAGGCTTTGCTGAAGTCCAGGTAGACAACATCAACAGCCTTCCCCTCATCCACTAGGCAGGTCACCTGGTCATAGAAGGAGATCAGGTTGGTCAAGCAGGACCTGCCTTTCATGAACCCGTGCTGGCTGAGCCTGATCCCTTGGTTATCCTGCACGTGTCCCGTGAGCGCCCTCAAGATGAGCCTCTCCATAATCTTCCCCGGCACCGAGGTCAGGCTGACAGGCCTGTAGTTCCCCGGATCCTCCTTCCGACCCTTCTTGTAGATGGGCGTCACGTTGGCAAGCCTCCAGTCGTCCGGGACCTCCCCTGTTAACCAGGACTGTTGATAAATGATGGAGAGCGGCTTGGCAAGCTCCTCTGCCAGCTCCCTCAGCACCCTTGGGTGGATGCCATCAGGCCCCATAAACTTATGAGTGTCCAGGTGGCATAGCAGGTCGTTAACTGCTTCCTCCTGGATCACGGGGAGCCTATTTTGCTCTCCATCCCTGTCATCCAGCTCAGGGAGATGGATACCCTGAGGATACCTGGTGTGGCTGTTAAAGACTGAGGCAAAGAAGGCATTAAGTACCTCAGCCTTTTCCTCATCCTTCGTGACAACGTTCCCCGTCACATCCAGTAGAGGATGGAGATCCTCCTTGGCTCTCTTTTTGTTGTTAATGTATTTATAGAAGCTTTTTTTGTTGTCCCTCACGACCGTGGCCAGGTTGAGCTCTAGCTGGGCTTTCACCTTCCTAATTCCCTCTCTGCATGACCTAACGAGGTCCTTGTATTCTTCTTCACTTGCCTGCCCCTTCTTCCAGAGGTGGTAAGTTCTCTTTTTTTCCCCGAGCCTCAGCAAAAGCTCCTTGTTCAGCCAGGCCGGTCGTCTTCCCCGCCGGCTCTTCTTACGGCACATGGGGACTGCCTGTTCCTGTGCCTTCAAGATTTCCTTCTTGAAGAAGGTCCAGCCTTCCTGGGCCCCTTTGCCCTTCAGGACCATCTCCCAAGGGACCCTCTCAACCAGTGTCCTGAACAGGCCAAAGTCTGCCCTTCGGAAGTCCATGGTAGCGGTATTGCTGACCCCCCTCCTTACTTGGCTAAAAATGGAAAACTCTTATCATTTCATGGTCGCTAAGCCCAAGACGGCCTCCGACCTTCATTTCTCCCACCAGACCCTCTCTGTTTGTAAACAGCAGGTCAAGCAGGGCACCTTCCCTTGTAGGATCGCTTACCAGCTGCGTGAGGAAGTTATCTTCCACACGCTCGAGGAACCTCTGGGACTGTTTCCTCTTAGCTGTGTTATACTTCCAGCAGACATCCGGTAAGTTGGAAGTCCCCCACAAGAACAAGGGCTTGCGACTGTGAGACTTCTGCCAGTCGCTTGTAGAACGCTTCATCGGCTTCTACGCCCTGGTCAGGTGGTCTATAACAGACCCCCAGCAGGATATCCGGCTTGTTGGCCTTCCCCCTCATCCTTACCCATAAGCATTAAACCCCGTCACGACGATCATCGAGCTCTATACAATCAAAGCACTCCTTGACGTACAGAGCCACCCCACCGCCTCTTCTTCCTTGCCTATCCCTCCTGAAGAGCTTATAGCCCTCCATCGCAGCACTCCAGCCATGCAAGTCGTCCCACCATGTTTCTGTGATGGCGACCACGTCATAGATGCCCCGCTGCACGATGGCTTCTAGCTCCTCCTGTTTGCCGCCCATGCTGCGTGCATTGGAATAGATGCACTTGAGCTGGGCTATCGAAGAAGCTATTGTAGAAGGCCACCAAATTTGTCAGGCACGATTTGCCCTTAGTGAAGCCATGTTGGCTGTCACCAGCCACCTCCTTGTTTTCCATGTGCCTTAGCATGGTTTCCAGGAGGATCTACTCCATGATCTTGCCAGGCACAAAGGTGAGACTGACTGGCCCGTAGTTCCCTGGGTCTTCCTTTTCTTCCTTTTTAAAAATGGGGGTTATGTTTCACCTTTTCCAGTCCGCGGGAACTTCACTGCACTGCCACTACTTCTCAAGTATGTTGGATAGTGGCTTAGCAACTTCATCCACCAGTTCCCTCAGAGGCATCTCATCGGGTCCCATGGACTTGTGCACTTTCAGGTTCCTTAGATGGTCTCGAACCTGATCTTCTCTTACAGTGGGCGGTAGGAGACTGACGGTATTCTGACTGGCCAGTTGGCTACTGCCAAACTGTTTTCTGGTTGCCCTGCGAGGGGATGTTCTTCTACCCAGCAACTGATTTCCACCACCAGCAATCCCACCCTCCATAAAATGTTTTCGAACTTACTTGTCTGTGACCGTTCTGTTGGCAAGAGTAGCCAAAATTAGTCAAAAGTTGCTAATGGCAGACAGTTGGAGTAGTTGAGGAGGTCTTATTTTTTGAAGGAGATCCCATGGAAAATCAGGCCTACACCCTGCGCATAACAGCAGTTATCCTGTGAGCTGGGAGCCTGCCACACCACAAGATTTTTTTGGACTCCATATTCACAGCCTAGTAAGACAACTTTGTCAAAGGCTATTGCAGTTCTTAAGTGTTTGTCTAGCACTCATCTTCGGTGGGGAAACCTTTTAAGCCAGTGCAGAGGCCAAGATTTTGATCCCTTTCTGGAGAACTGTAGGTCGTAATTTGTATTGGAAACATCTGACATGAGGTTGTATGCACAGCAGGCAAAATTCAGAAAAGTTTAAAAACAGTAACAGGGAAACTAATTGTTTGGAAGGTGATTATGCCATGTGATGTAATCCCTTTTAGGGATTAATAATTATTTGTTGGGGAATAATTGTGGGTTTGATCTCTTTCAAAACCATAATCTAGGAAATCTCTTTGTGTAAGACCAAAATTTCAAATGTCTAGGTATGGAGTGACTTCAAGGTCTGTTATACACATGGTATGTAATATAATACTTAGTATTACAGTAGATAATGCAGCAGATGTGGTTTAAACCAGAGAGATTGATTGCTGAGAATCAGAAGACTGAAAAAGCAGAACATTATATTCAGAATTAAAGTGAAACAGTGAACTTCTTTTCAGGAGAGACAAGAAGAGGGTGTGAATCTGCATCAGAGTTGTTGGTTCACGTAGCTAGAGAAGCTAGCTCCTGATCAGACATGCTAACAATAGTGCCTTATTAATTGTTCTGTTCATGTGCTGCAACTTGTCACTGAGAAGTCAGTCTGTGATATTGAGCTTTGTGTGCATGTGTATGTAGACCAACATTATTTAGATTATTTTTATCATTAGAAATCTGTTTCTATAGTTCTGCAAGTGGTTTAAGCTAACACAGTTTATCATAAAGGTGGTGTCAGCTGCCCTTGGCCTGTCGTTCACACACCACTAGGCTAATTCAGTGGTCAGTTAATTTTTTTTTTGTATGGCAGCTTACTTATTGTAAATTTACTTAGTAAGTCCTGTCAGTATCAACCACTTGATTATTACTGTTTTACTAAGTTAAGCCTTGTTTTGACAAAATGAACCAAAAGCTAAATCTTGTCAAAACACATACAATCAATCAGTCACCTTTGTCAAAGTTTGAAATTTTAGTTTACTCAAAAAACAGCTTAAACTTTTTCCTTTTCATGCTGAAGAGCTGAAATCATATGTAACAGGAGAATTGATTGTAGCTGGTTTCTTCTGGCTTTCAGGATTCGTATAAACAAGCAACTGGAGGTTGAGCCTGAGGAGCCTGAGAACAAACAGAAAGTTAGAAGGAAACAGAAGCGCTCTAAGAAAGAGGCTGAAGAGGAGCCTGGAGCAAAGGACCAAGCTGTGGAAGTGGTACTGGATCCTGTAGCTGCTTCCTCGCAGGAAGTTCTCATGGTAGAAGTAGAGAACGTGGTTCATGAAGACTTTCAGATCACAGAAGAGGTTAAAGTGAGTGAATTAATCATGCAAGCCTGGACTTACCCTGTAGAGTTGCACCTATGTTTCTTGCTCAAAAGGAAGAGTTCTAAAATCAGGCTTTAATTTCAGGCCTCAGAAACCAGTTCCTCCTTCTCACGGTCACTGCATGAGGGGATTATATGAAAATAATTATTTTTCATTACAACAGCTCAATTCCTTAGAACTGGTCACTTTGAAAAGTTGCTGAATGAAGAGGTTGGGCTGTGCTCAAATCCTCTATCAAACTGAGTCTTTGCTCCAAGGTGACTTGAGTGGTCAACCTGATCATATCTTCTGGCCAAGAACCAGTTAAGTTCCGTGGATGCAGGAAGCCAGCCTGTAGCCCTTCTTGCCTTTCCTTGTCTCCCAGGAGGAATAACTGCCCCAATACCATGTACCATTACCGCACACCATAGCAGATGGGTGGCCAGGGGCTGTATTTCTGTGCTCCTGTGCTGGAGAGGTTAGGGAACGTCATATTTGTACTGAGGCCTTGTCTGTCCTTTTCCAGTCTTTTTGTTGGTTAAATCTTTGTTGTGTTTATAGGCACTTACTGCAGAAATTGTCAAAACAATCCGGGACATCATTGCCTTGAACCCCTTGTACAGGTATGTATTTCCCATGCTGCCCTCCTTTGGGAACAGTGTGTTCTTAGGCTGGAGTACCCTGAGATTTTCTATTCCACTTGTCCTTTTGCTGTAATGAAGAAGAGATATTTGCTGAATTGTCACCTAGAATTTTGTTTTGGGATGGAAGCTTTATCATCCATCATTGGAAACGGAGGGGAGGTTTTGAAAACATGATGTGAAGCTTAGATATGAGGTAGGACGATAAGTCCTATGGCAGGTAATCTGGGCCTAAGTGAAGCTCACTGCAATAAGTATCAGGATTTCATCCTGAAATGGTAATATGAAAAGGTAATATGAGCATAGTAAGAGTCTTAGCATACTGGCACACAAAAATTTTACATAACTGTTAAGAGAGCACTTCATGTATTTGGTTTTATTTATCAGCGATCGTTCCTTTTATCAAGTGATTTACGTGTTTGTTACTGAGTATTGGCTTAGTCAAATTAAGAAAAAAAGGTTATTTTGCTATGAAACTGAGCTGTGTTTCATTTCTTTACTCTGTCATAACAAGTAAATAACTCTATAAGGATACTCCCTTATGAATGTAAAAGTTTACTGAGCATTTTGCATTTTATTACCATTTTTTCAGAGAGTCTGTACTTCAGATGATGCAGGCTGGACAACGTGTGGTAGATAACCCTATCTATCTGAGTGACATGGGTGCAGCACTGACAGGGGCAGAGTCGCAAGAACTTCAAGACATCTTGGAAGAAACCAGTGTAAGATGAAGCTTTTAACTAAAGCTGTGCTAACTGAATCAAAAGTATGTCTGTCATATGTCATGGTTTCTTTACCAGCCTCAGTACTTCAGGACTATGTTTGATGATAGGTTAATATCAGTGACTAGGTTCCTGTTGAAGGATATAGTAAGTCGTTAATAACTTACCTTAAGGGAAAGGCTGTATCTTTGGTGGCAAATAGTCTTTCACACATTGGTTGCATGCTGTGGAATTGCTACCCCATTTGTCTTTTTACATCTGCAGGTGCTGGAGAGTTCTCCCAGACAACCTGTTGGAGCTTCTTATTCTCCCTTTCTCACGGGGAGTTGCCAAAAGTACAGTGTCTGAAACCTCATTTTGTGTCTATCTTTTCCAGATTCCCAAACGGCTTTACAAAGCCCTTTCCCTTCTAAAGAAGGAATATGAGCTGAGCAAACTTCAGCAGCGTCTTGGAAGGGAGGTGAGTTTTTCAAGTAACGCATACCTTGTATGTATTTATTTCATGTCCACCACTGTGATGCTTAGCATGGCCGGTGAAGAATTTTAAAGCAAGACAATGGTACACACTCTAAAGGGAGGTTATTTTAGAGTTAAGATTTTATATTCTTCCATTAGAAATTTGATTTTTCATTGACATTGTAAAAATAACAAGACTTGAGGCTACGGCACCTGCTGTTAAAATGTGTCCAAGTTGTAATTTTGTGCAAGCAGGTAAATCATAGAGGACTGCGGTTTACAAAGCATCTGTGTAAAAATATCCAGCTTAATTCTGTATATAGCACATAACAGTGTAAATAGCACAATGTTATTTTAAAAGACTTTCTGCTAACCACTGTGAACTGCAGTAGTTCCTGACTTGTAGGTTTTAATCAGAATACAATAACTGCATCAAAATGGTAACTAAGTATATGAAGTACAAAGATTTGTGTATACTGAGCCAAAAGTCCCTGGGTTTATTAACTCCCAACAGTTGAGGCTTTTAAAATTCATGTTAAGTGCAAAATGCTTTTGGACCATGTAGGAATTGTTGGAGACTTCTTAAGCAAATTGCACACATGCGTCCCATCTGGTCCCACAGACTGCATCCGAGGATGCTGACAGGGCTTATCAGTGTCATTATTTTGTTGTCTCAGTCATCCTTAAAACACTGTGGTGATGGGGAGGTTCCTGGTAAGTGGAAAAAGGTAAATGCCATGCCCATCTTCAAGAAGGAGAATCAGGGAGACTACAGACATGTCAGCCTGCCCTCAATCCGTGGGAAGATTATGGGGAAAATCATCTTGGAAGCCCTGTAGAGGCAAATGAAGGAGGACATGATTTGAAAGAGCCAGAAGGGATTTTCCAAGAGTAAACTGTGCCTCATCAACCTGATCGCCTTCTCTGATAAGAAGGCCTAGAGCACAAAGGGAGAACAATGTTGCATACTTTGACATTGGCTGACCACAACGGCAGCCCTGCTATAGTAGTCTTAACGATCAAATTGGGATGTTACAGACTGGAAGGATGTAGTGCAAGGTGGGTGAAAAAATTGGCTAGACTACTGGGTTGTGATCAGCACTATAAAGTCTAACTGCAGCTAGCTAATAGTGGTGTTCCTCAGGGAGTCAGTAAGAACCTCCTCAAGTTCAGCAAAGAGAAATTCATAGTCCCACACCTGGGTTGGAATAACCCCATGCAACAGGACAGGCTGGGTGCCAACTGGTTAGAAAATAGCTTTGTAGAAAAGGACTTTGAGGCCCTGATGTACAGGAAGCTGACCATGAATTAGCAGTCTGTCCTTGTGGCAAGCAAGGCCAACTGCATACTGGGCTCTGTTTGCAGTTGTGTAGACATCAGGTCAAGAGAAGCTGTTATTCCCCTCTATTTGGCACTAGGGAGATCACATCTGACTTACTCTGTGCAACTTTTGGTCTCCCCAGCATAAACAAAACATTGAAGTATTGAATCATGGTCAGTGGAGACCACCGAGATGTGGAGGGAGCTAGGAGTATGTCATAGAGTCACTTTTTATATTAGAACATGCTGCAAATGATTTCTGAGTAGTATTTTCAGTTGCTGAGAAGGTCATAACTGAGAAATACTAGGAAGCATTTGATGTTTGATGGGTTGTACCATGAACAGAATCGTTACTGTATTTGTTGCTGTGTCTAGGTTGAGGAGAAGATCAAGCAAACGCATCGCAAATACCTTCTCCAAGAGCAATTGAAAATCATTAAGAAAGAGCTAGGTCTGGAAAAAGAGGACAAGGATGCTATAGAAGAGAAATTTCGGGAGCGACTAAAGGAGCTGGTAGTGCCAAAACATGTCATGGATGTGATTGATGAAGAGTTGAGCAAGTTGGGCTTGCTGGATAATCACTCATCAGAATTCAAGTGAGTGCATGGCTGTGTCTTCTGCTATCAGGGTTAGTTGGGAGAATGAGAGAAATCAATACAATTTTGTGAAGCTCTTACCTTAAGAGTTTCTTTTCTTTTTTTGTCATAGTTGTTTTCCCTGAATGTAGCATATGATCACATCCTAGCTATAGGATTGTTCTCCAAATCTCCTACATTTTACTATAGTTTATCTCTTTTGATAATTTTAGGTCTTCTTTTGCAGCCTAATGCTGTGGATAAGAACTGTGCAGTTTGTTCCTCCTTGTGAAATGTGCAGTGATCACTTCAGCCCTTAATTTTGGCTCTTCTCTCTTGTACTTAAGTATTTTCATTAGATGTGAGAGAAGAGAAGCTAGTTGCTAATGCGTTGCTAAGCTACCTGAGGTGGTCCCTGAAGTGTTGGGGCAGGGTTGGAATTGCAAAGGAGTGAATAGCTTTTACCGCATAATGCGTGACATGGATTGTCAGAAACTGAGATTGCTTTGAACATTCCTTTTCTGTTGAGGCGGTGTGTGCTATACAGTACAGTAATCAGCGTACTCAACAGCGCTTTAATGTCCTGGATCTTTGCTTCTAAAACAAAGTATGTTTTATGGAGTAAAAGACTGTGTTTGAGGGCAGACATGTCATTTGGATGAGAAACATCTTGATAATCATATACTGGGAGGAGGAGGGAGGAAGCTAGGAAAGACACACTGGGCTTCACAGCCAGCATAGTACCTTCCCTTTCCCTTAGAGTAGTAACAGTGGTAGCAAGTTTGCAAAGGAAGTACTGGAGAGAAAAAAGCCAAAGCTGTGTTGGTGTGGCGATTGCTATAGAGTGAATCCTGGGGCCAGCCAGATGAGCATGGCAAGGCTGTGCTTCTCTGTGCTCATGGCTGCTCACAATTTACTGTTTACTGCATCTTGCAGACCTCACTGTACGTTTGAATCCCTGATCTGAGTGTCCAAAGTTTTAGAACAGACGAGTGCTGCTTTTACGCACTTGTGTTCTCCTCAGTAGCAGTCTGTTTAAACTGATTATCTCTACTGTTCCACACTAACATCCTTATCTCCCAGTCTTAAATCTTTCTCTATCGTGTTGTACATCCAGCTGATTTTCCTTGCTTCTGAGCCAGGAATCTTTCTTCTTTACATTGTCTTGGTCCACTGGAGAAACAGAGAAAACTGGTTTTCTACCTTTAAGTTTCGTGACCTGATCCAAACAGTTGACAGTAGTGCAGAGCTTACAAACAATCCTGCTAGTCTTCAGACAGGAACCAGCCCCACACCAAAAAGTCATACAGGGAATTTGTGTGCAGAAATCTAGGCCTTTGCATGGTATGTTGAAGGTTCTTTGTCTCAGGAAAGCAAAAGCTGTGAAAAAAAGCTTTGATTTTTTGGGGGGGGAAGGGACAAGGGAATGAAGACCATAACGAAAGGTTGGCAATGACTGCCTGGATAATGGTGTTCTTTTCATAATCTCCCTTCCGTGAGTAGTTTATATCCCACTTGTTCTGGATGAGGTTATTTTGGAAGTCAGTGGAGGAAGGCATGAGCTGGTTGTTGTCAAATCACTGTTATTTGTGTGTTTCTGTCAGTGTTACACGGAACTACTTGGACTGGCTGACATCCATCCCGTGGGGTAAGTGTAGCGAGGAGAACCTGGAGCTGACCAGAGCCCGAGCAGTTCTGGAGGAGGATCATTATGGAATGGATGATGTCAAGAAGCGAATTCTGGTAAGGCAGGAATAGGCAGTGTGTCCCATTTCACACTCTGCTTAGCATCAGGTGTTTTGGTTGTATTTCAGATTGCAGCTCTCCATTGAATTTGTGTTAATTCATGGATCAAACAGAAAGCTGAATGAAAGAACAGAATGTTCTGGTGATCAGTTAATGTGTTTAATTATTCGGGGCAATGAAGGTCATATTCTGATTTCAAACAGCAATATGCTGTTTTACTGCTTAATGCTGAGCAAGTGAATAAGTGTCCAAGGGAAGCAGTCTCTGGATTTTAATCAATTCATTTATTAAAATGGTTCCACTTGACTGGCAAAGCTACTGCCTTTCCAAAACACTGAACCTCTACTCATACCTCTAAAACTAAGAGGGCAGAAGTTAGCGAAGATGCATGTTTGCCTCACAACCTTTACCTATCCACAGAGTTGTGTTGGGGGTTTATAGCTGAAGGGTTTATAGTTTGTGCAATACAGCTCTCATATAAGCAGACAGGGTAGTTTCCAGTGTTGCCTTATTCCACAGCTTCTGTCACTTTTGCCTGAGGATGTTCCATCTGTGCTTGCTGTTGTTAGGGAAGCTGTTTTAGATAAGAGTAGATAACTGCAACAGGTTGTAACAGCTTGCTGTGGGAGCTGCCTTCCTTTCCAGGGGACAGGAATAGGCTCCTCCTTGTAGCCAGCCAGTGCGTTCAAGCAGTGAAAGGCAATCCCAGTGCTGGCAGGATTTGTATCATGCTGGGCAAGTGCATCAAAGTGCCTGGTGGAGGGGAGACAGGTGCAGATACTGACTGTGCATTAACAAATCACGGGGAGGTGAGAGCTTAGCAGATTTGGTGAAGCTGTTGAGTGTAGCTAGCCTTCAACTTGGCCTTTTCTTTCCAAAGAGTGTAGTAAAGCAGTTTTTCATACTGTTCCCACATGCTGTATATAGCAGAGCTTTGCCTTACTTCGGGGACAGCACTGATGGTACGTAGGCCACCTCCGTCATTGTTGTGCACAGAAGCCATATAGGCATCTCCTAAACTAACAGTACGATGTTATATATAATGAATAGTAAATTCTTAGACATCCTGGGATTTTGCTTTTATTAAATTGCTTTGTTCCAGTCTCTTCTAGAAAAAGACAAAGGTTGTGAAGTATCTCTGAGAACCAAAGGGCGCCTCTTTCCCTAGTAGTGCCCAAGACTTGTGACTAAATCCCGCTGTCTGATGTATTGTTTCGAGTGATTTATATTAAGCCTGTTGTTGCACACTTGCAAGCAGGTAACCCCTTTTGAGTATCAGTCTCTTATCACAGAATCACAAAGGTTGGAAAAGACCTGTAAGATCATCAAGTCCAACCATTACCAAAAAAAAAAAAAACCCCAAAACCACCAAAACACACCACCACACAACCCACCCACACCACACAGCACCATGCCCATCAAGCCACGTCCCACAATGCCACATCCACACACTCCTTGAATACCTCCAGGGAGGGTGACTCCACCACCTCCCTGGGCAGTCTGTTCCAGCACTATTCATGCTGACTGGGCCCAGCCTTTATACAGAAATAGATTGAGTTGCATCATACAGGCCTGTGGCTTTGATTATTGATGTGATTAATTCCACATGGAGGAGATTCCCCAGTTGTGGCAATGCAAGCAAGGTTGATGATTTTAAGGTACTGAGAAATACCTACACAGGTTTGAGCCTTAATTAGATTGGTGCTATTGTCCTTGTGTAGTATTGCTGTGAAGTTCAGTGCTGTAGGTGGAAGAGATCAAGGCTCCTCTTTGCTAAATAACTGGCTTGTTACAGGAGAAACACATCTCTCTACCCACTTGCACAGTGATTTCTCCACTGTAAGCGTATGAGCAGTTGAGACTTCAGTTCTTAACCGCGATCTTTTGATTTCTCAACTGCTGAGTGTTATTTGAGGGTTGCCTAGCATAGGGGTGTGAAAAGGTGCAAGTTTAAGTTAGCAAAGAAGTGGTACAGTAGGAGATGCTCACATGTAGCTTGAGAGACTCAGGTGAGAACTAGGGAAACTGGGAAAACTAGAAGTCTGTCTTCCCACTCCAAGACAGTGAAGAGAGAGACTGCTTCTCCCAGTGAGATGAGTGCAGAGCACAAAACCCAGGGACAAACAAGTGCGTAAATAACCAGAGGGAAAAGAGGTGCACAACTATCCTTACTTAGCTTCTCCTCTTGCCCTTCCCAACTCCTTTGAGGACCAGTTTTGTGTATGATGCTTGTTTTGTAATTGTTGCTTGACCTGACAACAAATATGTTTTGGTGTTGCTGCAGTTGCCCTCTGTTCACTATTGATGCTTCATCTGTTCTGCAGGAATTTATAGCAGTCAGCCAGCTGCGAGGATCAACCCAGGGGAAGATCCTATGTTTTTATGGCCCCCCTGGGGTTGGCAAAACCAGCATTGCCCGCTCCATTGCCAGAGCCCTAAACAGAGAGTACTTCCGCTTCAGTGTTGGAGGGATGACTGATGTAGCAGAAATAAAAGGACACAGGTCAGAGTAACTTAAGCAGTTTCTCTATCCAGCAATTTTTACTAATGTTGTCAAAATAGGAACCTAATTGAAGTTGGACAGTGTGTGTAATTTTCATCTCTGTTCTGCTAACCCTTGCTGACAGGAGTTGGGATATAGGAAGAGGTGAAAAGGATAGCAAAGGGCAGAGTTTGGAACATAATCATATTCATGTCTTTAAGTGCAGTTGCTCCCTGCTTCTTGTGTATGCTTATGGGAGATCTTTGAAAAGCTGTGTGAGCTACCCAAAAGCATTGGACTGATGCCAAATGCTAATTCATGTCTGTCTATCAATGCCAGCACTAGAGAATGGTGACAGTTTGAACAGGGTCATTCAGGTGTTCAGGTGAGATTGAGACTTGGTTTCTGAATAATCAGGAGGGAGGTGCTGCATGAGGAAAACTTGGGAACCAGAATATTCATGGGGAGAACAAGATGACGTTAATACAAAAATCAGTAAATCCAACCGTGCCATGGGTTTATTTTCCTTCCACATACACCTGAAAACAAAACTAGCAGTGTGAATTGAACCTGTGAGATTCTGCCCTATATGACACAGAAGCAGAGAGAAATATTTTATATGCTTTTCAGGATGTTCTCTGCTCTGTGCCTCTTGGCATTCACTCTGTTGTGACCCTGTTACTCTGCTTCTGCATGTTCCTGGATGCCAGTTCCCTCTGGCAGAAAGATTGTGGTTTGTTGTTAGCAGTTTGTTCCTTCAGTGTATCTTTTGATTTACACTGATCTTCCTTTTTTGTCCCTACCAAGTGAGGGAATGAAACATTCAATTTTCTAACATTTCTTTACTCAAAAAACAGGAAGTCACTATTCGAACATCTCTGTTCTCAGCCTTACCTCTTTGCTTCCCTCTAATTTAAAAGCGGTTAAAACTAAAGATAAAAACTGCAGTCCAGGAGTATTCTGCTAAAATTCACATCTGATCTCTACTAGACAGACTAGATGGGTCTTGGTGCTTAGTATGGTGATGGAGAATGCTTTTGATAGATGTAGAAGAAATACAGACTTGTTTCCCAGCAAGATATACCTGTTCTGTCAGCTGCATGCTATGTTGTGTGATGTGCGCTGTACTTTACAGTGGTTCTCTAAATACAGTCTCTGGTAAAACAGGAGGACATATGTTGGAGCAATGCCAGGAAAAATCATCCAGTGTCTGAAGAAGACCAAGACAGAGAATCCACTTATACTGATCGATGAGGTGATGTATCTGGTCTTTCTAGTTTTTGCTCTTAAAAACATGTATCAATTCTTGACCCCAATAGGAAAGGTGAAGCAGTAACTCTCCTAAAAATCCCAAAGTTTTTTTTATTTAAATGAGGCTGGGCTCTCAAGTTCTTCAGATGACAGTGATACCTTAGACCCTTTGTTTTCTCTTCCTGTAACAGACTTCAACGTTAATATTTCAGTTGTGCCCTTCTCATTAAATTGCAGCTGTTTGGATTGTGAGAATCCTAATGAAGCTGGCTGGATATTCAGAGGCTTCAGCTCTCGTGTTCCCTGCCTAGGCGTGGGTACATTGTTGTGCACAAAAACACTATTGCCCATGTGATTATTAGAGAGAGTCACTCTCTAAGCAGGTCTAAAGCAAGACTATGAGGAATAAGATGCTTACAGTCAATTTGTGGTCTGATTTGAGAATAATAAATGAGACAGGGCTACCAGCCTACTGCTTTGTGGAAAGGCAAATAAGGACAGGATATAATAGCAGGTGTTCACAGAATTACGGAATCATTAAGGTTGGAAAAGACCTGTAAGATCATCAAGTC
Organism: Gavia stellata; assembly: GCF_030936135.1. NCBI lineage: Eukaryota > Metazoa > Chordata > Aves > Gaviiformes > Gaviidae > Gavia > Gavia stellata. The sequence goes on from NC_082625.1 coordinate 6,285,954, forward strand.
CAACCATCAGCCCAACCCCACCGTGCGCACTAAACCATGTCCCACAGTGCCACATCCACACGTTCCTTGAACACTTCCAGCGATGGTGACTCCACCACCTCCCTGGGCAGCCTGTTCCAGTGCTTCACCACTCTCTCAGTAAAGAGATTTTTCCCAATATCCAGCCTAAACCTCCCCTGGTGCAACTTGAGCCATTTCCTCTTGTCCTGTCACTACTCACTTGGGAGAAGAGACCAACACCCACCCCTCTGCAACCTCCTTTCAGGTAGTTGTAGAGAGCAATGAGGTCTCCCCTCAGCCTCCTCTTCTCCAGACTAAACAACCCCAGCTCCCTCAGCTGCTCCTCATCAGACTTGTGCTCCAGACCCCTCACCAGCTTCGTCGCCTTTCTCTGGACACGCTCCAGCACCTCAATGTCCTTCTTGTAGTGAGGGACCCAAAACTGAACACAGTATTCGAGGTGCGGCCTCACCAGTGCCGAGTACAGGGGCATGATCACCTCCCTACTCCTGCTGGCCACACTATTTGTGATACAGGCCAGGATGCTGTTGGCCTTCTTGGCCACCTGGGCACACTGTTGGCTCATCTTCAGCCGGCTGTCAATCAACACCCCCAGGTCCTTTTCTGCAGGGGAGCTTTCCAGCCACTCGTCCCCAAGCCTGTAGCGTTGCACGAGGTTGTGGTCAAAGTGCAGGACCTGGCACTCGGCCTTGTTGAACCTCATACAATTGGCCTCGGCCCATCGATCCAGCCTGTCCAGATCCCTCTGCAGAGCCTTCCCACCCTCGAGCAGATCAACACTCCTGCCCAACTTGGAGTTGTCTGCAAACTGACTGAGGGAGCACTCAATCAGTATAAAGGTCTCTCTAGCCTCCTTGTGTGCCATGCCTGGGAAAGACCAGCAGCAGATGTCTTGGGAATGGGATGAGGGACCAAGAAACTGGGTAATGAGTTGCAGTGTAATGTAACCAATGAGTATCTTGATTTGAAAGGTAATGAAACCTGTAGGTCATGGCACTTTTACTTAAGTGGTGTGTTGGTGAGGAGCCTTGTGTTGGCCGTAGTAACAAATTGCATTATGTCCCAATAGTTAACGCTACTTTTTAGGGAGAAAAAGCAGTGGAGAGCCCTGTCATGACCTCTCTTTCTGAGGACATGAACAATTATGGACGAGACAACAGCCTTGGACATGGTCCTGGGCAGCCGGCTTGAGGTGGTCGTGCTAGAGCAGTGGGGTTGGACAAGATGACCTCAAAGTCCCTACCAGCCTCAATCATCATTTCTGTGAAAGCAGCAAAGGTCACTAGCTGAGCTGTGACGAGCGGCTGTGTATAGGCACTTTGCACCTTGGGCAGAGTAGGGAGCGTGTCTTAGCTTACATATTAGGGAAGCGGCATAAGCTAGGACCCTGTCTGTAGTCCTCCCACGGGGGAGTAAGTATTCTGATCTGTGACTATAGCTTAGCTTATCTTAACGAGTAGTGGCCCACTAATCCACAATAACTCACTTGCTTTTGATTGTATGCACACTCCCTGAGACTTCATAGTGCTTCTCTACAACACTGTTAAAGTCCTGTGTCTTGTCCGGTGTGTCATGTGGTCATGCGTTAGGATAGTGGGGACTTGGGTGAATGCACAGAAAACTTACAGACTGGTAGTGGCTGTTTATGAACAAACACATGAAGATTTTCAGATGGAGCTTTTAAAGAATCTTTGCATGAGAATTTATTGTGGTGAGAAACTTTTTTTCCCATAGGTGGATAAAATAGGAAGAGGATATCAAGGGGATCCATCCTCAGCCCTTCTAGAGCTGTTGGACCCAGAACAGAACTCTAACTTCTTGGATCATTACCTTGATGTTCCTGTGGATTTATCAAAGGTATTTCTCTCTTCTGCAGAGGTTGTAGAGCTGGAATGTATGAATGTGTATCAATGCAGAGATTTCCTGTCCGTGAAAAGACGCTGACGTTTTAGTCAGTTGGAAAGTCAGACAGATGTGATTGAGACACGAGTAGTATAGGGCGGTCTCCGCAGGAGTTGGCTTTAACCAAAGTGTCTGTATATACTTAAGAGAACACAATCACCAGCATACATTCTATAGGCTGTATGCTTTACGGTGTCCCTGTAGAGCTAGGGACACAAAGATGCGTGGTCTTAGCTAGAAAAGGCAGGCATTTTTCCACTGTGTAATGATTGGCAGAGTTGCTATCAAGTGAGGTGGCCTCATGCTGCTGTCAAGCTTTTCAAAATCATTGTCTTTGCACACTGTTGCACTTTTTGTGCAGCTTACATTAATTGCAGAATTGATGGATTAGAAATATATAGCTATAATTTGGTCACTTCTGTGCTAACTTCATAGAAGGTAGAAATAACTTTGAAGTGAGATCTAGATCTCCGCAGGCAAATAGTTTCCTGGTCCATATCGGACCATTCCAATTTCCCAATTTGTGCTGTGTGTATTTTTAAACATTTATTTTGGGGGTAGGGAACATCCTACTACATATTTCTAAAATCCAAAACTTTTCCTGTAATAAAAACTAGATTTCACAGAGCAGATGATCTTGCTCCAGCCCTTCAGACAGACAAACACAGAACTGAGGAACTATTGCTTGGAGTAAAGCAGCAGGTTAATGAAAATGATTAATAGGATCTTGTAATACTTCCAGGTACTTTTTATTTGTACTGCCAATGTAACGGAAACCATTCCAGAGCCACTGCGGGATAGAATGGAAGTGATCAATGTATCAGGATATGTAGCAGAAGAGAAACTTGCAATTGCAGAGGTAAGAGAAACCACTGATGTGCTGTGAATTACATCTGATAAAATGTTTTTGGCAGATTCAGGCTTACATATTTACATCCAACCGTGTCCAAAAAAGTTAGGCACGTGGCATTTTGGACAGAGTTCCTCTGATTTGAACACCCAATTAAAGTAACTCCAGTGTTCCATAGGCTGTGGACTCCAGAAAATGGCATTGAGCTAACAGCAGAATGAAGTTGAGTGAATTGGAACCACCGGGCTTTTGTCACAAATACTAACAGAAGGATGTGGGGGATGATTTCTTTCAGAGGTACTTGGTCCCTCAAGCACGAATTCTGTGTGGCTTGGATGAAAACAAAGCCAAAATCACATCGGATGTCCTGACTGTTCTCATCAAGCAGTACTGCAGAGAGAGTGGGGTGAGGAATCTGCAGAAACAAGTAGAAAAGGTGAGGGAAAGTTGTGTGTAACCGTGACCACTGTGCTTCAGCCTTCTCAGCTTTTTCTACAGAAATGAATTACTGTCTCACTCAGGTATTGAGGAAATCTGCCTATAAAATTGTGAGTGGAGAAGCAGAGACTGTCCAAGTAACACCTGAAAACCTGCAGGACTTTGTAGGAAAGCCCATCTTCACTGTGGATCGCATGTATGAAACCACTCCTCCAGGAGTGGTGATGGGTCTGGCCTGGACAGCTATGGGTGAGACAAAATGACTTTGGGGTTAATTAATGTCTACACTTCCATATAATTTTCAAAACTTGAATGTGATAGTCAAACTGCATTTTCCCTGCTGAGTCCAGTGAAGTTCTACTGGCACCAGTAAAACTAACTTCTGTGGCCTTTTAGATCCTGACGACTTCTTCCCTGAAGAAGGGACCCTTTCTTAATTCCCTTACCCAGGCTCATTTTAGCGTCAGGCCAGCATGTTTTCTCTTTATCCTCCATATCCCATGTGAACCACACACATTAGGAACAGCAATGACTAAAAGCATAAACCTTTTCAGAGAGGACAAGACCTTGTCTGCTTCCTTAAAAGCAGGAGGTGCCGTTCTGACTTAGGGCACAGCTGAGGCATGCTGTATCTCTCCAGTGATGTCACACCACTGACTTGGCTTTCGATATGTTCTGGCATTCAGTTGGGGTGGGTGCAGTTGCCTAGTTACCGTTCATTGGATTACTAGTCTAGTAACTCGGGCTTATGTGCACCACAGTATGGAAATCCAGCACACAGCAAAGGATATGACCCCTGCATACTCTAACTGACCTTGGGCAGAATTGAAGTAGTTAAGAGGGAAATTATCAGTATGGTGGAAAAGGTAAATAGATGTCTGATGCTGGGAAGCTGAACTGGCTGTAAGTGTGTCGTGGTATGAACTCATCTTAATTTTTGGCTAGGAAGAGCCTGAAACCATTATAAGAACTGATCATTTCCCCTAAACAGGGGTTGCATCTATATTGGTGGAGTGTGAAGTCCAAAGAAGTGATGAATGGAGACTGTCAGCACAGTGCTGTTGAGATTTCTAGCTAGCCTTCCCGAAGGGATTCAGAGAGCAGGTTTCAACTGCTCTTTACCCAAGAGTTAGCATCTCATCAGAGAGCCCCAGTTCCAAATTCCTGACATTGCTTCTACATCACCAAAACCTTCTGGTTTGATTTTCCTTTAACTTTTCTCAGGATGTTGTTTTTTTCTTTCTTAGGAGGTTCCACTCTGTTTGTTGAAACATCCCTGAGGCGACCCAAAGACAAGGAGAACAAAGATGGGTCCCTTGAAGTAACAGGGCAACTGGGAGACGTAATGAAAGAGAGTGCCAAAATAGCTTACACATTTGCAAGAGCCTTTCTGATGCAGAAGGACCCCAACAATGACTTTCTCATGTCTTCCCATATACACTTGCATGTGCCAGAGGTAAACTGCTGCCGAATTTGCAGAGCATGCACAGGGCTCCCCTAGAGCTGCTCCCCTAGACATGAAGCTGGAAAGCACTTCATGTTGTGCAGAATGCCCTCTTTTAGCAGTATAACCTAGAAAAGAAGACATTTTCCTCACGATCCTGTGGCAGCATTCTTCTGAGCTATTTTTCAGTTCCTTTCTGCGGCAAGCATGTGGCAAGAATACAGGGGCTTGGATAATGCTGTACGGACTCCTAGACTTTTGTTGTAGCTCTTGGCCCTGTTGTGCAGATGAGGAAACCATGGCATAGAGATAAGTCATTTGGATAAAAACTTCCATGCGGCTACAAGGAAACCAAAGTTTAGGTCTCTGTGTTACCAGGCCTTCATAAAGGCTTCAGGTTACTTACACATAATTGAAAATACTAGTCTTGGTCTCTGTGCCATGGTTTCTACTCCATCTAATGGCAATGATTGCATTTTCCCAGTGTTTGGGACTGAAAATAAATGCACACAGTGCTCTGAGGGGCTCATACACTGTGTAACAGGCTTTGGGCACGTGCTTTACTGAAGGCAAAATTTGTGCTATCACTGTGCCCAAGCTTTGCTTCTGAACTATTGCATGCTTTAACTTAGTCCACAGTCTCCTTGTTGCAGCTTGCTTTGTGTCTGTCCAGGTACTGGTTGTTATCTGTGTGTTCGTTTCCTGGAGGATCAGAAAACAGCAGACATTATCTCTGCCTCTACCCCCTCTCAAACATTAATTTCTTCTGCTCTTACCTCAAAGATCTGTTTGATCTTGCATAAATCCAGACTGTCACTAGTTTAGGCATGGATTTTGTTGGGCTTTCTAAACTGTATGATCTTTTCCACCTTGAATGATTTTCCATGTTGTCCTCCACTATTTTGTGACTCTTGATGCTCTCTTCCCTTGTGATGCTGACCTCTGTTACTTGTTTCCATGGTTGGCTTAGGGCAACAAAAAGCTTAAAAGGATTCATGCTCTGTTTTTTTGCTCACGTTGCTTATTCAGAGTCCTGAGCCTGATGAGTATTATGGTGGCATCAGGCCAGAAACCAAATTGTAGACTCATGGATTGTTCCTCCTGAATAAGGTGAGGACTGACATAGTTGTTAATAGATCAGCCAATTCAAATAGCAGGATTCCATCAGTGACGCTTTCGCAGAAACCTTTGTGAGACCCCCCGAAATTGGGGCCATGTTAAAACGGCAATGACAAAGGCATTGTCTGGCTTTGCTACTCATTGAATGAGCTAAAGGCAGGGTGTTTGTGCTTTTTTTTTTTTTTTAAAACAGGGAGCAACACCAAAGGATGGACCAAGTGCAGGGTGTACCATAGTAACCGCTCTGCTATCGCTGGCCATGAATTGCCCAGTGAGGCAGAATGTGGCCATGACTGGAGAGGTGTCATTAACTGGAAAAATTCTTCCTGTTGGTGGAATCAAGGAGAAGACTATTGCGGTAAGAGCTCTTATCTTGTCTCCATGCATCATCTGTTGAGAATGAGGCCTGGATTGGGCTCAGCAGTGACTGGGACAAGCAGAGTGATTGCTCCTGTAGTGGGAAAGGCGGTGATTCAATATGCGCTGTGGAGAAGCCTGCTGGGGAACCTGGGAATCTTGCCTGTGTCTCTGCTGTGAGGAAGGAGATGAGACCCCAGGCTTTGTGCCAGGGTGTCTGTGGTGATCTAGTTACTGGACAGTGTAATTAAGGGTGGAAGGTATCACCTGGCTGGTAAAGCTGTCTTCTCTGTCACAGGCTGGTGTGGTCCAATAATCTGTGCTGGCTTGAAGTGCCTGTTTAAGGAGGGCATCCAGTATAGATTTGATGGTGTCTATAAGGGATCATCCTTAACATTAAGGCTCTATTCCCTAGTTCCAGCTTGAATTGTCTGACTTAAAATTTTGTAGAGATATCCCTATGTTTTTCTGTTTTAGATGGAAGGAACTTACTTTTAGTGTCTTGCACTTTTCCCTGTGAAGTTTCTTTGTACATCATAATCAAGTTAACTTAATCCTCTTTTTTTTTTTTTACTAAGCTATATAGACTGAGTTCTCTGAAGCACTCTTGCAAGCACTGGATTTATAGTGGTGCTTGCTTTTTTGGTTTCAACCCTTTGCAGTTTTCAGAATTCTTTTCCAAGCATCGAATCTCTCTCTGTATTTCATCTGCACAGCTGCTGCCTACATCAACCTTGCACCACACACATTTTTCTGTCTTCAAGAATGGTATTAGTGCTTTCGGTAGCTTGTTGAGCTGGGGCTTCACATCAGTGTTCTGTCCTCAAATCCGTTTAGGCTACAGCCTTGTGCAATGATTCCTTTTCCTCGTGTGGCTTTAAAATGGCTAATTTTGCATTCTGCTTTGTGGTAGTCATTACAGAAGGACTAGCATATGATAGGGATGTCTGTGGCATTGATGAATGGCTGCACTTGCAGGAGTGTGAGTGGCCACACAGGGGTAAGTGCAGTATCACCCATAAAGTGAGTGGGTACAGACCTGCCACTTGATGAGTGCGCTCCACTCACTGCACTCCTTCCAGAGCAGATGTCTGTATCAAAAGGTTCTGTAGAATGGTGCTATGGGTCATGCACATTGATGTGGTGGGTTGGTCTGATAAGCTGTTTCTAATTCTTCCTTTGATTCTAGGGTTTATCCTCACCCAAGTTAGAACAGACTTTTAAGTCTGTAAAATAGTATGAGTTGTTCTAAACAATCCCCTGATGTGCTGACATAGTCCTACTAAAATACCTCCCACTTCAGCTCTCCCTGCAGCTGAGAAGGTGGGACTGGAGAGTGTGTCTTCTGGGGGCTTGGGCAGACCTAGAACATGATCCATCCATAGTAACATCTCCTATAAGTAATGCCCTTGCTGCTCTCCAAACAGAGTAAAGCCAGGTCATGCTCCTAAATAACTGTTCTTGTTCTTGCTTCTAAAATGGGAGAATGTGTTTCTAGTAGACTGATGGATTTCTAGGACTCAGCAGACTGCTTACCTTTCTTTTCCCCATAGGCGAAGAGGGCAGGTGTTACCTGTATCATTCTGCCATCAGAGAATAAAAAGGATTATTACGACCTTGCTGGATTCATTACAGAAGGACTAGAAGTGCATTTTGTTGAGCACTACAAAGAGGTATTTGATATAGCATTTTCAAAGCTGGATTCTGCTGGAGGATGATGTTCAACAACCTGATGGCTGGAAGGTGTCTGTCCCTTAATGCTCAGCTCCCACCCAGAAATGGGGTGACCTGGGGGCAATCCTGAAGTGGGACATGGAGGTATTGCTGCTGCGCAGCTGCTGAAATGAATTATGGCTTTGGTAGAATAAAGTATTTCTCACTGTTGAATTATGATCCGTGTTAAGTATTTCCAATAAAAATGTGAAATTTTACCTAAGGAACGTGCATGCCATCGGCCACCAGCAGCAGAGCTAGTCTAGTCTCTTCCAATTAAAGCTTTCTCAGTTATTTCACTTAATTCTGAATAATGCTTATGGAAACCAAACAGAGCTGGGGCTACCTTTTACATATATAGTGTTCCTGATGTACTACTGGTAGTTAAAGTAGCTCTGAGAAACCTCTCGCTGTCTTGGCTTATAAGCCTGTCCTAAGCTGAAGGGGAAACTGAAATTCTAGGACAGTTCAGCAGAGCTAGCACATTCAGCTGCAGGGGGACATGGTTCTCCAGATTAATCACAGGTCAATACCATCTGAAACTCCAGGCTTAGAGAGCAAGCAGACCTGGACAAAAGAGCAATGTGCTCAGTATCAGCAGTTAGCACTGCACTCTCCACCGTAGACTGTCTGCCACTGCAGCAGCTGTATGATGTTTGCTGAGTGAAAAAAAGGAATTAAATGTCTTTAGCATAACTGTTGTACATCAATAAACACAGGCTTGGGCCAGAGAACTTGAGTACTTTGTCTTATGGCACATGCTAGAAAAAATTAATTTAAATAGGGAAAGAGTAGTTACCTGACGTCTTGTTGAAATGCATTTCCTTGTGCAGGAAGAACAGCACTTGTCCTGCCTCGCAGCAAGGTAGCCCTTAGTGGAGAATAATCATTCTGCTGAAATTCAGGGAGCTCTTACTGACTGCAGTTCTCTCATGATTTGGGAACGCTACAGAAAGTAGGGCACGAATGGAGGGTACAAGGGGAAATGCATGCGCCAGAAAGCTGCACAAAGCTGAAGTGCCATGGAGAAGGAATCCAAAGTTGTTACTATTTTTAAGAGCAATTTTTGTCTACCAACTCTCTAGGTTTGGAGACAGACTGGGAGGTGGAAGGTATCACAGCCTTCACAGGCTTAGCTATTGCTCCCACAGCCCGAGAAAGGCTAGCTCTGCAAGGTCTGGAGGAGGAAGATTTCCCCTCTAGACTGTATCACAGGCCAGTACCAGGAACTCCAGTATCGGCACCTCCAGCTGCAGGTAAAATAAAATAGCAATGCAAATTCTGGATTACTGCAGTGGAGGGCCTTGCCAGCAGTCCCTCAGCATCCCCAGGAGCACCCCATTCCTACAGGCTGAAGCAGATGTACCATCACCAGTCACTACGCTGTTTTTGTGAGAAAGGACTTTATTGAGTTACAGGCTGTACAACTCAATCCTTCTTTGCAGCAGCTTTCCTCATGGCTGCCAGGACGTTACTGAGTTCTTCCCGCTTTCGCTTGGCCCGAATGTGAGTGCCAACCTGCAGGGGAGAGAGGCGTGCAGTCAGCATTCATCCCAGCAGAGAACAGGTAAAACCTCTTGGCTGCTTCAGGCATTCACTGAAGACGCTTTACTCAAAACACACGCAGGATGGTAAGGTCCTGGTAGACATGGACTCAAACCCCATGCACCCCAGCTGGCCAGCTAGGAACTACTTGCCATCACATCTCAGGAGTACTTCTACTCAAGAATTATTTGGGGCAAGGGAGAAGCTGCTTTCAGCTCTCACAGATGCCCTCAGTGAACCCCATTTCAAGTCACCTGGTTAATGGTACCCAACCTCCATCAGTATTGCTCTCTTCTTCCCCCCACCAGATTTGCAAATAAAGCAAAAATAGCAAGGCAAACCTGGGTTACCATAGCTCAGGGCCTTTTTGGCAAAGTACCTTTACGTCCATCTCCCCCTCTCCCACCCACCCCAAGGAGCATTCCCTCCACTCCCTCAGTAAGTCTCTAGACCAGTAACTCCCCAAACAACTGAAAAAATAACAGCATTAATTAAAAAGCAAAGTATCCCTAGTTAAATATAGTAGAGTTTTTGCCATCCTCATGAAGATGTCGGAGTGACCTACCCGTTTCTTTATGAACTTCAGAGCACGTTTATCTTTGGAAACTTTCAGCAATTCCATAGCACGTCTCTCATAGGGTGCAAAGCCACAGACTTCCCTGATCATGTCTCGCACGAACTTGGTGTGTTTGGTCAGGCGCTATAGCAAGGGGGGGAAATATACGGATCACAATGAATGTCGGTGCTAATTTACCCAAACTAGACCGCAAAGGGTTGTGGCGAGCTCTGGGCTAAGGCCCCAAAACCAGCTTACGCTATTAGCATGTCCCAAGGAAGTATGATCCCCCAGTAGGCACTACGCAGCACGGCGGTCTCGACAAGACGTGCTCGTCTGTTTTAGCCACAGTGTGGGGTATTTTACACATTTGCATGCACCAGCGTTTTTAGAAAAAGCAGGACCATTAGATATCCAGGGTGTGCATTGCTACGCATCTCAAACACATCGAAGCACAGCTTTTATTCAAAGTGGGCTGAAAGATGCAAACTGAATTAATCTCCCATGTTTAACTCACACATTCATTTAACCTGGATAACTCCCAGTATTTATCATTATTGGGCAGTTTTGTGGGGGACACCTGTTGTTGCTACCAAGAAGCAGACTAGGAGGGACTTCAGAAGTCACCCAGCCTATTTTCTATTTCACTGCTAATTCGATTTAAGTGGTGGTTGAAACACATCTATCTTAATTCTTCCACTACAGACTGCTCCACTGCCAATTCCCCTCTAACCAGCTATTTCACTCCACGCCCACCTTTGCAAATTTTATGTTTTGCATGATTTAAGCCCCTGCTCCATGTGTAACATCACCAGCTTTCTCAATCCTTAAAGCCCTGTGCTTTCCTGCAGGTTTTCCGGTGGTCCCAGTCGCTGCAGTTCAGGGCCAGAGAGCGCTCTGCCGCCCCGAGCCCCCAGACGGAGAAGACCCACCAAGCACGCGTTTTCACAACCCACCAGAAAGAGCCATTCACTGCCCAGACCCGCTGCTGCTACAGAGTCACCCACCTTGCATCCAGCCAGTCTGCGCCTCCGGGTAAGCCTTAGGGTGAGACGGTAAAGCAGCAGCCGGCAAGCGCCCACCCCGCTTCCCCGCTGTCACGCTTACCACAGCCACGCCATCACGGGGCGGCGCGTGGGCTCAAGCCCACGTCCCCGTCTCCCCTCGGCACCCAGAGAAAGAACCGAGCTGCAGCACTGCCCCTCTCCCCGACCACGGCCCTAAGCTGCTGCGAACCGCAGCTCACCCCTTTCACCCGCCCCCGGGGCACGGGGACGGAGGCGGATCGGCGGGCCTCCTCCGGCGGCGCCGCCGTGCCCCGTTCCACGCCGGACACGCGACCGCGCGAGGAAAAGACAAGGCGCGCAGCCCAGGAGCAACAGGCCCCTGTCCGGAGCTTCCGCCGGCCGCAGGCTCCGGAAGGGCAGCAGGCCTGCGCCAGCACCGGCCCAGCCCCGTGGCTGCCGGCAGACCCTCTCCCGGGGCCCGGCCCCCATTTGCCTCATACTCACCCCGCGGCGGCGGCACTGCCTGGGCTTGGTCACGTTCTTCGTCACCTTGTAGCCCTTGTTGAGGCCAACGGCCATAGGGTAGCGGATGGCCATGTCTGCGGTGAGAGAGCGCTCAGCCCCGCCGCGGATGGACGCGGATCCTCGGCCCCGGCCCTTGCCCTCACCTGCCGCTCTGCTGATGGCGCCGCACCGGAAGGCGAGAGCGCGCGCGGAACGCTGGGACGGCGCCTCTTCCGGCCCGCCCACGCGAGGCCGAGGGCGCTCTATCTCGCGCCGTGTCCATAGAGGCGGGAGGGGAGGGCGTCCCCTGGGGGCGGGCTCTGCCCTCGCCGCCGGCGGAGGTACCGAAGGCCGCGACCCCGCGGGGGGGCCTTGTGCGGCGTCCCCGGCCCGTGGGGATCCCAGCGACACGGCGGGTCACCCAGCACCCGCGGGGAGGGCCCGGCGGAGCCGCTGGTTTAGTATCAGACGGGGCGGATCAGGCCGAAGCCAGGATTGCCGTGGGCAGGGGGCCTGGACGCGCCCGCCCCCAGCAGCCGCCCAGCCAGGGCCCTCTGAGCGGCCTGTCCTCGGAGAGGGCCGCTGTTGTTTACCGGCGGTGGTTTGTGAAGACACGAAGAGAAAACAAGTGCAGGAGGAATTCGATTTTTGCATGAAGCCCCCGGGAATACAGGCGTCAGACCCACCCCGTGGCTGGCCTCGGCGCCTGGAGACCACCGCCGGTAAGGGCAGCGTCAGCAGAGCGGCCCCGCTCTGTGGCTAAGCCAAGCTCTTGTGGAGTGTCCTCCCACAAACTGAAACTGTTGTATTGCTTGGCCATGATTTGGCCATGTTGGATAGGGGAAGCAAAAGAAGCAGCTTAAAAGATTTTGTTGAAATGAAAGAGATTGGGTTTTCTCGCCTGGACAAATCCTTACCTCTGAGAAAGAACTGAGGCGAACGTGTTGTTCAACCCAATGAACTTTTTCCTGCTTTCAAAGGCAATTCCATTTAATTTCTTAAGATTGAAAATAGTGACTTGAAAATACAAATTTAATTGAAAAATTGAAACACTTGAATTTTTAAACAAATTACAGAATTTTACATTCTTGCTGTTAAACACACTATAGAACTAGTCTTTGTAGAACTTGTTCCTGCTGTACCAGGGCAGTTGTCGAACTAACACACAAGGTCTCATCGGACTCTCTGTCACCCAGCTCAGGGCACAAATTCAAGCAGTGAGGAATATTCGTCCCTTAGATCGTGAAACGGGTCTAGCTCTAATGCTTTTCCCCACAGGAGGGCGGAATATTGACAGACATTTGCAGGGCGAAGATGACTGTCCTATACAGACAGAAGGAACCTCTATCTGCTTCACTCTAACATTTCTGGAAGTCAAGCAATAAAACTTAGGAATGCCAAATTTTTTATCTGCACCTCTAAAATCAACCCGACTTTGATGTCATCTTTACTAAAGAGAACTATCATATGGGGCAGCTAAAGGTCCACCCATCCACAAGCTCTGGTTTTCCTTCAGAAGGAGCTGCCACACACCCCAGGCTGGAGGAGGTGTTACCTCTCCTGCCACTGCCGTTGTGCCTGGAGCTCTCTGCTTACATCAGCTCTGGGTGTGCAGAAGAAGGGGGTCCTACCTGCTTTGTCTCTGTGACCACCATCAGGCACGGTGCCCCTGAAATAAACACTTGCACGGAGGAGGAGGCTGCTGCTTTCTGCTGCCTGGTCTGCGAGCACAAACCACGCAACAGAGCGTGCTGCAGACATGAGGCTCTTCCCCACTCACCCTGGCTATTGCTTGTTCCACTCATGACATCTTCTTCTTTTCCACTCAATGTACAAACACATAGATGACAGTTCCCAAACTCTCCTTGGGTTTCTCCTCATTTTACCTTCCTGTTCTTCATTAAACACCCCCCCCAAAACACTGCCTTTCCCCCAGGAAAAGATTCTTTCAGACCCTTTGCCTCCCATCATTGCCTTCACAAGTCCCTACTAGAAAATCCAGTTTTTCAGTTTCCAGAAGCTTTTGCCCCATTCCAACAGTGGTAAATGCCTTCTCCCCCATGCCTGGTATTTGCAAATGGTTTGCATCTCAGCTGAATTTCCCCCTTTCTTTGAATTCTGCATTAAGTCCCCACACTCTTTGCCTTACTACTTTCCCAGAGCCGTTACAAGCAAAGACCCTATCAGGTGAGCATGGGAGGGAGAAAAAGGGGAGATAAGGTAAAGGAAACCACGTGACTGGGGCTGAATGGGAAGCCCCAGGTTGGGACTGACTGCTCTGCTGAGAAGGACATGGGGGTCCTGGTGGACAATAGGCTGAACATCTGCAGCGTGCCCTGGCTGTGGTGAATGTACTGGGCTGTAATACCAGAAGTGCTCCTGGTAGGTTAAAGGAATTGATTGTTCCCTTTGCTCAGCATTCATTAGATCACATCTGGAGTACTGCGTCTAGGTTTGGGCCCTGCAGTGCAAGAAAAACATTGATAAACTGGAATGACTTCAGAGGAGGGCCGTGAAGATGTTTGAGGCCTGGAGCATATGTCCTGTGAGGACGGTGGAAGGAATGAGGCTTTTTCAGTGTGGAAAAGCAGAAGTGAGCTGAGGTAGATGTGAAGCAGCCACCTAAATTTCTGATTAACCAATGGAGAAGAATGAGGATAAGAACGATCCATCCAAATGTGCCAGAAGTCGAGCAAGCACAGCAGGAGGCCAGGCCAGCTGAATGGGGAATTCTGAATTGAGTTTAAATGCAAAAATGAAGAGCGTGGAAGATGGAAGCAGCATTGAGCTACCCAAAAGACATACACAAGCATTGCATGGACATGCAGGGACAGAACTGGAAAAGCCAGAGTTCAGCTGGACTTGGCTGAAAACCAAGGGAAGGAGGAAGAGTTCAGCATGTGAACCCCTTGCCCTTCTCCCATCTGTTCCAGGCTTATAAAGAGAGAGCCATTCTCTGCCACAAGACAGATGAGGTTTGTCTTAGTGTCCCTCCTCTTTTGCAAGTATAGAATCAGCACAATCCATGATCCACCTCACAGAGGCGCAGGATACACAGCCGAATGATGATGCCTCGGACCCCATCGTCTTCTGAACCTGAAGCTCATTCTGCTCACTGCAGAGATATGGGCTTCAAGGCAGGCAGCCAAGTCAGGTCCAAAATTATCTCCACCCTCTTTCAGCTAGCCCCCTGCATGCTGTCATGGCCAAAAAGCCACACACTTTCTGAGATCCACCACTTGCAACCATGGAAAGACAGAGCTCCCTTCCCTCCTGCTAGGGGAGCCAGAATTCCTGGAGGGTCACTGTGGAGCCTACAACAAGCTGTTGTGTAACATTGGATTAAAGATGCTCTCACAGGATGTGCTCCCACAGCTGGCACAGTGGTGGAGGCCCTTACCCAGTAATTCTAAGCATGAACTTAATCGCCTCCCCAGAAGTGAGGACAGTCAGGAAGTTGTAGCCTGCTGCTGTCCAGCAGCGCTTCACCTTCCTGTCTTACCCCTCCTTGGCCAAGGCCTTGCAAGATGCAGATGTTTGCATTTGCAAAGATCCAGCCATGTTTTTCTACCTGCTGTCTTCTAGCAAGCAGCGTGGGTCACTCTGTGAGCCAACAGACCTGGGGAGGCTGGTAGGTCAGGGCATCGGGAAGGCAAGCAGGAGACAGGCTCAGCCTCATGCATAAATACAGGCCACTTTAAATTCAGAGGCTACTGTCTTATGTTAATTAACAAAAATATGCATAGCAACCAGTGTGAAAGCGTTTCAGCACCATTGCCATTGACAGCCAGAGGCCTCTCCTTTGAGCTGAGACCTTGTTGCTCTCAGTGCACTGGTTTCTTCTGGAAGTGCCCCTTCCCCTGTGCTTCCTGGCTCTGCCGCTGGAGGCTTCTGGACCTCAAACACCTGAAAGTCCCACTCACTTCTGCAAGGCTCAGGGCTGCTTGATTCTGCACTGAGGTCTGCTCTGTGTTTCATTAGTTCAACTTCATGTGTTCACGCAGGGTGTTAACCCAAGTGATGGAGCCCCACTGTCTTCCAGGAAACAATTACTCACAACAACCAGCAAAAATCCCTGCACAGGGTTCATCATACGCAATATTTCTGCAACTGAGGCCCTCACAGTCAGGGATGGAAATACCCCCATGCACCAAGATAGAACAGGGCTCTGAAAAGAGGAAGTGGGGACAGCAGAAGTGATAACATCTCCCTCTGCCAGCTAAGAAGTGGCTGTGGCTGTCAGACACAGAAACTTGTGATTATGAGCAAGGCCCCTCTCACAGGCACGCAGTGCCATGCTGGCACTGCTTGGGTACTTGGTAGTAGTTGCCACCATTGCTCCCCAGTGCTCTTTCGAGGGGGCTAGGGAAAGGGTCCATCCAGCCTCTGTTGGTGAGATGCCAGAGGTGGGAAGAGTCCCTGGTGTGTAACGGGGCTGTCCAGGGAGCCATCAGAGCCAAACGAAGGTGGCCCTTCCTTGCTTAAGCTTCTTGGGAGGGAAGTGAAGGTCGCTGCAGAGTCCCTGCTGCTACATCTTTTAATAAAAACAGGCCTCTCCCGCTGGAATGACTCCGCTGCCTTTGGACGCTTTGTCTCTCTCCTACATAGTGTTTGCCAAGCAAGGCTCAGCGCAGGGGAACGTCCTGCATCAGTCCCAGCCCAGCCAGGCTAACCCCTGGCTGCCTTCTGCCAGACAGTTACTGTGTTGCTCACTGTCTCTCTCACAAAGTTTTAAAGCCCTTCTTTGAGGCAATCAGAGACTCTAGCCACTTTCTTTGATGGTGGTTTATTAGTTAGGTTTAAGCATATTTTTAAACAAACACAGCTTTGCACATCACAGGGCAATTTTCACATTGGTCCTTGGTTCTTCCAGCTGAAGTAGTTTGAACCTGGCTTTAAAAAAAACTCTGGTCTTGGTAAGTAAACTGGGGTCCAGACGATATCCCCCAGAAGGATTTTGTAACTTGCAAGACTTTGCACAGCAAAATCAGAAACCCACAGCCTCTACCACCGAAACCAGGAGAGGAAATAGTAAGCTAAATCCTTCTCCTACATCACTCCAGAAGCAAGGGCACCAGCTGCTCCACTCGAGCTGTGGTCTCCCCTCTGGAGCAGCACGTGTGCATGGGCATACAGACATGCACAGAGAAGCCACAAAAACTGCACTCTTGAGGGAGGAAAGGCAGACGACCCTGCAGCAGTTCCCCTATCACTACGTGTAACACCAATGAACAGGGAAGGCTATGTGTATTTCTAATGTTATGTTTTGTGCAAAGGCTTCTTTTACAGCACAAGTGCACCGCTAAAACTGTCACCCATGCTGCCACAGACCAGCATCTGTTCCTGAGTCCACCTGCTCCAGGAAAAACTGGAAAACAACCCCTCCTGTTCCTTGGAGCTTCTGCTGAATGACGGTTTTCGTCCACCTGGCCAGTCCAACTGCCTGCTCTGCCTGAGCAGAGGAACCATCTGCAGCTGCCTGAGCAGGCAGGCTGCTTCCAGCTGCTGAAGGAAAGGATTTAACCCTTCTGGGGCTGCACTGGGGCTTGGAATTTTCCGTCTGGACTAATCTACTTCACCTCTGTTGCCATGCAACGGAATGCTTTAATTTTGTATCCACTTCTGCAATTACAGGTGCTTCAGATTTGGTTTTCCTTGCAAGTTGTTCATCACTTCCAAGTGAAAAGGATGTGCTTGGGTAAACAACCTTTATTTCTGTCATTGAGAAGCAAATTTCCTGCCTTCCTGTAGGGAACCACATAGAGGAGAATCTCACTTTCCCCTGCAGCCGCTGTACTGGTGTATCATGCGCTGCTCCTCCCCTGTGCATGCACACCTTTTAGTACGACCATAGTGACTTACCTTCCTTTCCTACTTGCTGCTGTTGCTGAGGATGGAAAAGTTTCACCCTTATCAGGTGGGAAAGGGCATTTACAGCCCTATGGATTTCCCTCAGAATCAGCCACTTTGGACAGATGCAACCACCATTTGTGTTACTGCTGCCTTTTACAAGACAGCCAACATTTTGCAATGACTGAATGCCAGATAAGATACGAATGGCTTCCACGGGGATAAGCCCATGCCCCAGTTCCTTGGTGGGCCAGTTGAGTGTCACTGCAGGCACAAGGGAGAAGGCTGGATGATGTGGTTGGGGCAGCGAGGGTACATTGTCCCTTGGGGCAGCACTGGGAGGCCAGACGAGCTCAACCCAATCGTCAGTCTGGGCCGGTGGGGTCTCGGGCTGTCCCAGCCATGAGGAGCCTCCCAGAGGGAGGCAGAGGCCCAGACTGGCATCTCAGTGGAGCCTGTGAGGAGCCCGGGGTTCAGATGGAGGTTCGGAGCTGGCCCTCATTTCTAGTTCAGCAGGTGCTTGGCCATCTATGGCTTTCCTTTACCTGGGCATGATGTTCTGGACTGAGAGGAGTGCTGCTGCAGGCCCAGGGTGCAGCTCTCGTCTGTGCAGTAACAGAGCACGGGAGAAGGGGCTGCCAGCACAGAAGCCTGCGGGGAGGCCCTTGGGGTGCCGAGGTCCCGGCTGTTGAAGAGGAGGGCAGAGGGGAAGGTGGGGTGAGGTGCTCAGTCTGCAGCATGGACAAGAGACACGGGCAGCAGTCACAGCCAGCGAACAGGATGATTGCTGCGAACTGCTGTGCCTTGTGCAGGTGGATGGGTGTAGGTGCTGCAAGGGAAGGAGACATGTCCCAGGCTGTGGAGCGCCTGTGTGAAGGACCCTTTACCTCTCTGGCACAGGCTTTCCCACAGCCCTGCAGTGACCTGTGCATTTACCTGAGCACCCTGGTGCTTCTGGTAAGAGAAGCTAACTGGCACTGTCTGTTGTTGGACACTGCCTGCCCAGACCTGGTCCCACTAAGCAAGGGCACGTCTCTTACCCACCCCAAGAGGGCTTTGACTGGCATGCCCTGGCGGAAGCAAGAAGGGCTCCCCAGCATAGAGGTCCTTCATTTCTCCAGTGACACCATTCCAGAGGAGCAGCTGCGTGTGAGCTGGCTCTCAGCTGTGCTGTCTGCTTGCATTGTATCCCACCAGACAGCTACGAAGCATTTTTACATGACTGATCTCATGACACAGCATGTTTAGCAAAGGTTTGGAGCTCTAACATTTCCCACTCCTTGCTTGCATGGATGGATTACCTGCCTCCGCTTTATCCTTGGAGACTGGGGACATCTGCAGAGTCCGGGGCATACCTGTGACCTCCTGCAGGGCAGGGAGCAGCCACTGGTCACAGAGGTCCTCAGGCTGAAGGAAGCCAGAAAAGCAGTAAGAATGATGCAGGGGGAAGATGGGGGGAAGATGGGGGGACTGCAAAGGGGAGTCCTTCCCAAAGTTCTTTCAGAGGAAGACCCACCAACAGGCCAAGGATTGCAGGGACAACCCTGCAAGACCGTTTCCTGAGAAGGGAATAATGGGGGTATCCACCTTCCAAGGAGGTGTCAGTCCTTCTTTGTATGTATGCCAACAGGAGAGTCAAGTAGAAAGAAAATGTTGCTATTTCTTTTACATAAGAAGGCATTTTTGACAAGAACGAACAGGAAAATTGGTCATGAGTTGGTTGGTGTGGCCAGGGTGCTGCCTGTTGTTGACACCAAAGGAGAAATGTGCAGGGTGGGGAGGAGAAAAATATTTGCATGAAAAAGTAAACAGAATTCAAGAGATTTGCGTAAAGACAGAGCAAACGCAAAGGGCTAAGCAGCCATACTGCCCGGGGTGGCCCATGTAAGTGTAGATTAGTCACACAGGATTTTCTCCTTGTGGGAGTTCTGCTTTCTGGTCATGCAGCCAAAGAAGTCCTGACGTTGGCTGAGGACCTCTGGGCACCTGAGGTGCCCAGTCACTACACTGGAAGGACTCCCAGCTCCTTGCCAGATGTAGGGTGGAAGTATTCCCCTCTCTGGCCTCAGGCCAGTCCTACAGACCCAACACCTGCCACTGGGAAACTGGGTGGGGTGGCCACTGAACCAGAACCACTGAGCCAGGTATCATCAAAATGTATTTGCTTAGTGGGAGGGGTATAGTGGGTGGATGATGATTTCTATTCTGCAACACGCAGACATGACAGGCTTGCACAGATCAGAGCTTCTGCCCCTCCAGACCAGGTCAGATCAGCACAATACAGGCACAGGAAAGAGGATGCTCACTTCCAGCCATCAGCATGCTGAGTCCTGCAAGTGGAGGTTCATCTACATGATGTCAGCCATGCATGTGGTGTTCCCCTACACGGACGCGTCACTGACTTAACTCTTTACTGCTTTTTAAATTAAATTGTCGGTATAAAGTGCCAACGGCCTCACTAACCATGTAACCCCACACCAATCTCTCCACCTTCCTCCATACCTGAGGGCATTTAGCAGTTTGCAGTTTCTTAGCACTCGTCAGCCTCCCACTCCAAATGTGTTATAAAAATGCAAACCCAGCAACAGTTGCATAACGGTTTATCAACTGCTTCTTTATTATTCAGCAGATACCAGATTAATCTCACTGGTTAAAGCTGAGCAGACAGAGTCCAGGTCTCACACATCAGGCAGGTGTTTTCAGGTAGACCACTCCCCAAGACAACCACCAAAGGGGTGCCAGACCCCAAGCAGGCATCAAGAACATATCCACATGTGCCATGGGGGTTGCACGCATCTGCCCTGGGCTGTGTACACTGCAACAGGGGGAGTATGCCTGGGGCTAGCATCTCCGTTAATGGTGTGAGCAAATCCCCAGAGACTGATGAAGCCCCGAATCATTTATGATGGCGGTATCACAGACCCCTTCAGAGCACCTGCCAATGCTACTGAGAGTGACAGAGGCAGACCCCATGCTGGTAAACTGAAGCAATCTTTCCTGATGTACTCAGGGAGAACCGGCCTGGTCTCTTTGGTGCATGGGAAGAACTGTCAGCTAGTGAATTCATGTCATTTATTATTTCTCTGCAGGTTGGGAAGCTCAATACTTCAAACTCACCAGTTATTTCTCTGGATTCCATGGAGTTATATATAATCTTTGGCACTTGAGAGAGCTCAGAGGTTCAGTCAGAGCAGGCCCAGCTTTGAAATTCCTGCACTTGGGCAACAACATCTCTCCAGCCCCCACCATGTAATGGCCCTGATCTTTCCAGTGGGCAAAACTGTCTGCCATTCTGTCCACACCACCACGCAGGGCCAAGCAGAAGCTGGTTTTCCTTTTACATGCAAGGTTTCTGCAGATACCGTAAAACAAATTAAATCCTACAAAGCTATGATATTCTCATACCCAGAAATTAGCAGTGTTGAGGGAGCCTGCAAATATCTCCGTCAACCTAAAGCTCCTCCTAATTTGCTGTAGCTTCTGCTCATTTATTCCATCCAAGCAAATCTCTTTCATGGCTGCCCAAAACATCCGATTCTTGCACCTACCCACTCACACCCACCCACAGTGCGTTGGTGGTAGAGGAAGAAGTGACGTGATGCTGCTGACCTTCAAAATTCAGTGCACGGCATAGGCTGCAGGAGAGTGGGGTAGGGCAGAGTCTCTCCTGGTTTTTACAGTCAGGTACCAAACTCAAGACAGCAAATGGCTTCCTGTTGTAGGTCCATGGTCAATCAGAGCTGTCCC
The DNA here is from genome assembly GCF_030936135.1 of Gavia stellata. Taxonomy (NCBI): domain Eukaryota; kingdom Metazoa; phylum Chordata; class Aves; order Gaviiformes; family Gaviidae; genus Gavia; species Gavia stellata. Next base: position 6,307,007 of record NC_082625.1, read on the forward strand.
TCATGTTAAGGACATGCAGCTCCAACACAAGTAATAACTGAGCGTGTGCTGCGGCACTTCACTGCTATCACCAGCTGTGGACTGGAAAAATGTTTTCCAATGGGACAGGTGCATTGATAGGACCTGAAAGCCAGGTCCATTGAGCTACTCCATGAAGCTCAAGACACACAGACATTAACTGAGTAATCTTAACGGTCATCTTAATTTCATCGCAAGATCATTATAAAGCTTGATAAATTATCCTTTGTAAAATACTTTGAGGTCTTGGGTGGAGCGCACTTTGGAATTGCAGAAAGCATTCCTTTCATCTCCTTTATTAATCATGTAATATGCACAAGAGAGATTGATCCCATGCACATACCTCTTTATCTCCACAGACCTGGCTTCTCCCCTCTCACATACATTTAGTCTGTAAACTTTACCTTTGACAGAGGTTCTCTCTTAAGGCATCTCAGCACTCCTAGATGTACGCTCACGTTGCAGTGTGTGATGGGCTGATTATCTTTCAAAGGGGAGCCAAAGGTTGCTGCTTTCACCTTTCTTTCCTAAAAACTGAGCTTCTCACACACTGGGGGTTTGTTGGTTTGTTTAACAGAATAAAATTGAAATCTTAACCCATCTCCAGTGAAAGCATGACAGAGGCTGAGCCAGCCTGGCCGGACATGAGGTACGTAACAGGTTGCTGCAGCTGCTGGAGGAAAACATGTAAATAGCTCTATGGTGATGGGCACTGAGCCAGCTGCCGTTGGTCTGTGGATTTGAAAATTAGGCGCCAAACGGTTGTTTTGAACAAACCACTGGGTTTGTTTTCATGCCAGGTTTTATGTAATACCAGTGCAGGGGTGTGAGCGCTGCACACTCCCCTCCCACAGCTCCACTGGAGTAGCAATGATCTAAGTGATTCTCAGAGCAGAGCTGGGATTGCTGCTGGCTGATAAAGCAAGCTTAGTGAACTCAGAGGAACCTCATTTCAGAGCCAGTCCCCACCCTCCTCCACTACACTCTCCAAACTGCCAAATGGCTAAAAGATTAGGGGCTTGCTTGTGCTATGAGGGAACCTGAACGCCACGGAGACCCTGGGGCTACCCTGGCAGGCTGCAGAGGAGTCTTTTATCTTTGGATCCCTGAAAGTATAACTAGAATGAGATTCAGCTCTGTATGTGAAAGTCAAAACTCATGTTAGAGATTATTGGCCCAATATTTCATTAAAGGTGATATGAATAATCCCTTCCTTGATCTTAGATTAATTTTGCTATTTACCTACATAAATAGCAGCTAGTTATGCACACGAACGCCCAGGGCTCCCTCTCCACAGACTCCAGGGCTGCCGGCAGTCTGACTAGAAGGAAATGCTGATATTGTTTCTACCTGGCCACCTCATCTGTTTTCAGTGGTGTTTTCACAATATTTTATTGCCAAGAAATCTGTCTTCCTATTACTTTGGAAGCATTCCTGAGCTCTGGGGAGCCAGTGAGGGGAAGACTCAGTAGCTAATGCTATGCTGAAGGCTGTGGTGTATCACACGCTACAACGCTTCCTTTGCCTGATAAAGGCTGTGAGTGAGTTGCACTGTAGAAAGCCTCTCCGTTGCACTTGTGTTACAGACGTGGCTCTTTTTAGCATGTGGTATTATCAGCAAATCACTGTGTGGAAAAGTGACAAAGTGGAATTGTGGAAAGTTGAGGAGCCCTGCGCACTGACCCCCCTCCACCCCCCAGCTTGTTCCTTCGCCACTTTTCTGTTGAGATGGGGTGGAAAATATGAGAGTGTTTTTAAATGAAATTCTCGCTTCTTTCTGGTCACCTGAGGCCAGGGTCCGGTTCCAATACAAGTGTCTATAGGGCCACCCAGGCCCTCCTGACAATGAAAGTCACTCACCTTCCTGCCACAAAGGAGTGAACAATTCCAAGCACAAACCTGAATTCTCCTCCCCAGGCTGGGTTAACGCTTCCCCCAGTGTGACAGAGGTTGAATTCTGCCTCAGTAAGGAGGTGAATGCTGTAACAGAAGAATATTATTGTTCAAGGCTCCTGCCAAACTTCATATGCCTGGAATTAGAAATAAATATGCCCTCTACATGTTACAGCGTAATGTCTTGTCTTGGAAAAAATCCTTGTTCTACATACAGCGTGCTGTCTATTGGCTTTAATCCCACAGCTGTGCACTGCGTTACTCTTCTTAGCAAACTTTCTCATAGCAGATGAGGAAGATGTCATCCATGACACATGACATACTATTAATTTTCTCTACTTGCTTTCATGCTTTCCGTCCTGACGCTGCTGCAAGCAATTTCATTCAATGAAAGCTGAAATTCTGGAGCAGAAATCTGTGGTGAGGTATGAGTGCTTCTTCCAGACTTGCAGTCATTGCTAGCAATCTTTTAAGCACTAATGCTGAGCTGGATTGAATTTGGACTGATAGGAAAATGTTCTGTGCTGTATGTTCAATCCCTGCTCCTTCCTGAAATTAATGAAAATATCTGAGACAATCGATTAACATTGACAGGCTGTTCAGAGTGAGATAAGGAACATGAGGCAGAGGACAAGTTAGGCGACTACAGAAAAGACAGAAATAATCCTGTTATTAAAGACATACAAATAATAAAGCATAGAACGAGAAAGAGGAGGGCATGACAGCAGCTGCTGAGAAACTAAGGCAGTTGAGGTAAGAAATAGCAGTGGAAATCCTGCGTCCTCAGATTCGTGAAAATGTCAGAGTCATTATGAAATCCCAGACAGCATCAGAAAACTCGTTACACCCAGCTGTACAGGAAACTGGTCAATGACTGAGAAGATGCTCTGCATCAAAGCACATGCGAGGTTTTCCTTTGTCTTTATTACGTACTGTAAGTAATCTCTTCATTTATCTGATGGGAGAAGCACTCCAGTGCTAGGTAGAGCCTATCACTACTGTCTGTGTTATCTGACATCCCAAAAATTTATTCTTATCCTACCCAGACAGTCAGATATATTGCAAGTACCTTTAAGCTAGAGCTCCGATACTGAGCCCAGGGCACTTCCAAGTTCCTGACTTTCTATCAGGGTGAAACCTGTACATGTCCCAGCCTTCTCCTGTGCTCTGCTTTCCACGAAGAGTAAACCTGGGGGAGGCAGGAGCCTTGGTGTGCTCCGAACAGGTTCCCAATCTGAAAAGCCCAGGGAACGCAACCCCCGGGATTGCCATGGCCTTCTGCAGCCCCAGTCAGGTAAGGCTGACACATCCTTAGGCTGCCCCTTTGCTAAACACTAAATGATTGTGTCCTGGGCTAACAAATCAATTCTACCTTCTGAAAGCAGAGAGGGAGTTTATTATAAAATTGGTTTGGGTAGCACTGAACTGTCAAGGTCCTTAATGGAAAATTAATTGCTAAATATTGAGAGACAAATGACAACACTGACTCTGATTCAATACTAACCTCTATCATCAGAGTGATCCAAGAGGACTAGTATTTGAACAGATGCTAATTCCACGACTAAAGCATGCATTGTACTCCCTGTAAAACACAGCTGTCTAGTGAGCTCTCAGCTTTTGCACTTCCCCTCCTCCCTTGATGCTTTCCTTTCCCCATCCCACCCCCAAACTATTCTGTTCTTTTTAGCCGAGATAGGAAAAGTGAACATAAATGTTCAGTTAACAAGGAGGGGAGACCAGTGCCAAGGACGAAAGTGTGCAAGCGTTCTGGTTACTGCTAAAGAAAGACACCTCCTAAACAATGTAGAAAATATTAGGTATTATTACTGAGGCATATTTCAGGAAGTATATTTAGAAAAAAAGATTTTACTGCAACACAGTTGATATCAGCACTATGAAAATAACTGGTAAAATTAGAAGGGGAAAAAAAAACCAAAACCTTTGAAACATTCAAAGTTTCTAAGACATTATCTAAAAAATCTGATGGACAAAATAATGGGGGAGTTTGGGCTAATCTTCATGAACTAAGGGGATTTACATCTGGATTACATTATCAACCAAAATTAGGCAAAAAGTTTAAAAGAATCTCCAAATTATGACAGATACGCAGAGTATCACATCAAATCACGAGAGAAGAAATGAGCTAACCCAAAAATGCTTATACAGAGGCTTTCAGCATTCCTAAAATATTTTTTTCTGGCATAACGTAACCAAAGTTTGTAACTGGTCTTCCACAAACTTGCTGCTGTTGGAAACTGCATGTTGAGAGAGAAAAAGTTCATTCTAAGTGCACGGCTTGCTGCTCACACGCATTTTTTTGCTTTGCTCGGGGGAAGGCGGCGATGTTTGAGATGACACAGATTGCATGCAGGCAGCTCCGGCAAGAGGCACGGGGCTGGGGGCTGGAGCCGATCCAGGAGCAGTTGGGTTACAGTTTGCAGACAGGCGCCAAAATTCAAAAAACGCACTGCGCTTCAAATCCAGAGCCGCGGACGAAAACAATGAGGAAGGAGGCGGCTGCAGGGGCTCCTGGGCTGGCCTCGGCGTGGCTCTGTGCCCTGAGCAGGCAGATGGGGCAGGATCTGACCTCCCTGCTGAGCAAAGAGGCCACAGCACTCTGGGATTCGTAGTCTCTTCTTTCTGCTGCCTTTTCTAAAGAAATTCAAGTCAAACCCAACTTGAATTCAGTCAGAAAGCTGAGTTTCACACCGAGTTGTACATCATATTATCAGATCTTACTGATAAAGATCTGAGAACAGTGACCTTCACATAGGGAGGTTGTGTAAATGCCTACAGAAAGGGCACGTGTAGTGATCTGTAGGCTTATTTTCATTTTAGCTATCATTCATAAACTCCCTCCAAGTAACCCACTGACACCCCCAGCTTCAGAGACTCGGTGTGGAAATCCCTGCCCTCTGCTCTCTGCAGGAGATAGAGGGGAAGGAGCAGTCAACGTTGTCCGAGGAGAGATGATACCCAAGCCAGGTGGGATGGGCACTCTGCTGTCTACAGAGGAAGCCAGGACAACTCTTTTCAGATTTTATGCGTATTTTTAAACAAATGCATTCAGGTGAAAACCTGCGATTTACATGGGTCAGCTACTAAAGATACGCAGTGTTTGCAAGAGGGACTTGCAGCTATTTGCCGACAAGGGCATTGAGCGTCCAGAATTCCTGGATTTATTCTGAGGTTTTCCAGTTTGAGGTGCACTTGATATTAGGATCCCAGATCCTCTAACATGAGGATTGGCTAGCTTCTATTTTGAGGATAAAACCATTCACACCTATTTGTTCAGCCTGGCTCCCTAAGTTTCTTTTCATATATCATGTGCAGTATTTTCTTGCTCTCTTTCCTGTTTCTCTACCTAGATCTGTACCCCCGCTCATGCACAGCGCTTCTTTGCATTATGCTCATGCTGCTTTTTTTCTTTGCTGTCCATGTATATGGACGACAGACTTTAAATCTGATTTTTCCACTTCTCAGGGAGAAAATCTCCCTTTTCTCAGCCTTCCCTGGTAGTCGAAAGGCACAACAGCAGTAAGGGCTTTTAGCCTCCGAAGTTTTGGGACATGAGGAATTAGCTCATGGGAATGGTAACGCAGTTTATACAGGTTAATGCGCAAGAACTGAGAGAAGTTGGGGTATATTCAGTAGAAATACATTTTGGGGAAAATAATACTGCAAAACTTTAGGAAGGGAAAACTTCCCAGTGGATTTTAGTTTGTAAAAAATTTGGCTGCATTCCCTGGGACTGCAAAAGGATTTCAGGATAGCTTCCTTCTTGAACAGCCTGATGGGACACCGGGAGGCATTGCAACCTCTCGGTAAAACTTCAGAAGAAATTTCTAAAAGCTACAAAACAGCACTCCTGAAAACTCATCCTTGAAAACAGCTGATCGGTATTTTTTCTGAGACTCCTCACCCCCGATTTAAGCAAAGAGCAGGGCCCTGGCCTGTCAAACTTAAGTGCTAACAGCAAAGCAGGGCAAATTCATGAAGAGTTCAAACCAGGGTTATGTAACGTTTTAGACAGCTGATGTGAAAACAGACCCTGTAAGAGAAATATATCCCATATATCCTGTAAGAGAGACACTGCACGGGTTTCAGTGAAACGGTGACCAGGAGCAGCATGGCGGCCCTTCGAATCGGCGTGGCTCTCCGGGCGCGACGGCAGTCGAGGCTTGAGGCGGGTTCGGGGCGTGCGGGGCTGAGGGACAGCCTCGCGCACCGGCAGGCCGGGGGTGCGCTGCGGGGGGACCGGCGGGGGGACCGGCACCCACCAACGCCTGAGCGGGTGCTCCAGCCGCAAGCGGGACGGGACGCGGCGCGGCTGCCGACAGCCGAGGAGCGTGTGAGGAACAAGCTTGGTGGGCAGCTCCGCTCGCTCCCGGCTTTATTACAAACAAAGACCTTGCCTTCAGGACCGGGCCCTCGCTTCCTGCGCTTTACCCACACTCACGGCAGCCTGACTGGGTATGTCAATACGCGGCACAAGCTACGCTTCTGGATGACGGGCAGACTCCGGCCCGCCAGGCCTCCGGCCGCCCACAAAACGCAGGGCGGCCCGGACTGCACCTCCCAGCGCGCCCTGCGGCGCGGCGCGGCCATCTTGGCGACGAGACTTCATTTCCCAGGCGGCGCGGCGATGTCCGCCATCTTACCGCTCCCTCCTCCCCCGGTGCGGCTGGATTGAATGAGCCCGCTGCCCGCCCGCCCGCGAATTCAGCGCCATGTCAGGCACCCCGAGCCGCGGCACCCCCGGCGGGACCCCGCTGTCGCCGACTCGCATCTCCCGCCTGCAGGAGAAGGAGGAGCTGCGGCAGCTCAATGACCGCCTGGCCGTTTACATCGACCGTGTGCGGGCGCTGGAGCTGGAGAATGACCGGCTGCTGCTGAAGATCTCCGAGAAGGAGGAGGTCACCACCCGGGAGGTACGGCCCGGGGCGGCCTGCGGGCCCTCACCTGGGTGTCCGGGGCGGGAGGGCGAGCAGCGGCGGCCCGTTGGAGGCGTTTCGCCGCTCCGTCCCGGGGAGGGGGGGGGGGTCCGCGGCCCAGGGGCTCGGCCGACCTGTTCCCGCGCGGCGCCTCCGCCTGCCCGCCCGGCGCGGGGCGCGCTGTGGCGGCTCCGCGCGGCCCCGGGCTCGGCGGCGCCATGCGCGGCCCGCCGCGCCGTTCCCGCCTGGCTCTGGCCTCGGGGCGAGGGTCGCCCCGGGGCGGTGGGTTCTGGCAGTGCCCGGGCGTTGGGCTCGGGGTTGAGGGCGAGAGCTGTGGGGGCCGCGGGCGGAGCTCCGGGCGGGGAGGGTTGGGGAGATCCAGCGTCTGCCTGTGTCTGTGTGGCCCCTCGGGGGCTGTTGGGGGCTCTCTGGCCGCGACGTTGGGCAGAGAGGCTGCTGGTGACACGCTGAAGGCGGCTCAGGCCGGGATCGTCACCGAGTGAAAATTCGGCACCTGTAACGACCCCGGTGCCGGTGGCGGGAGCGGCACGGCGGCCGGCCGTGCCGGGAAGCGGCTCTGGGCGGCGGGGCGGGCGCGGCGCTCCTGTGGCGGCTGAAGCCGCACGCTGCCCTTCATGTTTCGGCCCGGTGGGGCTTGCAGCACAAACCACCGTTCTCGTGCTCCTTTGAGTCTTTGTGTAGGTCTCATCCCTCGCGGGCTGGCTCTTCGCTGTAGTTTGTGGTCTGTTCCCCATGCAGGCTGAGCCTTCTCGGCGTGCGGAACCCCACGCTGAGCACATGCGTCCTGTGAATTGTAGCAACCCGAACGTTACTTTGTCTTTACTCCCCCTATCCTGACGGCTGATGTGATGAGATGAAAAATTTGAAAGGGTTTAGACTAACTTTGCTTCTCAGCGCAGAAAATCTTTCTTAGTCTCCACAAATGCCAGGAATTAAATCCTTGTAGTGTGAACTACCCTGAGCCGTTTCCTGTGATCTTGGAGGCAAAACTGGCTGATCCTTTTTCCTAAGCCATGTTTTGCTTTTTCCCTCTTCTGTTGTATCTGCTTTCCCCCAGGACTCTCCTTCCCATATGGAGGAAGGATGTAGTCAGTGACACAGCTGGGGACAGTCCCACCCATCCTGTACTAGCCCAAACCCCCTCTACTCCATCTGTTGGAGGCAGTCTGTAAGGTAAGGTGTCCCACCTCTGAGACGAAGTTAAACTGCTGTGGAAAGCCTGTAGATAACAGCCTTTACTGTAACTTGTGTGATGCAATGGATTGCTATGCCACTGTGTAAGCTTGGTTTTTTTCCCCTATAAGGGTCTGGTTTGATGATGCTAGGGGTGGTGGGAGGAGGGTTAGAATTATTTAGTTTAAGCAGACCAGCTATGATAGTGTCCTGTTTGGGGAGTGGTTGGCCTACCTGCAATTAGTATACACCCAGGACTGAAGTACCTTTAAAGTCCCTTTGCACCACTTAATGATATCTTGTAACTTCCATGTTTTCAAAATAACTAGATATTTCTAAATGTAAAACATGGCTACATCACTTCTCCTATGAGGAAACATGCTATAAACAAAGTAACCGTATCTGGTTCGGGGAGCTTCTAAATTGTAGCTTGCTGGAGGCTAGAAGGAGTATGCATTTTAAATGTAGGAGGCAGAATGTGATTCTATTGACAGCACACATGTAACAAGAGTAAGAACAGGACAAGCAGAAAACAGAGATATAATCTCATTATGTTTTTAATATGAACATAAACCAACTCCAAATAGCAGTTCTATGTGTTATCAATTCTGAAAAAATACTCTGATGCAGTAATTGGAAAATAAACTTGAGGATTTTGATCTAAGTATTTTGCTTACTTTGCCCTTGAGCTTTCCTTCTTTGCTTTTCTTTCAGACTTCAAAAAAGTCCTCATTCTTAGACATATCCTAACAATCTTTGTCAGGATTCCTCAAGCCCTTCTTTGGCACGTCAGAGACAATGTAAGATACTTTATCTGGTCTCTGGACCACATTTGTTAAATGCTTCCCCCATCACTTTAGGACAGCTTATTTATTCTTTACATATATCCAGAAAAGGAGACTTTGTAGTCTTACTGTTTTGATGCAGGATAGTGTACAGCAGTTTAGGACTGTGGGGGTAGTAAAACTTCAGATGGCTGTCAGATTTCGGTTTACTGGAATGGGAGAATCCTGTCCTTTCACTTTCAGGACCAATCTAGTAAACTGGATTTTCTGCTGACAATTCAGTTTTCTTTTTACACTGTTAGAATTTGTGTTCATAAAATGATCAGGCTTAGCATGAAATAAGATAGTAATTAAAAATAAATCCTCCAAACTCCACAAAAAACCAAACAAGCCCCAAAGCAACTCTAACTTTTGTGTTGTGCACAGTTAAGCATAGTCCAGTGATATTGGCATACTGCTCTGGCTACATCATTATATCTTTATATTAGCTCTACGTGCTTAAAATAGACTATTTTCTTTTCTCAGGATGTTCAAGATGAAAATTCCCCTTGGTTGTCCTCAACTGTGTGTAAATTTGGCTGTGATTTTTTTAATATTTTTTTTTTAGCTGTCTAAATATTCTCATATTTTTGACATCTCTGGTAGTGGCAGGGAACATCATCTGCCACTGTGGTAGATGGCATGTTGTGGGATGGCAAGCAGGAGGGACTGCTCACCAGTGGGCTCTATGTTAAGACTTTTGCCTTGATTGCAGGTGATGGGTCCATAATCCAAGGCAAATGGGAGGTTGAGGATTGCTATGACAAGCAGTAGACAAGAGCATGGTATCAAGAGGGAGATGTTTGTCCATTGCTTGTCACTCCAGTATTGCACAGTGACCATGCCTAAGAAAGGGGCTGGGGTGAGACCATTACCAACATCCTCTCCCCCCACGCCTGCATGCATGGGAACAAAGGGTTGGCATTTCTGATCTTGTTCTCAAAGCTCTGGTTTAGGGGAATATCTTCTAGATGAGAGGAGTTCTGCTGATGTTGTTCAGGCAAGGACCACAGTCACTGTTCTGCCAGAGACTCTAATCATCACCTGATCAGGATGTTCTTTTTCGTCGTTGTTTTAATCACCAATCTGCAGAAGATAGAAGAAAGCAGCTACTTTCTCCTCCTCTGTTGGGCAATCTCCATAGTTTTACAAACCACAGCTGCATCATGGTCTTGGAACAAAATAACTCCTGTTGCTCTTTTTGAGGAACACAAGGCTGCCACCTTTTAACACTAGAGGAGAAGAACTTTGCCGAAGTTGAGATTCATCTCTAGTTCTCTACTCATTATAGCCCTTTTTCCTGCTTTCCCTAACCCTGTCAAATGCTGTTCTACCTTTACTTGTATGCAGTAGGCCTTTAGAGAAATAGAAATGTATACAGTAAGCCCTCAGACAAATACAAAAAAGTACATTGCCTGTGTAGCTGGGGGAACCTATAATTGTCCTCATTCTTTCTCTGCTGTCTTACATGAATCCTCTTGTGTAGCTTAGCCTATGACGGAAGAGAAGTTTAGCTCATCCCCTTGTTTTTCTACCTCCCTAGTATATGGCTGATGCTATTCTCACTGTGTTGGGGTGACTGTTACAATAACCTAATTTGTGAGGCTGGGAGGGGGAATACTGGAAGGGCTAAGAGGATAAGAATCCTAGAGCTCTCCTCAATTCCTTTTTTACTAACTCCTTGCCTTCTCCTGCAGTGTTTGATTGCAGCCTTCCAGAAGAGGTGTTTTGATGGGTGTGGGAGGGGTTACTACACTGTTCTGAGGACATCCAACTGTTCTCACCCACAGAAAAGAGAAGTAGGGAGGAAAAAAAGAGAAGATCCCTGGGAGCCTCGGCCACTGACAGCAATTGCCCTTGTGACAAAAGCAGTATCTACAGGGGGTTCCCTCTTCACCTATGTCATCCCAGCTCTGTGGATGCGATTGCAGGTGGCTGCAATCTTGTATGTCACAACCATTAGAACTTTCACTGTAGTCTTACCTGGTCTCGACTTATCTGCCAGTACTGCAGCTACTGTGCCCTTTGTGTGCACCATGTAGTAACCAGAGCTACTGTCGTGACCAGGATATGGGGGTCTGGCGTTGCCTAGTTGCCACCTGCAAAATACGTGTTCAGGTGCTGCTGTGGATGGTGGGTCCGTCAAGAGTTTTAGCCCCAAGACATGGGGTTAAATGGTCTTCTGGCACTACAGACATCATCTAGGAGGTGATGGTGATATGCAACACACATCTTCATTGTTCTTGAGAGCTTGACTGATGTTGTTGGTGAGTATGAGCCATAGCTGACTGGCAGTCCTTCGTCAATCCATAACTGGGTGAATAAGAACATATTGAGCCACACCTGGTGGGAATACGCTTATGTTTTGCACATTAATGCACATTAGTGAGATTAATGCTTCATCACCAAATTTGTCTCAACTCACTGGTGGTTGGAAGCTGCGGGCTTCTTGCCTAGCATGTAGGTTTGTTGCCTTCTTGGCATGCTCTCTGTGTCTTCATTGAGTGATGTCTTGCAGCTCTTCTCAAGTGATTGCTGTGGGAGGGCCTGTGTTCGTGTGTCTATCTTTGAGCTGCTGCACCCAGAGCTTTGAGTGCTCCCAGCACAGGTTGGTAGGTTAAAGAGCATCCGGTAGTCCTGCCTTTCAGACTGTGCTATGGAATCTTCTCTATTTGCTCGTTCTTCACATGCTCTATTCCCTTGTTCCCTGTGTTGCCCAATTACAAACTTGCAGGCTCTTTTGCCAGCAAAAGAGAGGAAAAAAGTGAAAGCACATTCATAGTGCAATTTGTAGGGTGTCCAGCTTGGCCTCTGTGCAGGAAGAGTTAGGCTTGAGTGCATGTTGACATGTAGTGGATCAGGCTGCAGCCTGTCTTCTGGTTCCTGCTGAACTCCGTTTTGAGGTTTTAGCTTTTATTTCTTCCATCGCCTTCAGATGGCGGGGGGGGGGGCGGGGGGGCTACATTTTCAGAGTGCAGGGACCCATTTGCTGGCCTAACCTGCCATCTGGGGAGGTTTGCTTCCCAGGGCCTTGCGTTCTGGATGTTGTAGAGAGGCTACTGAGGCTCACTTGGCCGTATGACTATTATCCCTGCTGCACTTCCATGTAGGCATCAGTGATACTGGCAGGGGTGACCTGAAAAGTATCAAACATGACTACATGGCTCTGGATGATTGTTAATGGTGTGGGGGCCCAGGTGGTGTGGGGAGGGGGAAGGGTTTGAGGATGGCTGAGCAGATCCTGCAGAGTGACACTGGATTGCACAACTGCTGTTGGCAACAGGATTTTGGTTTCTACGACCACAGAACCATCTTTCAGGATAGATGACTGCTTCAAAGAGATGGGATCCACCTGATTAAGTAGGGCAAATGTATCTTTGCCAACAGGGCTGGTCAGCCTGCTAAGAAGAACTTTAAACTGGGAATGATGCGGGAGGGAGAGATTCCTCTCGGGTAAGATCAGGTGAGGAAGTGGTGGATGGGGTAAGCAAGTCAAAGGCTTATGTGAACAGAAGAGAAAGCAACAGAAAAAGAATGAAATGGAAACACCCCAAGCACGTAAAGAAGGAAGTGCCTACGGAACAGCCTTGTGGGGAAAGCTCTCCTGCCCTTCCTGGGGAATCTTCACGCTTGGGTGCCTCTCTGAAATGCCTGTAGTGTTAATGTATGCAGCACGGCGAACAAACAGGGGGAATGAGAAGTCTGTGGGCAGTTACAGAACTGTGTATGACCTCATTGGGATCAGGGATAGCTCACACGACTAGAGCGCTGTGACGGATAGGTACGGGCTTTTCAGGAAGGTGAGGAGTGGGAGTTGCCCTTTATGTGAGAGAGCAGTGGGAATGCCTGGAGCTCTGCCTAATGACAGATTATGAGCTAGGCAAGAGCTTGTTGGACAGGATTAGTGGGCAGACCAAGATGGGTGACATTGTGGTATGTGTCTGCTACTGACCTGATCAAGGAGAAGAGGTAAATGAGGCCTCCTTTAGTCAACTGAAAGAAGCCTCACATGCCCTAGTCTTCATGCTCTGTTGGACCTAATACTTAATAAGTAAGGAAGAACTGGTCAGGGATGTTAAGGTCAAGGCAGTGACCACATGAGACAGCGGAGTTTGGGATCTTTAGAGGGTGGAGCAGAGCAAAAAGCAGGACCACAACCTTGGATATCAGGAGAGTAGACTTTAGCCTCTTCAGGGCTCTGCTTGGAAGAATCCCATGGGTTACAGCACTGGAGAGAAAAGGGGTCCATGAAAGCTGGGTTGATATTAAAGGATAACTTCCTCCAAGCTCAAGAGTGGTCCATCCCGACAATCAGGAAATGGAGGAAAGGTGCCAGGAGACCTGTATGGATGAGCAAGGAGGTCCTTACTGAACTTGGACATAAGGAAGGCTGATGTACTCGATGCCTTCTTGTGGTCAGAGCAGCCTTCAGGAATCCCAGGCCCCTGAGACCAGAGGGAAAGTCTGGCACAGGGAAGACTTACTCTTGGTAAAGAAGGATCAGCATAGGGAACTTCTAAACAAACTGGACATAAGTCCATGGGACCTGATGGGTTGCACCCATGAGTGATGAGGGAACTGGCTGACATCATTGCGAGGCCACTCTCAGTTATCTTTGAAAGATCATGATGATTAGGAGAGGTTCCTTAAGACTGGGAGAAAGCTAATGTCATGCCCATCTTCAGGAGGGGCAAGAAGGAAGATCCATGGAATTTCAGGCCAATCAACCTCACCTCAGTTCCTGGAAGGTGATGTCTCTTTATGTCTTTTTTCTTCTCCATGCCTTCTTGGACTCTGCGTGGCCTCCGTAGGAGCCTTTGGTGGGGGATGTTCAAGACTTCTGGGAGTCCAGGCAGACTGGCTTAGCTCAATTTCCCCCTTCTGAATTCTTGTTGACTGTTGAAACCCTTGCTCATGTGCTTGTTCCCTTGTCCACTGCTTCCCTTTAAAAAAACTCATACTGTGTGACTCTAGATTTTCTTCACTTTGTTGTGCTTATACATGTACCCACTACTTCTCTTCTTTTTTTGTTTACTGGATCTGTCGTGAATACCTGCTCCCTGGTTGACTGAGCAAGTCTAGTAAGTTGTGAAACATTTATTTTGCACAAATCATATTGATTCTGCCTCAGTATGACTCTTAACTCGTGTGCCCTGTAATTCTGTTCTTCAGGTTAATGTCTACTGTACTGCCATAGACTTCAGAGTTTAGTGATAGGTAGTTCCTATTTTAGAAACTTGTATGGCGTGAGCCATCTTCTAATTCTGTAGTACAAAGTGAACTCTAAATGAGAGCTTAAATAACATACTGATCGATTTAGTTCAAAAAGTGGGCTTTTGAAAGCTGTTAATACTTTCTAAACGTGATGGTTTGTTACTACTTGTTTTGTTGGTCTGTTCTATGATTCTTTCAGCTGATGTTTAAGTGCAGAAATCTCTTAAAGATTCCTCTAGTGCAAATATAAGTAAAAAAAAAGGCATGTTTTCACCACACTTTTTTGGTGGTTCTTCTACATAAACTGATCAACTTGGGGCTGTAGACTCTCATGTATGCCTTTTTCATGAGCAGACCAAGAGTAATTACTTTCTACACTATTCATGTTGTTCTTCAAACTTCATTTTTTGGCTTGCCCTGTTGTATCGTGATTAACAGAAGTCATGATCAATTTTATTTTTCTCGTCTGTACATGACCCCAGCTTTTTGAAAAATGCTTTACCATATCTCATACACTCCTTGTTTTGATAATCTTAAAATATTTTGTATATATGGTTGTTTTAGTCTACGATGATGTCTTTATATAATATCTTGCTTTCTAGAAAGATTTTATTCCTAACTCCTTTTTTTACTTGTTTTAACAAATACCTCGGTGTTCCGTAGTTGCCATGCTGAAACAATTGCAACAGTCGTAGAACTTTTTTTTTGCTTCTCTTGCTTCTGCAAGGATGCTGAAACCAAGTCAACCGAGGTTCTTGATGGTATTTTGGCAAATCTGCTCCTATGTGCTGCTGAGAACCAGGTGAAGAATTGCTTTCTCTCTTCTGGCTTCCTGGATTAGCCACTCCATGACACTTGCTACTAGCATATGAAAGTATCGCTCAGGTATCACCTCCTGGATTACAGCTTGGGCTAGTTGAAACCCGTTAGAATTACTGCGTTTTCTGCCTCTTTGATCTCCTGTAATGTCCCTGTTTTTCTTTGTAGCTGGTGGTCAATAATCACTGTGTAAATCAATGTTGCTTCTGTATTCTGAATGCTGCTTGCAGTTCACTTAACCTATTTTAAAACACCTAGAGCTTGGAAAAAGTGTGTAAGGAAAAGGTGACAAAGACAAGCAGAGCAGCAGAATAATTTCTGACCAGGAGCAAATCTGGAAAAGAGATGAGGAGAAACCTGAGGTCTCTAAGTCACGAGTCCAAACAAAGGAAATATTCCTTTTGTCTAGGAAGCAAATATTCAGCATTTCTCACAACACAAAAACTAAAGGCATGAAATTAATTTATCAAGCAGTAGGTCTTAATCCACCAGTTGTGCTTGTATGATGCTCTTTGTTGTGGAAACCTAAAGAGATTTACAAAAGGATTAGACAAATGAACAGTATTAGATGACTACTGTTTTTTGGTGCCTGGAAGCAATTTTTGGCTCAATTTTTTTTTTTTTTTTTAATTTTTAGAAGCTGGGAGTATATGTAAGTGAAGAATCATTGTATGTTTGCCTTGTTCTCTGTATTTTTTCCCTTCAGCATTTGTTACCAGCTGTTCTTCTTACTGGCTTATACTGGAAGGATTGGCATAGGCTTCAAGGATGAGTTTATATCTTTCTCAGATGTGAGCAGCAGGAGACAATGGGTTGTGGTAACCCAAGCAAAATGATGAGAAACAACAAATGAAGGAAGGAATTTGAATTGATAGATGCTACTGATGGAAGATGACAAAATCTGTCTATGTCTTCCATTTTATCTCTTGCATCCAGTATTCTTTGGGTGTGTTCAAGGACAGGTAGACACTGTCTGGTGGCACTCTGCTTAGAAATGTGATGAGACAAAGAACCAGAAGTGGGCTTCGCGGTTGCCAGATGCATCTATTCAATGTCCTTCTCTTGTGGCTGTGGATACTGGCTGTTGTTCCTATTGACTTTTTTTTTTTTTTGCCAGAAGGGGCATGTGAGGTGTACCCTAGGAGGTCCTGCTTTGGTTTAACAGCAGCTTTTTAAGAATGTTGGGAAGTGTCACTGTACTAGAGACCAAACTGAGCAGCAAATATAAAGTGGTTAAAGGGAGTGGGGCAGAAGAGTGTCTGTAGAGTCAAAACAAAGCAAAATCATAGGTGTACACTAAACAGGCACTTTTGGGATCGTACTTCTCTGGAGAATTTCAGAGAGTCAGTAGACTCTAAATTAAGTTCCTTCCACCAGAACAGAGTTTGAGGGGTGACAGTTTCAGGGAACAGAAATACTTTCCAGAACTTCTCTCAGTGCTGGGGTAGAAGGGTGCTTTCAATGAATAACCATCTTCGGCTAGAAGTGTTGTCAAGCACGTAGCTGAACTAGCCTGGTGTTAAGCTGGCACTACTTTGCTTTGAGCCTACTGCTGCATTTGGTTCTCTCTTCTCCGCTTGACCAGTGCTGAAAATAAACAAGATGTTATTTTTTATGATCTAGAAAGACTGTCCTCCAGTTCAGTTGGATCATATAAAACTTTTATCAATGTTGTCATGAATTCATATTCTCTTTGCATTCTGTTGTTAGGGTTCTGGTGAGGGGCTGGTTTTCTTTTGCAGTGATTGAATGTGTTACTGCTCCCAGCTGTCTGCTGCCTCCCTGTGCTGGAAGCTGCAGTGTGTCCTTATGTCTCAGCTATTTCTGTCTGCTCAGTGCATTAGCTTAAAATTCTAGTGAAAGTGGCTTTTTGACTAACACTTTGGACTGTGAATTGGACCTGTGTGTTTCCTTGTCATGTTTGTTACTAGAATAAAACAGAGAAGAGGTTAACATGCTGCAGAAGAAAAATACATACTAAGCTACTGCAACAGGTTATGCCGTGAATGAGTCAGTCCTTTCTAATTAAGAAGCACAGCCCCTGGTTCTCTTTTTACCAACAGGTTCTGAAACGGCTTTCATCGTGCAATTTTTAATTCCATCTAGCTAGAGTCTCTCTACACAGGAATTGCATTAAGTGTTTATTCTCTGTTCAGAATATTGTTGTTCTGGTGTTGTTAAGCTCTGTATTGTCTGTAATGCTTCAAAAGCATAAATTATTTAATGCCTGTTGTAAGTATCACACCAGCAACACCTTTTTGTGACAGTATTCACAAAAACCTAGGGAAAAAAGGCTTTCTTCCTTTGTACCTTGACATGCAATTCCAGTTTATGCCCTGGAGTACTGGGAAGGGATTTGTCCTTTTGTCCTGCACTGTGATTTAGAGTATTTCTCTCTGATCCTACAGCAACACAGCCCCAAGTTCCTGGTAGATGTCCCAGGGCAAGGTTTCTAGCACATTTAAGAGTTGAAAGGCAGATGGTCTAAAGAAGGGCTGGCATTAGAGAAGGAGTGCTGTAGATGCAATACCTGATGGTGCAGAATCAGTGCTTGGCCTTTGGGCAATTGTATTTTGTATTGCCATTTGCAGACACTGTAGTTTCACTCAAGGGTCATCCATAATGAAAGGCTTTACAGCCTTAAAATGTCTAATTATCTCGGCATTGTGGAGTGCTGTATGAAAGAGTTTAGCATAGTCATGATATACTTCTTTGTAGAACTTCCTAAATTTTGTAACTGATGGTACAGAGTTGTGTTGGCTTGTGCCATAGACAACCTCTCACTATCAGCTATGGAAAAAAAAAAAAACAAACCACAAAACAACCCCCAAAACTTAAGTTGAATAAAGCTTGAAAGAATTAATCTTTAAAGAAAAGAATTAAGATTGCATGGATAGACAACCAAGTCATTGCTGGTATGTGGTATGATTGTAAACTAAGCCTTCTCAGCCCTCATACTGTCATATTTTAGTTAATTTCAGAAGTTTTATGAGAGTATATTCTATCAGGAACTTCATTATATCCTGTCTGCTTTTAATCAGTCTTTTTGAAGATCAGATGGTTGAGTCTGTCATTGGTGCCACTCTGATGTTGAAATAGGCACTCCTAGGAATAGCATAGTTTGCTTTCTTGTTTCTACATCTTATGCTTTGTTATCAAATTTCTCTTCCTAAAGTTGGTCCATTATGCTTTTGGCTCTGTTCACTCCCCGATTGCTCTGTTTCTGAATTTACATTAGTCATAGTTGTTCTGGTATCCTTTCATAGAAGCAATAGCAGCAATCTTACATGGTCTTGATATTTTGGCTATCTGATATACCTTTCAAGAAATCCTGCATTCTAAAAAGTATAAAGGTGTGGAAGACTTTGAGGTGCCTTGCTGCAGTCTGAATAGCTGATTAGGTAATATATTGAGTTGGGACAGGGAGAAGCCTGTAGATCCTTATCCTCTGAGGTAGAGAACAGGAGTGGCAGCTCATCTCTGAACAGTTCACATTTCTGTAGTTGATCTAGTTTCAGATACTTTTTAGCTTTATAGTGCAAGAGCAGCAGAGTCAGATTGGGCCTCAGACCTGTGCTCCACAAAACAAGTCTATCATCATTTATCTTTAAGTGATACTACTGTTTAAAAAAATCTCCCAAAGCAGCCGTATTGGAAATGAGGGTGAATAATTTAAGATCTGATTGTACGATACACTGATCTGCTTCAGTTTATCTCTTTGGAAGACCTGCACACTTCAAACATAGTATGTTTTGTTATGTCCCACTGGGAATAAAAATTAAATCTTGTCTTTGGGACTAGATCACATCTAATTGTATGGGCATATTAATTGAAAATGTTTGATATAGAATGTTCTTAGACAACAGAAATCTTATCATACACCCTTTTTTTCAAAGAAAGCTATGTGAAACCTGGTGTGGTGTTTGAGTTCTTTGATAGTTACTCTTTGGGATATTCTCATATCTGAATACTTTTTTCCCCTTAGGTGAGTGGAATCAAGAGTCTCTATGAGTCTGAGCTGGCTGATGCTCGAAGAGTTCTGGATGAAACCGCCAAAGAGAGGGCTAGATTACAGATTGAAATAGGAAAACTGAGAGCAGAACTTGAGGAGTTCAATAAAAGGTAAGGAAAGTCCTGCATGATGTATTATTATTTTTTTTTAATTAGAATGGGCAATATTTGCAGTGGGAATGATACTATTGACTCTTTTTAAAATACCTTTTGGAAGCACTGTGGGTCAATGAGAAGATACAGGCTTGTCAGAGGGAAATTCCTCAGCTTGTTGGTACAGCTAGTCAGAGCAGATAATCTGACCAGTATATACACAAATGTATTTGTAGATACAAGATTAATATACTGTGATTTGAGCAATTTGGACATCTAAAGACTGAAACGATTGGTTGTGCCTGCTGCATATGTCCTATCGTACCACTCCTTGTGTAAGCATGCACAGGTGCAGCTACTTGGTAAACTGGGTTGAGAAACTGATGTAGATTAGAATTGGCCCATCCGTGAGGGTTAATTTTTAAGCATTATCAGTTGTATTGACTGATGGCAGAAATGAAGGAAAAGGGAGCAATTTGGGAATATGGAAACAGTGTTGCCTTGAATGCCCATGAAGCTATAATGTAAGTGTGCTGGAAAAAGACCTTGTACCGAGTTCACTTTAAAAAAAATGCAGTTCAGTCTGCATCAAAGACAATTGACCTAATAAACTGGCTACTGAAGCCAAATGTAATCCATTATTTCTATTCCCACTAGGGAGTTCTTGTAATCAAATACTGTTTAGCAGTTGAAACTTCATTTTAAAATGAGTGTGTATGGTGGCAAAATTATTTTTTTGTTTCTGATTTAATTTTGGTACCTATTTTAGTAGATAAGATTTGTGTGTTAGAGATTTTTTCCTGAGCACGCCAGAAAGTACATCACCTGTATATGAACGTTGTTGGTCATAAAATTGCTTTTAATCCAGCAGTGCCAGTACAGGCCTGCTGTAAGTCTCCCATCTCCCTTCATTTGCTTCTAAGTGGTTACAAAAGGAATGAAGTGTTTCCCTCCCTTGTGTTTTTTCTGACTAGCTAGTTGATTTATGATGAAGTATTTCTTGTTTTCTCTGTAAACTTTGCTATATCACTGAATCTTCATTTTCCTGTGCTGGGCTTTCTTGTTAAAGTCAGCCATTGGAGATATTTTGTGGACTTTGGCCCCAAAATAACTGTCCAAGTATGAAATAGCTATAGTGTATGCATCTCTATTTAAGTAAGTCACTGTAAAGCCTATTGAACTTGGTGCACAGTTCATACCAGAAGATATGCCTGCATGTGGTCAGACGACCTGTGCGGTAAAACTTAGACTAAGTTAGCTGGGCCTTTTTTAACCATAAAAAGACCCTATGGTAACTAGGTCAGACATAAACCCCTAAAGTTAAGTGAGACGAATACCACCCAACCCTACTGTGATGTTCCTGTTGGGACTGATTTCTCTCTTAAAAGCCTTAGGCCAGCAGACTAGTGTTTATTTCAGATAATATTTTGTGTGGCAGTTGGCATTACATGGCCATCAAGGTTGTCTTTCTTGTCTCAGTGATAGCAAATACTCTGCTTGCTTGGCTTTTAAAGCAAGCTCCAAAAGACAGCAGTGGTAACTGGGAATTTGGTTCATCTCTCCTGTTCTTATTTGTAGGTGCTTATTTATGTATGTTGATTAAGGTATCCTTGTCAGAAGTATTTTCACTTGGCAGCTAATGAGAATCCATGCCAATTGATTCTGGTTCTCTAGGCTTTTGATAATGCTAAGAGATTTTGTAAATACCTTGTTGTAGAATGTTGTGCACTTAAAGTGATGGAGAAGGTATTTTCCCTTGGGTCATCTCCCTTGTCCTTTGTTTGGACAATTGAGTTGCCCCATACCAGTCACTTCAATGACTGATTAATTCTGCCAGACTAATTTAAAACATTTTTTTTGTTGTTTTCTGAGATAGACTAAATATGAGGAAAATAGACCTGCTTTTCTGGTTTTCTCTCTGTTCTTACAGTTCATAGGAGTAGAATTTAATTCTTCATTGGCTTGAAAGTTTCTTCTGCCAGTTTGCTTCCAGTCCCTTGAGACGCTTGCAATGCGCTTGGAGTGTTCTCAGGGTGCCTAGCTTGGGTCATGTGGAAGGTTATGCTTGTGATGTGGCCAGCTTTTAAATGTGATTCTTGCAAACGCAGCTTTTAAAAGTCTGTTTGCCTGGTTTGCATGGTGTCCACTTGACGCCTAGCTCATGTCTGAAGTCCTCCCTGCCCATGCTGACAGCCAGATGGTGCTTCTCGCAGGCCAAGCTTGCTTCAGTGCTTTGAGAACTGTGTATAGTGGAAGAGTAGGTTAGTGTGTAATTTTATGTTCACTATGATTACCTCAGTCTCTCTTTCAAGGTCAAGACAGAGGAGAGGCTTAAGGATGCCCGCACAGTCTGGCCAGGAGGGATCCCAGACATTGCCACTTCATTGTTTGCTTGGAGTAGGTTGGGTTGCTGGGACAGGACATAATAGACTTCCATTTTGGGACATTTCTCCTCTGGTTTTCCTTGTGAGAGAGGGAGAAGAGAAGGGATAGTTGGAGTAGGCAGAGTAGAGAAAACATTGGCTTGAAAGGATATCTGGGAAATGTTTCCTCAACATTAGACTGAACTGAATTTTAGTTGCTGAGCCACAGACTTGCAGGCCTTTTCTAGCTGTAGCATCCAGATATAGCCAACCTACTGCTTCAAGAGCTGATTTCCCTTTTCTTTTTTTTCCTAAAGCCTGGGTTTGTCAATATGGAAAGCCCTTTCCTGAAGGCACTGAGGATGCTCTGGGGAGGCCACAGGGTGTGGTTGGGTGTGGTGACATCAGGCCTAGTTTGTGTCCAAAGGAGCCTGAGGCTTACCCTGGTCTTAGTTTGTTCCTGAGGCGGTCTACTTGCACAACTCCAATGGATTTGGGAAGCAGCTGACCAAGCTGCAGCAAGACCCTTGGTTGGTACACAAGGATTTGAGATGGGGCCTATGGTCTAGGAAGGAACATGATTTGTCTATCAGTGTACTGGACTTCAGAGCAAGCATTTATGCTTATGACTTTCTGCAACCTGTTCAGATACTGACAATGACACTACCCCAGTATTCTGTGCGAGTACAAATTTGACTCTCGGGGTTTGGATGCCCTGGCACATATTTTGGTTATTTCAGATTTTTGGTTTTTACTTACCGTGTTACTGATATTCTAACATTTTTCTGGTTTTTTTAGTGCTTTGGATAATTGGACATCATCTTGCCTAGTAAGTCAACAAGAAGCATCCCAAGGCATTTTCTAGAGCAGTTTGTATTAGATTGGACAAAAGGTCCATCTAGCTTGGTAATCTGTCTCTGTTAGAAGCCACTCATAGGCATCTAGAGAAGAGTATAAGAAGGGAGAATGCATAACAACGCTTCTCTGGAATACTCTTCCAGCCTTCAGCAATTCCCTTCAGCTAAGGGGCTTCCTGAGGTCCAGCTGGATTCTGTGTGGTAAGCCTTCATGGGTTTTCATTTCATAGTGTGACCAGTATCCCGAGGCCATCTGTTTATAGTGTTCTTAGACTTAGCCAGGGGGTTCTGAGCTTGCCTACATTTTGTATGAAGAAAAACATGTCTTTGAATGTGCCAGCCCAGTTCCATTTGTTCGTTTATCCCCTAATTTTTGTATTGTCCTTCTTTATATTTCCCAAGATGTTCTCTTTAACGATATCTTTTTTCAAGTGGAAAGATCTTGCCTACTTAATTGCTGCTTCTACGGAAGCTGCTCTGTGCCTTCAATCAACATTTTACCCTCTCTGTCATTTTTCCTGTTCTAGTGTATCTTTTTGGGGAGGAAGGCTGCAGAATTGGAACTTCAACGAGTATTCAAGTTGTGGTGGTACCTTAACAGTGTTCAATGGCTTGTTCTGTATTTTATTTACTAGTAATTTCTTAAATACAGTTGCATTTTTGAGTGTTCCTGAGCTGCTGATGTGTGAAGAAGGGTAAGCTCCAGATAGTCTTTTACATCAGACTGAGAGATGTCTCCCAAGACCTTTCTGAGTTGCATGCGTTCTACAGAACCTAAAAGTGTTTTGTGGTAACCAGATCTGCCATGGCCTCTTTGGGCAGAGGTGAGGTAAGGCCCTCACAGAGCCCTGCTGTGCAGGGTTCTTACCCCTGCTTACCCCCCTTCCCTTCCTTTACAAAAGCCAAATTGACTCCAAATCTTCAAATTGTTTTGTGCTTATGCGTGTGCCCACTACTTCTCTTCATTGATGCCTTTGTCTAATTTTATGCATACAAATATCAGAGTCTGAGTTCCTCCATTTGAAAAATTGGTATTTCATTTGTCATTTTCCTTCTTTTAACATACTGTCATTCTGGTCAGGTCCTGCCAAAGATGCCTTATCTCCAGGCTGGTCAGACTCCTTTCCCTCAGCCTCTTTTAACAGGGCATGTAGTCCAACTCTCTGACCACCTTGGTGGTCTCTGCTGAACTTGTTCTAATTTATCAATGTCTTTATTGCACTGGGGGGTCCATAACTGGACACAGAAGTGATCTGTGCTGATCAGAAGGGGATAATCGCTTTCCATGATTGGCTAGCCGTGTTCCTATTAATACAGCTCAGGATGCCTTTAGCCTTCTTTGCTTCTGTGCCCTGCTGGTTCATAGAATAGTTTGGGCTGGAAGGGACCTTTAAAGGTCATCTAGTCCAGCCCCCCTGCAGTGAGCAGGGACATCTTCAACTAGATCAGGTTGCTCAGAGCCCCGTCCAACCTGACCTTGAATGTTTCCAGGGATGGGGCACCTACCACCTCTCTGGGCAACCTGTGCCAGTGTTTTACCACCCTCATTGTAAAAAATTTCTTCCTTGTATCTAGTCTGAATCTACCCTTTTTTAGTTTAAAACCATTACCCCTTGTCCTATCGCAACAGGCCCTACTAAAAAGCCTGTCCCTGTCTTTCTTATAAGCCCCCTTTAAGTGTTGAAAGGCTGCAGTAGGGTCTCCCTGGAGTCTTCTCTTCTCCAGGCTAAACAACCCCAACTCTCTCAGCCTTTCCTCATAGGAGAGGAGTTCCCATCCCTCTGATAATTTTTGTGGCCCTCCTCTGGACCTGCTCCAACAGGTCTATGTCTGTCTTGTACTGAGGACTCCAGAGCTGGATGCAGTACTCTAGGTGGGGTCTCACCAGAGCGGAGTAGAGGGGAAATGTGAACATAGGAGTAATTTAATCCAGGAGAATGCTGCTTAAACTTCTTAAAAATTCTCCTCATCCGTTGTTACTAGTTTGCCAGTTGTGTTAATCGGGGGGGGGGGGGAGGGGTATGCTTTCTTTGACCTTCCTTTTCTGGCTGACATAAATATAGAAGCACTTCTTATTATTCGTTGTGTCCCTTGCCAAGTTCAGCTCCAGCCACGCCTTGGCCTTCCTGACCCCATCCCTACACAGCCGGGCAGCGTCCCTATAACTCTTCCCAGGATACCTGTCCCTGTTTCCACAGCCCGTGCGTTTCCTTCTTGCCCTTTAGTTCCACCAACAGGTCTCAACTCAGCCATGCTGGTCTCTTGCCTTCCTTTCCTGATTTCTTACACCTGGGGATCGAGAGCTGTTATGCTCTATGGAATGCATCCTTAAAGGTCTGCCAGCTCTGTTCTGTTCCCTTGTCCCTGAGGGCAGTTTCCCAGGGGGTCCTATTGACTAACTCCTTGAACAGCTGGAATTTTGCTTTCCTAAAATTCAGGATCCTGACTTTACTCTTCACCTGACCCATATCCCTCAGGCCTGCACATTCCACCAGTGCAGGATCACTGCAGCCCAGGCTGCCTCCAATCCTGACATCACCTATTAGTTCACTTGCGTTGGTAACCATCAGATCCGGTATCGTATCCCCTCTGGTAGGGCTATTACCTGGCTTAAGAAGTAATCCTCAATGCACTCCAGGAGTCTCCTGGATTGCCCACAGCTTGCCGTGCTACTTTTCCAGCAGATGCCAAGGTGGTTGAAGTCCCCCAGCACGACAAGAGCCTGCGAGTGCAATGCCTCCTGTAGCTGGAGTAAGAAGGCTTCATCAGCAGGCTCCCCTCGATTGGGCAGCCTGTAGTAAACACCAACCACAAGGTTCCCTTTGTTGCCTCAGTCTCTAATTCTTACCCATAAGCTTTCAACCTGCTTGTGGGTATTCTTCAGAGACAGCTCTTCACAATCCATCCATTTCTTGACTTAGAGGGCAACCCCTCCGCCCCTCCTTCCTTGCCTGCCCCTTCTGAACAGCCTATAGCCATCCATAGCTGCGCTCCAGTCATGGGACTTGTCCCACCAAGTTTCAGTAATGGCAAATAGGTCATTGCTTTCTAGCAGCATGGTGGCTTCCAACTCCTGTTTGTTGCCCATGCTGTGAGCATTGGTGTAGAGGCACTTCAGCTGGGTTGTTGGCTGTGTCACCTTCTTAGAGGAACACACCTTAATTCCTTTCGGGTATTGCACTGGTGTTTCCCTGTTGGCTCCTATTACCTTAGGAGCCCCTGGCTCATCTCGGTGAGAATTCCAGTGTACCCAGTGCGTCTCGGAGCAACAGGCTGAGGGCTCTTGCTGGCATACTGTCCCTCTAACCTTGGTGTGTTGTCCCACAGCTTGTCATGGGCAAGCCTGATGTTATCCGCTCCGCCCCCCGCCTTCAAGTCTAGTTTAACTTTAAGTAATGTTCAACTGTAAATGCTGTAGAGGGAGCTTTGTCACAGAGTGAGACTAGTTGTGGTTCCAAATTATCGATTCATCTGCAGAAGATAGGGAGGAGCTGTTGATTAAGATGTTAGCATCCATACATGCTTCAATTCCGTTTGCAAATGAATAATGATTTCCTGATATTACATGTGGGATTCAGATGCCTGAACATCAATGTCTCTTGCGCTGTAGACATTGTCAGTTATCCTCTGCTATGGTATGAACCTCCCACGGGTCCTTTTTGTCATACATGCCAGTACAATGTGGATGTTGCAGATATCCAAGGCATTAAGTTGAAGCATCCAAATCTTATCTTAACTAAACTTAAAAGGGTTTCCTGTGAGGGAGGTCTTCTGGGAAAATATCTTAATTTTCCAATCATTGCCTTCATTGTTGTCATAAACAATTTAAAAAAAAAAAAAAAAAAAAAACACAGGCAGTTTTTTGTGTGGTGGGTGTTTTCTGTGGGGGTTTGGGTTTTTTTTTGGTGTTATTCACAATACACATAATTTCAATTGTCCTTTACCGTGTTCTTTGATCAGCGATCAAGTTACAATCAATCAGGTTTCAAATGTAAATTAAGAAGCAGAAAACACTTTGAGGTAGGGGCCTTCACACTGCTTAGGGCAATTGTTTTGCAATGAAAACTAGTAGATAGAATCGCATATGTTTATTATTTACAGCTTTTACTTTTGTTGCAAGATGCCAGAAAAATAAGAAAGAAACATCCTGAAAAGAAATTGAACATGAGACTTGTTTAGGAAAAAAAAGGCACCTTTTTTCTAATGTGAAAAACACATGTGGTGTGGTTGATGCTCTATAGGGAAGGGATGCCATCCAGAGGGACCTTGACAGGCTAGAGAACTGGGCCCATGCAAACCTTATGAAGTTCAACAAGGCCAAGCACAAGGTCCTACACCTGGGTTGGGGCAATCCCAAACATGGATACAGGCTGAACAGAGAATGGATTGAGAGCAGCCCTGTGGAGAAAGACTTCGGGGTACTGGTGGATGAAGAACTGAATATGAGCTGGCAATGTGCACTAGTGGCCCAGGAAGCCAACCATGTCCTGGGCTGTATCAAAAGAAGCGTGGCAAGCAGGTTGAGGGCGGTGATTCTCCCCCTTGGCTCTTGTATGACCCCACCTGGAGTTCTGCGTTCAGCTTTTGGGCCCCCAGCATCAGAAAGACATGGACCTGCTCGAGCAGGTCTAGAGGAGCGCCACGAAGACGATCAGGGCACGGGAGCACCTCCTGTATGGAGGACAGGCTGAGAGAGTTGGGGTTGTTCAGCCTGGAGAAGAGAAGGCTCTGGGGAGACCTTCTAGCAGCCTTCCAGTACCTGAAGGGGGCCTCCAAGAAAGCTGGAGCAGGACTTTTTACAAGGGCATGTAGTGATAGGACGAGGAATAATGGCTTTAAGTTGAAAGAGGGTAGATTTAGATTAGGTATTAGGAAGAAATTTTTTACCTTGAGGGTGGTGAGGCACTGGAACAGGTTGCCCAGAGAAGTTGTGGATGCCCCCTCCCTAGAAGTGTTCAAGGCCAGGTTGGACGGGGCTTTGAGCAACGTGGTCTAGTGGAAAGTGTCGCTGCCCATGGCAGGGGGGTTGGACCTAGATGATCTTTAAGGTACCTTCAACCCAAACCATTCTGTGATTCTATGCATTTTACAACATGTACAGTAGATACATAGATGTACAATTAGTACCTTGAACACAACTCATGAATTTAGAATTTTTTTCTATTGAGCCAAGTTCATCACTAGGTTCATAAAGCAGTTGGATATCTTCAGGATGTTCTAACACTGTTTATATGGTGTAAGGAATAGCTTAACTTTTTAAAGGCATTTGTATCAGGAGTAGGGATGTATTTTTAAATCTAGGATTAAAATATTTGTCTAAGTATAGAGATTCTGATATCATTCTGAAGCAAGTATGGCTCTTTCCTATATGTTATGTAACAGCTTCCAGTGCTTTTGTGTACATCTTTAGCTGCTTCACAAAACTTTTGACTGCTTGAGGGAGGGATGGGATGAGTGGAGGAGGTATAGATGGTAACATTTAATTTACTAGTGAGATGCACAACACTTTTGCTTTGGTGGAACAGCACCCTCCCACAAGACTGCTGAACCAGACCTGGTGTAGTGATCAGGGTGCATCCAGTCATAGCAGAGGTACCTTTGGCCTGGTTAAGGAAAGTCTCCTGTTCTGACGTTGATGAAGTGTCTGTTCATATCTTTACCAGTGTCACAGGTCCCCAGGTCAAGCAAAGCCTGGACGTAGATATATGTAGGCCTCATCCATCTGCTCCTTTTAGTAGTTTTCCTGCTTGAGCTGCAAGCTCCCAGCTCTGAGCTGTGCGACTGTCTTGCTGTGGCTTCCTCTGCCTGCTACCCTGTACGATCACTGAAATATTTCCCTTGAGCAAACTTGGCTGCTTTCTGGAAAAACGAGCTCTAGAGGGTTACCCTAACCTGGTGTCCTTCAAAGAACATTGGCACATCTCAAGAGACACATCGACTGCAGTTTGTAACTTCCAGGCATCTCAAAGACCCCCAAAAGCAGGTTGCACCTTTGTAAAGCCTTCCGTCAATTTTTTGCATGAAGACAATAAACCAGTCTGAAATTAGAAATGCAAATAAAAATTTGAATGAAAGCAGCTTGGAGTGCCTTCCAGTGGCAGCGCTTATGAAGGAGCAGAAGTACTTACCACTGTCAGGAATGCTTTGTGGTGCTTTGTCAAGCTGTACATTGAACACTCCTGTTCATTCCCATCTCCCTGGGAATACTTGCATGCTGCCTGGCTTCTGCAGGTGAGAGGAAGCTATGGGCTGTGTAAGCATACACTGCTGTTCATACTCAGTGTGAAGTGGCACTTGCCCTTTAGGTACTGCACAGACAGAAGGTTTCCAGACCTGATTGTCTGTGACACATGCACCGTGGCTTGTTTTACTATGTGACACACGTGATGCAGGGGCATGTGTCTGGAGAGTCTATTTTGAAGACTTTCTGGTTGCTGCTAAATAACTATTTTTCAATAAGAAGTCATGTTTTGTCTATATGCATCCTGCAAGTTGCTGAGCTTGAAGACACTGCACATATGTTGCAGAACAGGATTCACAGTGACAGATTGGACCAATGATTAAGAAAAATTGGTTACAGTTAAATGAAAACAAACTCAGAGATCTACACCAAGGAGAACACATGAGCCTCGTAGCTACAGCATATCACAAAATAAGTGGGTCGATTTATTCTGTAGTTAGAAAAAGATGCATGTCATGCTGAAGCATGTAAAGAAATACTGCCTGTAGGGCACACCAATACCCCGTAAAGCAGGATTTTTGTAAAATAATTCTGAGCATTGCATTTTGTTAGAGTTATGAGCAAATTAGAAATTCAAGAGGACAGCACAAGTGATCAGAAGTTTGGGAACCAAGACTCAGGATTTGGGCTGGGGAAGCAAGGTTTGTATAATCTAAAGCAGTGGTTTTCAGCTTTTTTTTTTTCCTTTGTAAACATAATGTTTTTTCCATGTTTGGAGTCGCAGACCAAATACAGAGCTTCTAAAGCCTATAGGTAGTAGGACTCCTCTTCAAAGTTATTTCTGTGGGCCCTTAAAAGCAGCTCACTGACCACAGGCTGAAAACTACAGATCTATAGAAGAGAAGTTTGAGGAAAGGTAAGGAGGAAAATTAATTTTTAAGATGGCTTACGAGAAAAAGACAAAAAGCTGTTCCCTGCATTCTTAGTGGTGTGAGACTAGAATAGCGAGCTTAAACTGCAGCAAGGAAGGATTACTTCACATAAGAAAATGGGTTTTTAATAACATAACGCCACACACCTAGAGAAGCTGCAGAAAGTCAGTGTTAGAAGAAAAGGTAGACAAATACTTGGTGGGCAGGAGGAAGATGACCTCAATGATTTCTGTGACTTGGATGTAACAGCTCAAATAATCATATTTAAAGTGACCAGAGTTGCTTTGCTCGTGATGAATACTGCTGAAGAAATACTGGTTGATTACTGAAAGGTGACCACATTTCCATAGTGGATTACTTTACTACTTTGTGTTGGGAATACATCCTAGGGAATGGGCTTGGCCACATCAAGTACAAAACACTGGGAATGCTCACGGGCCTCTTTGGGAGATGCATGCGCTCTGCTTCTCTGGGGCTGCAGACCAAAGTGATAGATCTCAGCAATTAAATGTGCTGTTACAGCAGTGAGATGAAAAAATACACTTTACACCTTGTGTGTAAAGCAGCTTTATCTCTTAGCTGTCAGAGTTGCCTTCTTGTTTTTCCCTTGCCTGCCCATGACATATGTTCTTTTTTAGGCAATGCATTTACAACACATTAGTACAAGCTGTGAGTGTTAAGAGGTGTTTATGATTACTTTTATTAGCTGCATTTGCCGGTTACTCTAGAAGCCACCTAGTGGTACACTAATCCTAATAAAACATGTATAATAACAAAATAGCTGTAGTTGTAACCAAGACATGCTCAAGATGTGTGTGCACCCACGTATAAATATAATTAACTTTTGTTTTTTCAGCTACAAGAAGAAAGATGCAGATTTGTCTGTGGCTCAGGGTCGCATTAAGGATCTTGAAGTGCTGTTCCACAGAAGTGAAGCAGAACTCAATACTGTCCTGAATGAGAAACGCAGTCTGGAAGCAGAGGTGGCCGATTTGCGTGCCCAACTTGCTAAGGTATGGCAGTGAATGCTTCCTTGCTTTAGCACAGGAGAGACTGTGTGTTGTAAAATTTGTTATTTTTCTTTGCAGTTAGTTTATAGTCTGAACATCACTGATCCAGCTCGCTTTCTGCTGAACCTTTGCCTGCCCCTCTTGGATATAAAACTAAATAGTAAGAAATCTCTGTAAAACAACCAAAGCAACATGATGTTTTAGAAATTTTGCTAGTCAAAAGCTTTTATGTAAGAATTTCTGGTAAGTGTTTCTATATTTGTGAGATATCAGATTACTAAATGTTGTCCTTTGTAAGGTCCTGTATAATTTTAAACTTATGCTGGAGTACCCAGCGGGACTACTGGGCCTCTCAAGAAAAAGAACATGCAACATGTTGTGCTTGAGGAATTAATAATCCTCAGCTCCATTATCACACTGTATTGAAATAATACTACCTTTTAAATAACTGGTATACAAACATGAAAGCTTGTCTTAAATATTCATAAGCACACACACACACTCTTTCTTTTTTGTTGTTTTTTTTTTTTTAAAATCAGTGGCTTGATGTTAGATTTGTTGTTGTGAATAATCGGTCCAAAGATGTCAAATGAAGACCATAAAGGGATTATGGAGATGGAAAATAGGGATCCAAAATTAAATCTTTACCTTTAAAATTCTTTACTAGGCTGAAGATGGTCATGCTGTGGCTAAGAAGCAGTTGGAGAAGGAGACACTCATGCGTGTGGACCTGGAGAATCGGTGCCAGAGCTTGCAAGAGGATCTGGATTTCAGGAAGAATGTTTTTGAGGAGGTATTATCAACCTAGTAATCTCATCATAGTCTGAAGTTTATGTAGCTTTTATTCAAACTGACTAAGCAATTGCTAACTAGTCCAGGCAGGGAAGATCAGTATTATCCTTGCTATAAATGGGTTGAGTAATAAAATAGTTAAAGGTTTTGCAAGAATTACTTGGTAAATCAGTGTTGGAGCTGGCATGAGAGCCAAGTGACGAGGGTATTGTTCCACGGGCAGGTGAGCTAGTGTAGCAGTTGACTGCTGTGGGAAAGGGAAAGTCTTGTTCCCTCTCTCTGGACCTGGTTGCATGGCCCTGCTCCTTACTTGCACCAGCTTTGGTGGCTGTTGGAGCTGACTACAATCTCTTTTCATTGACGAGAACAGTATGCAATTACCCTGCTTTCTGCAGGGGTAGTGTTCTGCCTTTTTAGTGAGTTGAGTTGGCTCACAGTGGTTCTAGTGAGGACTAGAGTTTTTATAAAGTAAATAGTGGGAATGCAGAGGTGGGGATTGCGGGACTGGGAAAGGGAAGCATGACCTCTCTGTACCAGATGCAAAGTGTTATGTCAGTTTATTCCATCTTGTGAAAACCAACCCTGATCTTTGATTCTTCTGCAAGCTCATTCAATTAGTGGTTGCTGAGCAATTGCCACATGCTCCTCCCCTTCATCTCGCCTATGCTAGTTGTGATGTTTGGCTGACCATGCACCAAACCATTTCAGCCTGATTAACTAGTAAAATACTTAAGGCTTTTTGATTGAGTTTTGTTTTTGATAGCTTAGTGGCGGAGTTATGTCTTACCGTGGAATCAAATGAGTGCCCAGACTGGATTAAGGGATGGGGCAGGACTGTGTGGCTAAGGACAGGGGCTGGAGCAGGGCAAAGAAACCAACCAGGCAGATCACCCTGAGTTGTACTGACCATTGTCTCACTTCCATGCCCTGGAGTAGCTGGATTGCTGCATGCGACTGCAATGACAGACCCTTGCTTGGTTGTAGGGCCTTATAATAACTTTGCTTCCTGAAGAGAATTGTGTTGCTACTGTCTAAAGGTGAAGCTAAATGAGATGGCAGAAGCTAATCTTAAAGCTTGCCATGCTGAAGTGGGAGTGTTCCTTTAGCCATCCCTGGAGCTCTTTGATCCTTGTATGGACCAATTCAACAACGAAATAAAAAAGGAATTGGTTTCCTTTAGGTTAGTGAATTCATTTGGTTCAGTGAAGGGTCCAAAGTTCCGTTAGAGTTAGAGCGTCATGATTGGGAGTGTGGCCAGTGAAGCCTGCTTATTTTAGTGCTGTTGAACTGCTAGATCAGCTCAGCCCTTCACCTGATACTTTGTAGTCCTCCATGATACTTTTGTGGCCTCCGACGGGTCATTGCCTGCAGTTACTGAGAGACTACTGCTTGCTGGTTTTCTTGGCATAAAAATTCACCACAGAAGGGAAAGCTTCCTCCAGATCACATCAGGACACATTGCTGTGAGTAGAACGGCATGTTTCTAAGAGTCTGTTTTTAGATGTAGAGCATTTCTGCAAAACAACGTGTAAAGTTGCTCTGAATTTGTGTTAGCCTGCTATGACTCCAGTTTAGGCATGCAAAGTGAGCCTTGCTTCACTTGCCTGCTGTTCCTTCTCACGGCCCTGCTACTACCTTCAATGCTCAGAACCACTCCCTTGTTGTTTGTACTACCCTGAAGGGAGAAATTGTTTCTTTCTTATACCACGCATTCAGGCCTGGCCAGGTCTCTGCAGAGCTCAACATGAATAAGTGCATGAGTAAGTCTTACCTCACTAGTTTGGGAACAGTGTTCTAGGCACACAGAACTAATATTTCTCTAAAAATGAAAATTTCTTAGTACAAACTCTGACCAGAAAAAATATATTTATGTCTTCAGGATTGCTTGCATTGCTGCTTTATTACTAATGTAATCAAAATCTAATGAGTAGAGTAGTATATAGAAAAAGGGAGAAGATCTGCATGTGCTTAAAAGCGAAATTTGAAGATGCAGTTTTTCTTTATAATGATTATTTTTTCAATATATGTCATGGTCGCAAAAAGTGTTCATTTTTATCTGACTCCTTGTAGACTGCTATTGTAATGTGGGCATGTATATTGAGAAGGAAAGGGTTTGTAGTGCAGCACATGGAATCTCTCTTTTCTATGTGAATATACATGTTTTCTTCTCACCCCTTCCCCCATTTTGACTTTTGTAGCATAAAACAGCTCCTTACTTAAATTGTATATGAATTTTTTAAACCTGTTTTGAAGTCAGATCACTTCTAAGAATTATATCCTTCCAGATGAGAACGGTGACTTGCATTTGTTAGTACATGCAGCAATTCTTAGGCTTAAATGCCTTTAGCACTATAGCTCCTATATACTAAATAATTAGTACTGAAACAGTTAATTGTTGTCCGAATGTAATTGGTGTACTGTTTGCCCTAATGTGGGTATTTGTTCCCATTTTTTGTGTGTGTGTAGGAAATCAGGGAAACAAGAAAACGACATGAACATCGTTTGGTCGAGGTGGACACTAGTCGCCAACAGGAGTATGAATCCAAAATGACTCAGGCCCTGGAGGATCTGCGAAATCAACATGATGAACAAGTCAAACTGTACAAAATGGAGCTTGAGCAGACCTATCAGGCTAAGGTAACTCCTGCTATCCACAGCACTGTCTGACAGGAAGTCCAGTTGGTGAGATAAAACCATTTCCGTCAGCCCTACTGTCTTTAAGGAGACAAATCGTTATAATTTGAAGAAGCTTTGTCCCACTGCTGAAATGCCTCCTCTGGTGCTTATGCACAGATTCATTTCCAGGGAGGTTATAGCCAGAGGTAATAGCGAGGAATAGCTTTAGTCAAGAAAGGCCAGCTTGTGAGAAGACACATGGAACTGTTGGTCACTGCGGAGGACACAATGGGAATAGTGGATGTCATGCAATAGCTGATTAGACAATGTCTTCTGCTATAAGGGCTTTTTTCTTGATGTCAGTGGATCCAGTTCTTCCTCCAAAATGGAGGTGGTGGAGGAGACTTGCAATATGTTGGCTCTAAGAAGACGAATACCTGGAGGGATGGGTTGGAGAGCTTGGGGAATGGCTGCATTTCAATACAGGCTTTTGCCTCGATGCGGTGAGCTTGCAAACTAATATAGACATACTGAGAGGGGCTCCATGTCTAAGGTTGCGTTGTCACTTCACGCTTACTGTGGCCCTTGCAATGTTCTTACTAGCCCCAATACTCTTTTAAATGTGTGTACACCTTATCACGTTTCAATGCTCTAAGTTAGCTCTGGATTGGAAAATTAGTAGATGCAGTGGTTTCATTGGTGGCGGGGAAACTTCAGGCAAGGTATTGGACCTTCTTTGACCAGCTTTGGTGATGAAAACCATGGTATACAAACTGGAAATCATAGAATGGTTTGGGCTGGAAGGGACCTTTAAAGGTCATCCAGTCCAGCCCCCCTGCAGTGAGCAGGGACATCTTCAACTAGATCAGGTTGCTCAGAGCCCCGTCCAACCTGACCTTGAATGTTTCCAGGGATGGGGCACCTACCACCTCTCTGGGCAACCTGTGCCAGTGTTTCACCACCCTCATCGTAAAAAAATTTCTTCCTTGTATCTAGTCTGAATCTCCCCTTTTTTAGTTTAAAACAATTACCCCTTGTCCTATCGCAACAGGCCCTACTAAAAAGCCTGTCCCTGTCTTTCTTATAATCCCCCTTTAACTGTTGAAAGGCTGCAGTAGGGTCTCCCTGGAGCCTTCTCTTCGCCTCATAGGAGAGGTGTTCCCATCCCTCTGATAATTTTTGTGGCGCTCCTCTGGACCTGCTCCAACAGGTCTATGTCTGTCTTGTACTGAGGACTCCAGAGCTGGATGCAGTACTCTAGGTGGGGTCTCACCAGAGCAGAGTAGAGGGGAAATGTGAACATAGGAGTAATTTAATCCAGGAGAATGCTTCTTAGACTTAAAAATATTTGCACTCCTCTGGTCTATCTGCCTGTTGTTGTGGATGAGTGGAATGCACCTCACTCAAAAGAGAGAAGCAGCAATAGGTTTTATTGAGGTAAAATAATATTTTGACAGAGTTCAATAAGTTTGATGGAATTTAATTAGGTTTTAACAGTGGTTTGACAAGGTTCAGTAACTTTGATGGCAAGGTTCACCTTACTAATTACTGCATGGAAGGAACATACAAAGGAAAATTGAGTTAGAATGATTCACACAGAGACCAGAGATGCAAAGAGTAAGGAGAACCTTCCCATTGAGTCACAAGGTTCAGAGTGGACCTCCTTGCTTTCTGAACTCCTTTTGGAGCCTAGGTGTGGCTGAATCCAATCTTAGTCTCAGACTTGGTCAACGGTTTATGTCTAATGGAATTATCCATACAATGTTTATAACAATATTGAGTAGCTACATGGATTAATAATGTTTCATAGTATTAATTCAGCATGCTATCTGTGACTTATGGAGGATCTGTTTCGGGTAAGGGATCTCTCCGCCTTGGGCAAGGAAGAGTGTCTTAGTCTCAGGTAAGGAATCTCTAACCTTGAGAGGTGTCCATTCTCAGGAGGAGAGTCACCTGGCGCGCAGTCCGGCTGCAAGTCAGGGAGAGCTCAAATTGGGCCCATCTTGCTGGAAATATTTATAGGATAAAGAGTTGGCTGCTAGTTAATAGTGTAGACAAGATAGACATCTTTTGTTTTAGCTCTAGTATCTTGTTCTGTGCTTTGGTTACCTTGCACTTTTGGGTTTTGAAACCACCTTTTGAAATATTTTTCAAGACACCTTCTCTCCCTTGTACGTGAGCCAGGGGCTTTCCAGCTTGCAACTCCACCCTAAGGATGTGTGAGGCCTGTCGCTCCTTAGTCAGCCTGAACCAAAGTACAGCTAGGGGTCAAGTGTATCTGTCACACATGTGCAAATCCTGAGTTAGCAAATCCCAGTTTATCCAGCACTGAGGACAGGGGAGGAGTAGCAGCTTTGTTACTGCTACAGTTGCTTGTTACAGGTTTGGTTTGGTTTTTTTAATATTCATTGCCCTACCTGAAGGAATTGGGCAGCTGCCAGTTTTCTGGTTATTGAAAATACTTGCCAATAATTACAGCCACTTCTAATTCTCTTGCGGTGGAGAAGTTACGGTGCTGCTAACATTGTTCTCCCCCACCCTTCACTGAGACTCCCTTTGAGTTCTTTGGTTTGATGATTCACAGTTTGAGAAACATTGATCTACAAGTATTTAACTATTGCTTACAGCAGCAACAATACTGTAGATACTACATTCACAATAATAGATACTAAAAATTAAGTACAGTTACCAGTCTTGGCATTATTCACGGAAGTTAGGAACATATGATGTTTTTATACAATGAGATATTTGTATTGACTTGTCACAGTCTGAAGAAGATCCAGCGTAGAAGATGCTTAGCAGGGGGGAAAAAAAAAGGTGCAAAATACAGACTTAGAGAATGAAAAAGTGACAAGATTTGAACAGGGGGATGAACAGATTAAGCTTTTTTTCCATCACATAGAAGATGGTTGTTGTTATGGATGAAGTTGGAATGTGAAGGAAAAAACAGGCTTAGCTTAGTGAACTTAATTTTGTGGATTTCTGGATAAAGATGTGTCCCTGTTCAGAGAGAGACTGAGCTGTTAAGGAATATGACGTCAAAGCGGATTGTTAAGTTTAGCTACTGAACTTCTCCAGGGTGAGAGGGTCTTGAGTAAAAGCTCACTTCTTCCTCTGACCATGATCCTTGATAATAAGCAATAGAAATCCTAAATCTGAGGATTTGGCACTATGCCAGCATAACTGTAAGGAAGTGAATCGTTGTCAGCATTCAAGTAATTTTTAATTTTAAACGGTACAAGAAGTGATGGAGTATATATTTGACTTGAAGTTCCTTCAAAACCCTTAGCCTAAAGAAGGCTCTATGTGTGTTTTCTTCCCTACTCAGAACCCTGTGAACAGCACAGCTAAAGAAGGTTGATTTTATAAAGCTTTGTGCTGTGTGGCTAAAGAACATGTTCTGCTTGTAACTGTTCCTAGAATTGGGGCAGTTTAGCTCCTGGGCGGATTCCATGGTGTGTAGCAGAATTGTTGAACTCCAGCTGCAAGGCTTGAAAAGGATGCTTTTTCTAGCTATCTTACTTTGATGAAACTTATCACGTAAAAGCTTTGAGCTCCTTTGCTCTCTCAGATTTGGTTAAAATTAGCCACTAGAACTGAAGCTTGTTCACTAGGTGAACTTAACAAAACTAAAAACAAATTGAATGTTGGCAACTGTTAGGGAAACAGAATACAACCAACAGCATTGTTTTGCCTCTGGGGCAGGATGTCATCTGGAGCGCTGTGGGGTAGTTTCAGTCCTTCTTGAAAACATAGTACAGAGTAATACAGAGAAGACTGACAAAGACAATTTAGAGTATGAAACAGGTCCTGCATGAGGGAAGTTTGAAATAAAACTTCACCTGGGAAAAGAGATGAGCTGAGAGAAGGGGAAGATGCAATGGATGTCTGTAAAAGGATAAATAGCACGGAGAAGGTGAATGAGCTGTCCAGTGGCAGATTTGGAAGAAACAAAAGAAGGTTGTTCTTCATTAATATATAGCTAAACTCCTTGCCCCATAAATTCTAAAAGCAGAGACAAATTCCTGCCTGAAAAATCCTCTGAGAGATAGTAAGCATCAAAATACTGTCTCTGCCTTGGGAAGTCCCTGAGTTGCAAACGGCCAGCTGAGACATAATACCCATGGAATATTTTATTGAGCTTAGTCCCTGGGCATCCAGGGAACTGTAGACCAGAACGTGAACTTTGCTCTGACCCAGTATGATTGTTCTTAGGACAAACAGGCAGATAGTGTGTGTGGTCACGTGAACCTCAGTTTTTGGAAACTCTAAGGCTGCTTGTATAATGGAAGGGCTAATAGACTATTTTTTTTTCAATAGCATAAGCAAATCCTATAGGAATAGGACTGAAATAGATTTTTCTGGTCCTTAGGGCATTTCCTTAATATTATGCAATTCTTATCATAAACTTACCAGATTTCCATTTAAAATCATTTAAGATTAAATAGCTTCTATTTTTTTAGCAAAAGGATATTTTCAGGATATCTAACTCAATATAAGTGACATGTATAAAACTTGCCTTCCAGCTGGAGAATGCCAAACTGTCCTCTGACCAAAATGACAAAGCTGCTGGTGCAGCTCGAGAGGAGTTGAAGGAGGCTCGCATGAGAATAGAAGCTCTCAGCTACCAGCTTTCTGGCCTTCAGAAACAGGTAAAGGGACTAAATTTGCTTTCACCTCTAATACAGAGCACTGTATTGTTTGGATTTATTAACATTTCTGTCCCTTCATATTTTCTGAATTTTACGGAGAGAAATCTGTTATGTTCATTTGGGAGGCAGATGAATGTTTAACATTTTTACTGTACCGACATAGATGCCAACTGGGTTTTCCATTGCGCTGTCTACCTAGGCTAGTGCAGCAGAAGATCGCATTCATGAATTGGAGGAAATGATGGCTGGTGAGCGGGAAAAGTTTAGGAAGATGCTAGATGCAAAGGAGAGGGAAATGACAGAAATGAGGGACCAGATGCAGCTGCAGCTTACAGAGTACCAGGAACTGCTTGATGTTAAATTAGCACTGGACATGGAGATCAGTGCTTACCGAAAACTCCTGGAAGGAGAAGAGGAAAGGTACGTACAGATTCCACATTCTTTTCTTAGGACTAGCAGGTGTTATTTTAATTTCTTATGCTTATTTTTTTACCATCTGAGCAGGAATGCCCAGATTCTGTTTCACTGAAGTCATACTGGCTTCACACCACAATGTGTTGCATGGAACACTTGCAAGTCTTCTTGTCTGAACACCGTCTTTATTTTATTTTGGTTTTTATGATGGTCTCAGAGTAGGGTGGACTATATCATCTGTGCTTGACATTCATCTCCTCTTTTTATTTAAGTGCTTATACTTCTGTGTTTTCCTGTTATTAAATTATGTGGCCCAAGAATAATGTGTTTGGTAGTAGATACATTGGAGGGGAGGGTTAAGTGATCTGTGTCGCTTTCATTAGCACTGCTTTCCATGTCACATAATCATGCTACCAGAAAATTTCTCAGGGATGGATAGCCCCTCCTTCTCTTCTATGCAGTTCTCCTGCACACGCAGTAAGGCTGCTTTCAGCCTTGGGGCATATTACACTCTGGTTACTGAGTATATTGTAGCATTATTGCTTTGTGTGTAGTTCCCTGGATGAGTTAATTAAAATGCTTGCTTCATTGTGTTAAGGTTGAAGCTCTCCCCAAGTCCCTCCTCCCGTGTTACAGTCTCTCGGGCTACCTCCAGCAGCAGCAGTAGCAGTACTTCACTTATTCGCTCTTCCCGAGGCAAGAGAAAACGTATTGAAGCAGAGGAGCTTTCAGGCAGCGGAACAAGTGGAATCGGCACTGGAAGTATTAGCGGCAGCAGTAGTAGCAGTAGCTTCCAAATGTCCCAGCAAGCTTCAGCTACAGGAAGTATCAGCATAGAAGAGATAGACCTGGAGGGCAAATACGTTCAACTGAAGAACAACTCTGAGAAGGTGAGTGTCAGCAGAACTAGAAAACAAGGAGGAGGAGCTAAATTGAAATGTTACACAGCCTTTTGTAGCACAAGTAGGTGGAGTCACTTGGGGAGCAGGAGCAACATGTCAAGGTGCAGCATCCTGCAATAATTAATGGGGCATTTGAAACTTGAACGTTACAGTGTGCTAGCACAAGCGTAATGTTTGCTGCAGAAAGAGAATATGGTTTGTGTCCCAAATGTCTAAACATGTGTGCTGGTACCTTGCTCATGTAAATAGCCTTGCTGGCTCTAGCAGAACTTTTTTGTGTGAAATGTTGTTCATTTAAATTTTTCATGTTAAGTTAGTTTTCATTTAAACATTCATGTTAAATTTTGCTGAATGACCTTATGGGATTTACACTATTAGTGGGTATAGTAAAATACTTTCAAGTTAGAATGCAGTTGTCTAACAACCATGCAAATAAATTTATATTCACATTATTTTGATAACAAAGAGACCTAGAGAAAGCTCTGATGCCTGTTTTCTCTGTTTTGCTCATCCTAAATAACCTTATGACTCTCTCTATTAGGATCAGTCTTTGGGTAACTGGAGACTGAAAAGACAAATTGGAGATGGAGAAGAAATTGCTTACAAATTTACTCCGAAGTATGTCCTCAGAGCTGGGCAGACTGTAACCGTAAGTTATACTTACAGTATGTCAACAACATATTCTTTTGTTGATGCTGTGGCAGTTGTAAATCTGACGTTTGTTACAGCCTGATTTGATGTATAACTTCCGGTTTTGTGGATGTCACTTTAGAGGAGCAGGATTTCAGTTATAAAAATGCAGAACAGAAATTGAATTTCTATATTAGCATTTCAGTATTTAAGGCCATTTTGGGCACAGAGAATGTTGAAGAAAAAGGTATTTTGGAGAGCAGGTCAAGGGCTGTTTGTTTTCAAACACCTTTGCCCAGGTTTGGAACACTAATCCTGCTCAACCTCTTAATGAAATAGGAACATTTCAGAGCATTCATTCAGTCTAGTAGACTTTAGTTATGTTTAAGACTAGATGTTCTCAGCCTTAACTGTAGTAGAACAGCTGCTTTTCCATATTTTTTTATTTTATTTTCAGTCTGCAACAGATGTTCTTTCAGAAGAAAAAAATGGCTTTCTTTTTAATCAGTTCCAGCTATTTCTACTTAAGTATCAATTGCTCAGATACATATAAAAGATTAAATTGATATACTACAAGCTGCATTTTATGTCTTGGCTACATACAGTATAGTCATTGAGACAGTGGTAGGAGAAATTTATATATTCAGAAAAGAATTGATGGCTGCAACATTAGATAATTTTTTCTCTTTTTTTTTATGGCTAGTGTTACTTTTTGTTGTAGACTGAGAATAGTATCTTACTACAAGTAATGCTGTAGGTAAAAGTAGGGTAAAACTGCCATTGGAATTCAGAAACAAAACTGGTATGTAGAGAGAAGTAGGAGAATTAGGGGATTCTGTATATTTAAAAGTAAAATGTGCATAAATAGATAATTACAGAATGTCTTTCTCACTAGATTTGGGGTGCAGATGCAGGTGTATCTCATAGCCCCCCATCTGTTCTCGTGTGGAAGAATCAAGGCAGCTGGGGCACTGGAGGAAACATCCGCACATACCTCGTAAACTCTGAAGGAGAGGTAGGCTGTGTCTGTAGAAAAAAGCTGTGGGCTGGGTTACCTCCCAAACTCTTTAATTGGGGGAGGCAGGGGCGACGATGACAAAATCCTGGGTTTAAGATCTCCCCTGTTGTCTTCTAAAATAAGACAGTTTATAACAATGAAATAATTAAATATCTGTACGTATCTCTGAGATTTTTTGGAAATTTTGGAAAACGGTGATCATCATCCTGATTACATCCATAGACTTTTTTCCCTATTCTAGAAAAACACCCTGATAGTAAAGAATTTGTTTGGAATTTAAGTATATATTTTCAGAAGAGACATCAAAAAAAAAAAAGTATTGCCAGCCATTCAAAGTTACAGTATATAGAACCTACAATATTCTGGGGTGCAATGTAAATATTAATGTAGGAAGATAGCTGTCCTTTCAATGTTGGAAGTATACCAGAAGTTTTCATTTGGCATAAATTCCTGTGTATCCTGCATTGTCCTACATTTGCCCACAACTGATTTTTTTAAAACCATCCTTGCAGAAGACTCCTGCAAGGGAGGATCGTGCTTTGGCTGTTACTCATAAATGTGCCCTTATCCCAGTGATCTGATAGAAATAGGAAAGTGAAACAGACCACAGTTGTATCAGTTTTCGTGCTGCCTTTCTTGCTGGCAATTCTGTGGAAGCACTTTGTGCAGGCACAGCAGCACAGGACAAGGTAGGCGAGAGGGTCATTTGTACAAATAGAAAGCTAACTGGCTTAGTATTCAAATAGAAATGGTTAAACGAGTATCTGAAAAAATTTCAAATCCATGTCTGTTCCCACTGTGATTATCTTTAGTATCTCTGCTTAGAAGTGTATGTTTAAGGCAACTTTTTCCACAAGTAGAAATTTGCACCTATGATTTCAAGGGTGCAAGAGTACAAGAATTTCTTGCTACTAAGAAGTGTTAAAAATAATTTAGTAATAAAGGAAGCTTTCTGGGGTTTTAGAATTCTTTTTAGTGCCTGGTTTGGAAGACCTTCCTGATAACTGATATATGCAATTGATATAGAATATTTAGTAGAAATTAGCAATATTCTTAATGCTGTGTAATCATACTGAGAAACTTCAGTTTCTCACATTGCAGTATGTCTCAGACAGCTCCTAGCTGGGTGTGCTATGAGCTTGTATAAAACTGAGTAACGACCACCTGAAACGTGGCTGCTTCCTCTCAAATCCCTAGGTAATGAAAAAAAATTCCTGAAGCTAAATTACTTTACCATACCTTTTAGTGGATCGAAATAGGAATGTTGTTGTGGTTTGCATGATATTACCAGTATTTGCTTGCATAGCTCATGTTAAATCTAGGGCAAGATGCTTTAAACCCTCCAAAATTTAATAGGGGTATTATATTGATGGTATAGCAAAAACTTAAGAGATCGATACAGACTACTGGCCATCTCCTTATCTGTCATTTTGTGTAGGAGGTTGCAGTGAGAAGTGTTACTAAATCAGTAGTAGTGCGAGAGAATGAAGAGGAAGAGGATGAAGCAGAGTTTGGAGAGGAAGACCTTTTCAACCAACAGGTAATAAGATGCAGACCAGATGTTTAACTTGTGCCTTGTTGGTTGGATTAATCAGGCATAAGATTTAGGGGTGTTCCTTCAACTTTTGCCAGCTCTGAGCTTCCTGGTCCTGTTTTCCAATGGATGCTTGCAGAGGATGATCTCAGAATGGCTTGCAACCCTGCAGCATTACTACAATGCACAGAGAGAGTATAATGCGAGCGATTCTTCCAGGAGTTGCTGCTTGAATCAATCATGGCACAGCTCAAGCAGTGGTTAATGTCAGGTCAGGATGCTAGGGTATCTATGGAAGTATGTGAGAGATCACAGATTAACAGCATTGCAATGACGTAGACTATTTTTAGGGTTAGTAAGATTAGTTTTAGCAGTCAGTGTTCCTCCCATTCCAGTATTTGCTTCTGTATAAAAAAACAGTTTGTGGTAATCTTTCTGTAAGCAGAATATAACCATTGGGGAAATATAACCACTAAAAACCAGGAAAGGGGGAGTCCTGTTGCTGCAAGCTTCAGCTTATTGGTTTATTTTCTGATAGTATATACCTGTTACATCTGAAATAAAAGTGTTTTTTCTTAGTAATACCACATGTATGTTTTCATAACCCTTAGTTAAGTACTGTGAAATAACTGACCAGCAGTCAGCTGAGTGAAAAGGAGAAAGATACTTCATACAGGTGATACCGGAAAATATTTTAAATTTATTTCAAACTCAAGCGATTTGTTCTCCTGATCAGTGGCCATTAGTAGCTCTTTTCACAAAGAACTCATTCTGTGCAGGTTTGAAGTTGAGTTCTGAAAGCTTTTTTGGTCTCCAGGAGATTGAGCAGTGTATTTGTAGTATAAAGCAACTGAAATTTTTTTTTTAATCTAAAAAAGCAGCTATGCAGCATAGATTTCTCTTAAATGGAAACATAATTTGAAATAAGGGAAGGAACTTCCTGTTCTAAAGCTAATGACATCACAATTTTCATTTGTCATCTGTATCAGTGTTGAAAGTATGGAGATTAACCAATCAATCCATCGTAGAAAACCACAACCAGCGTAGCAGTGTCTTAATCCTGGCAGTGGACTGTGACGTGTGCTATGCTTTCTCTAGAGTTGTGGTGTTCCCTGAATATAACTCAACTACAAAAAAAAAAATGTTTTTAACAACTGAGATGATAAACCAGAGTCTAAGCTTACAAGCTAGTAAGAATTGAGTTCACCTATGTCTGTCTTATTTTAGGGGGATCCCAGAACCACCTCTAGAGGATGCTCAGTGATGTGAAGAAAGAAAAAAGAAACTCTTATTTGCTAATTTTTTTCATTTACTTCCTTTTATTTTTGCTATTCTTTTTCCCTCCAGAGCCACTGAAAACTATTTTTATATGCATCATCTGATTTCTTTAAAGTTTACTCCTTGGTACATTTTTATAAAAAAAATTCAAAAAAAACCTTTACTGAACAAAACTGCCAGAATTTTTAATAGATTTCTTTATTTTTCCCTCTTTGTTGAAACACT
The DNA here is from genome assembly GCF_030936135.1 of Gavia stellata. Taxonomy (NCBI): domain Eukaryota; kingdom Metazoa; phylum Chordata; class Aves; order Gaviiformes; family Gaviidae; genus Gavia; species Gavia stellata. The sequence goes on from NC_082625.1 coordinate 6,351,411, forward strand.
ATATTGGAATACAACATTTTTCCCCATACAGAGTTTGAAGTCTTGTGTACAAATCTGCAGCAGAAAAGAAATCTTTAGCTAAAACGGGATGAGACTCCTTGAGTGTATGGTAAATCTATAATTGCATATGTAACCAGGATAACTAACTAAGTAAAAAAAAAAAAATTGTAAGAAAATGTTCATCTGCAGGGCCCCAGGAGAGATTCACAGTAGCGTTCCTCCATCCTTCCATCCTTTAAGAAATGGTATCCTCAGTAGTGCCCAGCTTAGGAAAATTAGACCCCAAGTTCATTAAAAATGCTACTCCACCAATGAAAGTAACAAAGGCAAGCTGTATTTTAGCCATTCTTGGCTCAGGACCATGGCATCTCGTTTGACAGCCTAGTGGTAAAAACATGTAAGTCTGTCAAGACCTTAGCTCTATATCATTATTTGAGAAGATGGAGAATGATGGGTTCTGCTTACTGAATATATATGCCATCTTAAGCTATGGAAGTGTCAAAACCAGAGTTTTAACTGTTTTGTTTTCAGGGGATTTTCTCACTGTCACAAATGAGACCTTGTTAAATCATGGACGCGAGTTGTGATCTACAGTATTTATGATGTTAATCACCATGATTTAATGCTTTTGACATACTCAGCATTAAACAGAATGGGTAAGATTTTAGATGTTAAAAATATTTTTACTTTTGGCAATGATAAATATTGGGGATTTAAAAGGTTATCCTGTGTAAATATTGCCTTTTTTTAATCAGAGCTAGATGCAGCTTGTTCATACTTCTCTTATATTCAAAGGGGCATTGTCCAGTACCTTAAGGGGCAGTATTTACAAAATAGTACAGAAATAGTTCAATGACTTTTTAACAAGTTAAAAGGAACTGCTGTTGTTTAGGACATAAGCATTGCTTTGCAATGTTCAAATGCTCGAAGTAAAGTCTACCAGTGAGTGAAGGGAGAATAATGCTTTTTATAAAAAATGCTTTGTATGAGCAGCAGGTGATTTTTATTTCAGTATGATGCATTTTGTATATGACAGTGTCCCTTTAGCTTAAGGTTTCTTCTGCCGCATTTCTGTGGGGATAACTCTGACTCCCATAAATGTTAGTATTCATATAGTAGTGCATCTTTAAGCACTAGAAAAAATACTTGACTGCTCCAGAGAATGTATTGGCTACTGTACAAGCGAATGTTTTTTCCACTAGTTATTAGTTTGGATAAAAAATTTGGATACCATTCAACGCCAGCACAGAATCCTCTTTTTACCTGCACTCTTGAACTCTGATCTTGTCATTCAAATAGATTAGACTCATCAAACAAGCTACAAGGTTTGGATGTTTTCGGTGGCTTTTGGACATTATGTTCTCTGAACAGTATTGTGACTGACAGATATAACCTAGAAAGTCAGTTTAGTGGCTTTGACTGATGGCTTTGTAATGCAAGCAGGGTGGGAATAAAAGGGGATTTTTAAGCTTATGGATTTATTTTGCCATTTAAAAATAAATCAAAGATGCTACTTTTCTCTATTTGAGTGGGATGACTGAATTACTGAAGTTAAACTAATAGAAATTTAGAATTATGTTTTAATCCATTATCAGAAGAATCATTACAGAAAAGCAATATGAAGATTTGGCTGTTTGGGCTAATAGAATAACTTTATTGATGTACTTGGCCGTTTTTCTAATGTAATTTTCCCACTCTGCTTGAGTAGAAGGTTAAATATGTAGTAAATCATGTCTATCTCTCTGTAAAATGTATCTAGTGAAATTATGTTTCTCAGACATACTGTTATCAATTACCTTTTCTAAATTTGTTGTTACACAAATGAATTAAATCAATGTAAAAGTATTTTTGCAATGCACCTTCCAACCACTGGACAGCATTTCCCTTTCTGACCCACAGCTTCTATAATATGCTTACATAATGTTTGAGGGCTTTTTGCTCTTTTTCCTAAAGATCTGTTTTTTTTTTTTTTTTTACTTTGGCCAGTTTTCAGATTGCTTATTCTTTTTTAAGATTGTCCTGTAAATTCAAGATTGTTCTGTGATCTTAATACTAAAGCAATGCATTTTTTCTGTGATTTTTTTTTTTTAAGAATGGGCTAGGAAAGGCAGCTTGACTGAGGAAAAACCTCTTGCTACCTGAGCCATAGTTTTCTTAACAGCTACTGTATGGGGAACGTGTCGTCTTGTAGCCTTAAGGACTGGTGCTTGCAGATCTTTTGTGATAAGCACTGTACCCTTCAGTAACAGTCTGCAGAATTTGTCCTTAGATTTGGAACTGTGTCCTTTAACTTTGGAAACAGTTTATTTTATTCTTCAGTACCATGTTTAGGTATATACAGGTGTTCATATAAAACAGTGATTGACACTGTAGGAAAAGCTGAATGCCACATTTATGTGGGTGATTCTGTCACCACAGTGCTTTCTAAAAGGCTACTAAAAATATGAGAAATAATTCCTAGCTGTAAATTACAAGAAACAGAAAATCTACTGTATTCCACGTACTTTTTTTTGTGTGTGTTTGTCTTCTCTAGACACCATCCTTTCCTCTTGCTTTTGACGCTGAGCTTCAGTGTAACGGCACTATCCCTTTGAAGTTGGTGCTCCATAATGGCAGGTTTTTTGGCTTTACCAAACCAAAAAGCATTGTTTCTTTTTTTCCTGTCTTTCAAAGATTTTTTTTTTTTCAGGATAATTAAAGCTTTTTGTTCAAATAAAATCCAGTGTCCCCTTGCCCTCTTTTCCTGTTTGATCCTGCATGTGAACCATTCTTGAAGAACTTGGAGGATAGTCAGCGTTTCTACTCCAGTGTCTGGTATCAGGTGTAGAGCTTGAAGGAGAAATAGATTTGACTTGTCAGGAAAAAAATTATTTTAAGGCTTCTCTGATTAGGGAAATTAACCAGTATAGCTTTTATCAGAGTAGTTACTTGAGTGTAACTACCCATGTGGATGTTCTTATTCCAGAAAAATAAGCAAACAACTTTATTCTAAATGAAATAGTAAAAATTATTCCTAAATGATTCTCACTGGTTAAGAGGGGGAAGGAATAACAGCATAACTGCAGCAGAATAGTTAAGCCAATCTTTTCATTGTTCATAACAGAACATCATATAAAATATGATAAATGCATAGTACCTAGTCCAAGTCTGTACCATGTGAAAATGCTTGTGTCAGAACAAGTCCATCCATCTGCAGAACCATCGGTAACGTGGCGTCCTGCAGAGTGAGATACGGTTACAGGGAGCCTCTGACACTTCATGCCACTTCTTTCTCCCTCGCTTCTGTATTTGCTACTTTAGCTGTTGTGTTGCAGTGACTTATTCCAAGTAATAGAGTGGCTGTGCCTCCTTTGTTGCTGCACTGCTTTGTTTCCCAGCGTGTCTACTTAGGCTAGTTCGGGACTCTAGATTTGCCCTGGCAAAAACAATAGTTTACACTGATGCATTGATCACTTGTCTTCAGCACTGTTTTGCCATTAGATGGGAGTTGGCTGGCATAGTTTGTGTTTGTAGCAGGAACTACAAGTCTCAGGAAGAAAATAAAGATCTGCTTCCCATGACCTGTAATGTAAAGCCAGACGAGCTTGTCTGCAGCTTGCATTAGTCCTGAAAATTGTATTGCAGTGTGAAGCAGACCGTACTGTGAAAGGAGATCACTTAATGTGCATGTTTATCCTTGAGCAACAGGACACCTCATGTTCAGTTCAGGGATCTTACTGGTTTTTATACACCCTTTTTTCTTCTTTTTAATGCTCATCCTGTACAAAGGCCCTTTAACTGCAACCTGAGTAGGGGTTACTTAGAGAGGATTTGTACAAGCCTCTTCTACACGCCAGAACATTGGAGAATCTGTTTCTTTTGTGTGCATCAGAAAGATTTTGATGCTGTATGAAAACATGCATGCTGTGTATTTTGTATCTCTTGTAGCCACTTCTCTCACTTCCTCACTGCTAAGCTATTCTCTCTCTTCTTTCTGTATCTTCTTTTGAAAGTCTTATCTCTAAACAAAGGCATATCCATATTTGATACTGGATTTTATTGCCACTGTTGGGTCCAACCCCTGTGTGAGCCGGAAACAAAGCCTTGTTGTAAACCAGTGAGTGGAAGGTGAGATAGTGATTGCATTTTTCAAAGCATTGTTTTAGCTGAATGTCAAGAAAAATTATATTGGAGAGTTTCTTTTCTCACTTAAAATGGCCTGGGAAACAGAATTTTTATTTGCCCTTCAATATGCTTAGCTTTAAACCAGTTTAAAATAATTTAAAAGTGGGGTTTTTTTTATACAAGACCATATTTACATGCAATTATTATTTGTAAACATAATGCCTTTCTTGAAATGCTAAGGTCTAGAGAGTGAACAGGATCCTTAATATTGAAAGACCCCGTTCCGAATAGCACAAGCAGTGAATTGACTTGGAGTTCAGGAAGACAAAATGTGTTTTATTGAACTTCCAAATTTTCTAGTTAGCTTTTAATGAAGTGATGATTCTGTGTTGCTAAGGTAGATGTTACTGTGTATTCCAGCTACCCAGATCATCATTACACTAAAATTACAAGCAATAAGCTATTTTAAACAAGTTTAAGCCAAAATGCTTTCCATTTGGGCACAATAGTACCTTCTCAGTTGAACTCTATTTTCGTAACAGTGACGCCTTGTGACTTGAATTGTGATTATTTTTATTTTTTTAACACAATCTTTATTTAGACAGCTCTAGTTCTAGGTCACGGGTCAGTTTAACTAACCACCTCCAGTCAGCTGCTGCAGACGAGTTTCTGGAAGGGTCAAGTTATTAAAATAAGGAACTGTGAAAAAGGCCGTAAATTGAAATACAAAAACAAAATGATGAAAATGTTCACAGGGAACTTATGAAAACTAAATAATGATCTAGACTTTATCATTTCAAAGTGTTTTTTTTTCTTTTTAGAATATGCATGCCAAATGTCTTGTCTTTTTCAATGATTTGTAATATACATTTTATGACTGGAAACTTTTTGTACAACACACTCAAATAAATGTTTTGCATTTTATTTGTTTCCTTCTTTCATTTAACCAATACAGAGGCCACATGGACTGTTTGAGCTGAATCATGTGGCGTGTTCCAGAAGCAAATGCACGCTTTCCTTTACACTGTACACAGACGCAGTGCTCGTGGCAAGTGCTGTCCTCTCTGATCAATAGCACCACTCCCAACGAAAGCAGCAGGAAGAACTTGAGCAGCTGGAGCAGATAAAGTTCCCCTTCCTTTTTCATCACCCAGCTGACCTCTACAGCCCCTGCACTGAAGGGCTTGTTTCCATTTAGCCCACTTGATCCTGACTTGAGAGAACAAGAGCAGATATTGAGCCCTGGCAGTGATGGATTCTTAGGAACCAGGAAATGGGCCAAAGCATGGCTGTGAGCTGCTATGTTCACCATTAGCCTAGCTCAATTTCTCATCCACTTCTTTTCACTAGTCCGTACTCATTATAAAATTGTACCGTAGGCAACTACCACAGCTTTAGCGCTAGCTGATGACAATTCTGCGAGGTGTAGGAATGGTTTCTTTTTCAAGTGGACAGACCCACGGACAGGATGATATGGTTTACAGTACTCCCTTCTGAGTGTGGGCTCTAGATAGTGAAGATGAGAGTTGTTCTGGCTTTAGCTCTGCTGTAATGCTCAGTTCCTCATCTCACATAGAGGTAAGCAGCGATCTCCTTTCTGCATGTCACATCTACTCCTAAAAAAGCTCCGTAGCATTGTACTCCCACAGTATTCTTACATTCTTAATGGAGGATATACCACGGTGGAATTAATGCAGGCTCTAAGGGTATGAGCCTCTTACCTGAGTCAGCTAAGGCAGAGGGAACCATCATCATAGCCTCAAAGGACGGAAGAAAATTCCAGAGAAAATTCACCAGGGAGTTGCTCTCTGTAGGGAGCCCGGATCATAATGCTCATATTTCATGTCAGGATGTAGTTGTGCAGTGTTTTTCTCTGTGGTAAAGCCCATTTAAGTCCCTTCCTCTTGCCTCAGTGCATGGGGCTACGCTTAAAATCTGAAACCCAAATGCTGTGTGTTGTGTTAAAAGGAATGTAGTTTTGAAATTAGTCTGTCAGAGTTCCAGGACTTTCACTGATTCATTTATCAGACCCCAGCAAAAGGACTTGAACTGAGCAGATGCACAAAAATCTCAATTAGTTATTTTACTGAAAGCGACACAAACAGATTCAAGATTGCTGTTGATAAATTCACTAACTACAACAGTGCTACTAATTAAGGTTAATATTGCTAGCAAACTTGATAGTAGTACGACAACCTGGGGATAACTTTCACCCGGAGGGTGAGAGGTGCAGTGCTTACCCAGAGAGACGTCCCTGCCTGGGGTGGAGGAAGAGAACACAGCCCATCGGCTGGTCCATCAGGTATTGAGGTGCTTCTCTCCCACGTTAACAATCATTTTCTCTGCTTTTTATCCCCAACACTACGAGGTTCCCCCCCCATATGTGACGTGTAGCATGATTTGGGTGGAGAGACGAGTGCTATAGTCATATATGTTCAGCATGACCTCTATAATCTCCATTAGCATATGCAGGGTGTGAGTTGTAATATGCATTTCACCGGTAATGAGGCAAAGGTCAGTTATAGGACACAAAGCCTTTTCGAAGAAACAAAGGACCCCTCACATTCCTGTTATTTTACTGTCTTTGCTGACCACACGCAGGGCTGTCCTGCCTCCACAGGGCCCCCTCCTTATCTGCACCCTGTGTTAACCAGGCGAGTCTCCACTCCCCCGGCTCGCACAAGAGATGGCAAAGTCAATCTTAACGGTTCTTTGTGCACAGGAATCCCACCTCGTTATCAAAATTCCACACCGTGCTGCATTCAACCTGCAAAATGCCACACGTCTGGCGGACGCTTCAGCCCGGTGCCCGCTGCCGACCAGGAAGCCGGGGAGTTACCGGGCAGCCCGGGAAACCGGCTCCCCCGCCCCGCCGCTGCAAGCGATGCAGGCGCCTTTCCAGCCCCAGGACTTAAAGACTTCCTCAGGGCCACCTCCACCGCAGTCGGTGGTGACACCAAAACTCATCCCGACACGGGACTTGGGCCTCT